>NC_046369.1:10274524-10600906 GCF_011125445.2 Fundulus heteroclitus
CAGGAAGACGGGGTGACCTGATTGTACAGCGCGTCCTCGGAGCCGAAGAGCGGCTGTTCCAGATTGAGATCGTACATGAGGAAGAGATTGAGGGCGACGGCGGCGAGGAGCGGGAAGAAGGTCAGGCCCGAGCCGAAGCCTCTCCAGGAGCTGCACGCGTTCAGGCTGATCCAGAAGACGAGCCTGCGAAGGGACGAGAGGACAACCCCGCACAGGAAATCAGATGATATTTATGCAAAGCGCTCACAGCCTCCCTCATCAGCTGTGTTTACCGCATGAAGTATTTTCACTAAACACTCCAGCAGCAACACACCTGAACGTTTCGTGCATAAATATTTCAGGGAACACATTTCAGCATTTTTCCCCTCTCATAGTTTCAAAGATTCGACGTAAGCTTCGTCGATAACATCCCACTTTGTCTTCAGCGACGTGTCCACCGGTGGGAATTTTCAGCTTTCTGTAAATTACAACCTGGATGTAAAGGAGACTATTGGCTCCAAATCAGAATGTCTGAAGCACACTGCACTGCAAAAACGGATCTAAAAATAAGTAAAAATGTTCTTAAAGTTAGTGTTTTATTCCTTGATTTGAGCAGGTAAATAAGATGATCTGCCAATGGAATGAGTAATATTGAGCCCTAAAATAAGATAATTAGACATCCTGCACTTAAAATAAGATGATGGAGATGAATTGTTCCTATTTTAAATGCAAAAATCTCATTCCATTGGCAAATCATCTTATTTACCTGCTCAAATCAAGGACAAATACATTAATTTTAAAGAGTATTTTACTTATTTTTAGCTAAGTTTTTGCAGTGTATCAGCAATAAAGACCCCGATCATGACCCTACCACCTACTATACCTGCGTTTGAACCAACCATTCTCCTCCTGATTGTGGCCACACAGCTCAATCGGGCTCATCTGAGCTGGAAAGAGGGTGTTTTAGGTTGTTTAGCTCCCTCTGAGGCCATGCTGATGTTAAACTTGCTCCAGTTTCAACGGCTGTGATGGAAGTCTCCGTTTAAAATAGGCTCGATTCTTGTGGTTTATGGATGTCGTTCGGTATGTCCTAATTTCTTATCCCCGGAGGACACGGTTTGGGTCAGATCAGTTTGACACAGGCGGGCGGCGATCGCTAACGCGCGTCCAAAACTGTTTTTTTGGATGGATGAGGAAGCCAATAAATAAACGAGGCTTCTGAGACGGCCCTGTTCCTAATATTGTTAAAAAAAATATGTGGAAAATACCTAAAAGTTGGGTCCGTGGTGGAAAACCAATCAGTTTAAATGAACGTCACCAGCTCTGCAAAGAATTTAGGCCAAATTATCATGCAAAAATGAGCCAGAAGCTAAGGGACTAAATAGAAATCAGCCTGTATGGATATATAATTTAGACCAGGGGTGTCAAACATACGGCCCGCGGGCCGGATCCGGCCCGCCGAACAATTTAGTCCGGCCCGGTGGCTAAATGCATTATCATTATAAAAGAAAAAAAAAAATTTTTTTTTCTTTTTTTTTATCCAGTGTCCTGTCTGGCAATGTGGCAATAGGAATTGTTGTCTTAATGCCAAAAAAGAGCTCATCAGATTTGACTTCTACAAGTGGAGCAGTACTGCTTTTGCCATAGTGCTCTGCTTGATTTATGAATGTGAATAGTTTTATTATGATTCATGCTGGGAATATCTCAAATGATATGGACACTACAATGGGAAAGTAGGAGAGGAAATGAAGAACAAGAAGAAAAACAAAAGGTGAAAGAAATAGGAGATAAAAGGAAGAGAATGATAAAACAATTATTGAAAAAAACATGTACTTTGTTTAATTGAAAATCTGCAGTTCCTATATTGTCCATGAGGGGTGCTGTGTTTTAATTAGCAGATTAAGCTTCAGGTGTGGAAAAATTTAAATCATTTCTTAATTTTTATCTGTTTGATGTATTTTGTCATGCAGGACAGTGTTTTTAAGTTCCAAAAAATGCGCATTAATGTTTTTCAACATTGTATAATCACTGTGATCAGTTCTTATGCATAATGCACAAGTAAATGTTTAACTGAGTAAAAGTATTGTTGAAATTGCACATAACTTTCTTAAAAACGCTGAGGTTATTCATAATATATTGTGTAAAAGTGAAATTAATTTAATATAAAATTCAACAATAAGTCCACATTTATTAGTTCTATTTAATCTTGCATTGAGTTTACTTGTGTGGCCCTCTTGAGATCAGATTAAGCTGTATGCGGCCCCTCAATCAAAATGAGTTTGACACCCCTGATTTAGACCCTGTGCATGAATAGAGGACAACTCAAATGCAATAATAGCTTACTGTGACGTTCATGCCAATCATTGAGTCTATGAAAACATTAGACCACAACTGTATGAATAATTAAGTTCAATGCGGCGCCACCATCAGGACAAAGGTTGCACCTGCTAAGTGGTAAAAGCGTCATTATGTTAGACTTCGCTACAAATAGCCGCGGTGGTCTTTGATCCACTTTAGGGCCTCACCTGCCGACGATGAACATGACAGCCAGTATAGGCACCAGCTTCAGCTGCTCCTCAGGCAGCAAAGCGGCCATCACCACGAGGTTGAGCACGTACAGGAGTAACTGTTCCAGGGACGATGTGACGAACAGCCGCTGCAGCGTTTGCCCTCGAGGAACCGGGTCCTGCAGGCTGATGGAGGCGGAGCACATCTGGCACGCGGCGCCCACGAGCATCGCTGCAAGACAAGAGCAGTAAGTCAGTCCTCATCTGGAATCTGGGCCAGCCGCCCACGAGCAGCTCTGCAGCTCTGGACTCAAACCTGTCTGACGGCGCCTTTTTGCGTTTTTTTACGTTCTTCCCTCATTTGAATGCAGCGACTGGCAGCAGAAAGGCCCCACATGCAAATACTCGGGTTTGTCACCTGCTGCATATTTGGGTCAGAGGTAACTCGTCTGGGCCGGAGTCGGCTGGGATGTTTCTGCCTCCTGCTTTCTCGTTTCGAGTCGAGGATTAAAACCACCTGAGACAAAACGAGCCCCTATTAATGTTGTTATTGCTGGGCCTCGCAAAAGTGATGCACACCCACTGAACCTTCTCACGTTCCAGCACCCTGCAACGTTACATGTTGGTGTATTTTGTTGGAGCTTCATGTGATAGACCCGACACAAAATGTTTTGGAAGCAGAATTAAACATGTTTTAATTTTTTTTATTAAGCGTGGTCAGCGTAAGTCTTCAAACCCCCGATTTAATACTTTGGAGAACCACGTTTTGCTGCGATTGCAGCTGCAACCCTTCATTTAGGGTTTCTCCACCTAATCATGCAGATTGGATGGAGAGTGTCCCTAAAAACAGTTTTCAGGTTTCGCTACGGATTAATTTGGATTCAGATCTGGACTTTGACTAGGACATGCTTTGATCTAAAACGCCATGTTGCAGCTCTGGTTGCATGTTTACAGTTGTTGTCCTGTTGGAAGGTTAGACTCTGAACCCAGCCAAAAGCCTTTTTTTCAGCCTCTTGCTGATTTGTTTCTAGTAGTTCCCCGCATTTAACTCCATCCATCTATCCATGAGTTCTTACTTTTACTCTGCCTCCACCACGTGTCCTGATTGGGATGATGTGTGCAGCTCCATGTGCTTGTTATCTGCATCGCATAGCATTCTGCATGTAGGCCAAAACGTCAAATTTTAGTCTGATTTGCAAACACATGTTTGCAGTTACCCCTGCATGGTTTGTGGTAAACTGCAAGCAGAAATTGCCAGGACTTTCTTTTAAAATTGTTTTTGTTTTTTCTTGCCACTCTTCCATAACGCCCAGATTCATGGACTGGTTACCCTACCTGAGCTGTGAATCTCTGCAGCTCCTCCAGGGTTATCATGGGCCTCTTGACTCCTTCTTTGACTAAGAGCTACTTTCCTTACCAGACCTTCCGGTTAGATGTAAGGCCGTGTGTTGGTAGCCTCGTGAGACCATCCTGATCTCGCGAGCTTTCAAGGTTTCACTCGCAGATCAGTCTGGCTACTCTCCGTTAAAGAAAATTTGGAGCCGTTCACCAAACGAACGTCCAATCAGCGTTGGCTTTGAGGCGGGTTGAGGTGTGACGCAACCAGAAGCGCGACAGTTCAGTCTAAAGAACATAGCGGCTTCAGCCGATGAAACTAGCGTTAGCGTGGCTATCGAGCAAGTTTTATCGGAATTACAGAGTATTTCTTCACTGAAAGAAGAGCAAAACACTGCTCTGGAGGCTTTTCTCAGAGGAAAATATGTTTTTGCTCTTCTCCCGAGTCCCGACTGGTTTCGGCAAGAGCTTGTGGTTGTGTTTTCGTCGTCGCTGTTAGTACGTCATATGCATCGTTGATCTGATTGGTTTATTTGGCCCGTCTATCACCAACATAGGCCAATCAGCTAACCAGTATTTTCGCCCCTTCCCAAAATTACTTCAACGGAAGGTTTCCAGATGGATATGCGGAGCAAATCTATCTGGCGGAGTCAGGTTAATATGTTGGCACCTATGCCGTACACTTTCCATTTCCAGATGATGAACTTTGCTCTGTGAGATGTTTAAAGCTTGGGATCTTGTCTTATAATAAAATCCCGCTTAAAGAAACAGCCGGCCCTGTTGCTTGGGTCTCTGTGTTGATGTTTGCTAACTAATTTTCTCCTAAAAACTTAATTAAAACTCTAAAAATAAGAAAACTCTTGTAAAGTTTGTGGTGTTTTGGGGGTGTGTCTATCACATAAAATCCAGATAAACTGAATGGAAGTTTTGGATGTAACGTCATAAAACGTGAAAAAGGTTGAAGGTATGTCCACTTTTGTCTAAAGGAAGGCCCGAGGGGGGGGGGGGGACTCTGCCTCGCCCAGGCTGACAGATAATTAAACAACAGGGGAAAGCTAAAACATTCCCAGACGAGGAAGCCAGACCCGAACCAATCCTCTCCTAATCTGGACGTCTGATTGGAGGCCGTGTTTGTGGCGGTGCGAGCGTCTGGAGCGTACCGAGTACCACGGGGACTGCAGCCACCGCGCAGCAGCAGAAGGTGAAGACGACGCGGCTGCTCACGTCGGGGCAGTCGGGGGGCCTTATGGGGACATAGAAGTAGAGTGCATAGAGCATCCCGGCCGCACACAGGAGCGAGGCCAGCACGGAGACGACGGCGGGCAGACGGCGGCTCTGGCTGCATCCGCACTGGCAGCAGCGGCAGCAGCAGCAGCGTCTGCCCTGATCCGACGCCTCCTCTGCCGCTGCATCAGTCTCTCTGAGGCCCCCGGGGCCCCACACGGCCAGCTCCACGCTCTCCAGCGGCGGGCC
This sequence comes from Fundulus heteroclitus, assembly GCF_011125445.2. Taxonomy (NCBI): domain Eukaryota; kingdom Metazoa; phylum Chordata; class Actinopteri; order Cyprinodontiformes; family Fundulidae; genus Fundulus; species Fundulus heteroclitus. Next base: position 10,279,819 of record NC_046369.1, read on the forward strand.
GATCAGGGGCCGGCCCTCGTCCACCGTGCCGTCCAGGTTGGTGGATTGGGGACTCCATCTCGGCGTGTTTGTGCCGTTGGGAATGTCGCCCGGAGAGGCCGGCTGGGGGGGGCTCCTGCAGTTTTCCACGGTGGCGTCCAAGCTGCTGGAAGCGATGATGGGACTGGAAAGACTTTGATCCGGCTCCTCCTCCTCCTCCGTCTGATTTGCTCCAAAGTGCACCGGCAGGGTGGTGCTGAGCGGCTGGGGGCAGCGGGCAGAGCCTGTACGGATCAGAACATATTTTATTACAGAATCTAAAGTTAAACGAAGACAAGTGGAGTGCCGAGTGTGCATGGATTATTTAAAACCGGCACATTCTGTGAGTCTCTGACTAGAACAAGTTGAAGGAAGTTGTTGAAAGCTTTTCAATCTCACACTGCGATGAAAATTAAAATGTGTTTTGTGTCCAAAGCCCAGTCAAAGACACACGACTGAGTCGCTTCAGAGAAATGCCCTGTAGCCTGACCCAGGCAGTTCAAAAAGTCTTTTTTTTTTTTAAATCTTTCCATAAATGTAAACCTAAAACTCTTTAATGTGGGTTTAAACATTTAGTTTTTAGAGAGACCAATTCACCTGACAGTCATGTGTTTTCGGACTCTGGGAGGAAGCCGGAGTACCCGGAGAGAACCCACCCATGCACATGGAGACTTCACGCACAAAGACCCGTGCCCAGGATTCAAACCCAAAACCTTCTTGCAGCAGTGCTACTGCTTAACTAGAACTGACTGTTCTAGTTAAACTGTTCTATTGAAACCGCATTAGTTCAACTTTTTTAGTCCAACTGTTTATTGATGTTCTATTTTTTTTTTGTTTCTACATTTTATTCCTACTTGCTTATATTCTGTTTTATTTTCCTGTATTTTAATCATGTAAAGCACTTTGCATTGTCTCTGCACTGAATTGTGCTATATAAATACATTTTTCTTTGCCTTGCACCACAGGCACCCTTTGCAGAAATCATATTCAACAAATGAAAGCATGCGCTTCCATGACTTGTTAGATTAAAATTACTTTGTTAAAATAACCTTCAGGCAGGTGGTGAATATAGGTTTTGTTAAGCCCATATTTCTGTATTAAAAATGTTTTTTTTTTTTGTTTTTTTTTTCAGGTCTGATGTAATATTCTAATCTTAAATGTCCTGCTTTCATTTGCTGTCATTCATTTGCTGAAAATCCTAATTAACAGGAATTCATCATAAAAACATCAGTTTAAGTGTGATTAATTAAAATGTGTTTGACTAAGTGGATCGAGTTACTGAAATAAAGAAACTTTTCATTACTTTTCTAATTTATTGAACAGGACGGTACGTATGTTTGAATTCAAACGGGATGTATAAGCTTTACTATTCAATAGCTTTTTTTTTTAACTTGATGTCACATAATCTTCACATCCAGTTCTGTCAATACTGTACCGTTTACTAGATACTTTTGGTAAAACCACCATTAGACGTATCCTGATATTTGTTGAATACGGTGACATTGTTACATTAACACATTGATAAATTAGACATTTACTATTTACAATAGGCATTTAATTACAGATATATTTCTTCCTGTATGTTTAAGTCAGAATAAAAAATGTGTTGCTGTTTAAACTTTGGTGTTTGGAAGAAGTTAAATCTCTAAAGTCTTAAATGTTATAGATAACATTAATATAAATGTAATAACTTCAGTAAACTCATGCTGTACAGTTTTGCTTTAACTTTTGGTGTAATTACAACGATATAAATTATTCCTGAGATTTTATCACTATACAATCATCATAACGTGAGAATCTCGTATCGGACCAGGTTTGATTTGTATGTCGTTTTTTTTTTCTGTTAGCGCATAAATGTCAGCCATCATAGTGAAAAAAAATACATCTTGTGTTGTTGTTATTATTATTATTGTTGTTTGTTTGTTTGTTTGTTTGCAACTATTCTCAAAATTTTGCCTCTAAGAAGAAAAAAAATAGGCTTGTAAGCAACTTGCTACTTTCTGATTGAACTAAACATATTCAGTGCAGGACTAAACATTATTTATTTGGGGAAAAAGGTGGATAAATAACATCTATCCATGACTGAACCAAAAACCATGATTTAATGATTTAATAAAAAATTAAATTTGTCAGCCATAGCTGTTGCTCCCCTCTCTGTGTCGGCCCTAAATCTGGGAATATGTGCAAAGATGGTAAGAAAATAGCAGTAAAAACGCAGCGATGGAGGGTGATGTGGTGATGTAATGCTGTTGTTTGGTTACTAAAACACTGTGAAGACATGTAATAAAACAATTCAATTAAATTCAAGTGATTAAATAATCCCTTGGGGAATTTTGTCAGCTTTCGTTACTGCTAGATAAATTCAGACCAGGTCCAAACAGAAGAGCTGTAAAACCTGGAGACAGTGTTAACTTGTAAATGGAGCTCCGACGTGGCTCCTGTAGAGACGAGTGATGCTTGTTTATTGTTGCTGAGCCTCAAATATATTTAACTTCCTTTGAATCCAGCCTGGATTCAGCTTTAATTTTCCTCTATTTGTCCCGATCAACAGACAGAGAGTAAAAAAAAAAAAACCATCAGCAGCAACGACTCACTTCTTGACGGCTCTGCTGCCGCCGCCGGCTCCAGAGAGCGCTGGGAGCCGGACGCCGAATGGGAGGCCGAGCGGAGCTCCTCCACCGACGACTCGGGGCTGTCGGACACCGGCGCCAGGGAGATCTGGGTGTCCAGGTCCAGGAACGGCGAGAAGGAGAGCCTAGCGGGGTCGATGTCCTGCAGCTGGTTGATGATGTCGCTGATGGACTCCTTGACGGTGTCGAGCTCCTTCGCCTTCTGCCTGTCAGTGGCCTGAAGCCCCGCGGTGCTCATAGTCACGCAGGCTGAGAGGAGCAGGGTGAGGGGTCCAGATGGAAACCGGGCCGAGGTCAGCTGCAGATCTGCAGAGAGCGGAGAGAAAAGTCATCCCTGGTTCAGAGTTTCAGCTTTTTACTGTTCCATTTAGCAACCGATGAGGACAGAGAGCTGCCACAAAACAGAAACTCTTTCACTGAAACAATAGAGAAGTGAAAAGATTGGAAATTTGATGCGGAGCAGCAGAGAACAGAGCAGCACTGCGGTGTCTGAATTTTGTCCTGGATTTTGTTCATTTCACTTGTGCAGATGGCGACATACCGATTTGTGCTTCTTGTTTTCCTCTGCGGTGCCTTGCAAAACTATTTATACCAGCTTTTAAACACAGTTTGTCATATTAAAATCTGATTTATTTTTTTAAAAAGTTACATTTCAACATACATGAAAACATTTTAACGGTGATCCCAACACACCAGTGCAGTTAAAACTGGAACCTCCCAGATGCAAATGCAGATTTACTCCAAATGATTTACTTCTTCTACTTGTTCTCTGACCAGCTTCCCTGTCCCTTTCTACCGTAAAGCATCCCCACAGCATCACGCGACCACCACCGTGTTTCACAGTGGGGACGGCGCCCATCACATGTGTACGACACATGTATTGTCACATGCAGCCCAAAAAATGTATTGTTGGTCTCGTGTGATCAGAGCACCTTCTTCCACATACCCTGTGTCCCCTACATGGCTTCTTCATGCCACTTTTCATGCCTTGCTCTGCACTACTTATTAATTCATCCCAGACCTGTCCGCTGTGGTCCTTCCTGTTGCTGTTTGTTCACTAATGTTCCTCCACAGCTCAGCCATGACCACATAATCCACACAGGTGGAGTCTAGATACCAACTGGGCCACTTCTGAAGCCAGGTGGTTCCACTGGATTATATTCAGGGGCGTCGGAGTAAAGAAGGCTGCCTATAAATGCCTGCCACACCTTTCAGATGTTTATAGGTAAAGAAAAATAAAAAGCATTGAAGAGCACGTTTTGTTTTCCTTTCACTTTAAAGTGATCCACCACTTTAGGCAGGTCTATCACATGAAATCCCAGTAAAATACATTAAAGCTTAGAATAGAATAGAAATACATTTGTTGTCCCAGAGTGGGGGAAATTGGGCATGACAGCGGCAAATAAAAGTAGACAGAAGACTTACACCTAATATAATATATATATATATATATATATATATATATATATATATATATATATATATATATATATATATATATATATATATATATTTATATATATATATATATATATATATATATATATATATATATTTATATATATATATATATATATATATATAAACCGCAACTGTATTTAAAGTTAAGCTGTATAACAGAAGAAATAAACTTATCAGAAAGAGAAAAAAGCACTGTCCAATTATTAATAAGGTATATTCAGATAAAAATCAAATGTTCAAGTTTAAAAAAAAGAACAGCAACTGATTTATAGAAGAGTGATTTATGATAAATGATTTAGAGAAAATTTTAAAAAAGTGTTTCAATATGCATGATTGTAGAAAAGAAGCTAGAAAATGTGTAAATAGTCATTAGCGTCTGAGTAAAGAGTAAAACTATGTGGTTTAATATATATATATATATATATATATATATATATATATATATATATATATATATATATATATAAAAATAAAGGAAATTAATCTTCAAATATGAGATTAAAAGCGTGTGCTGTTAATGTTGTTTTCTGTTGTTTTCCTGTAAGAAGGGTGGAGGCTTCCACACATCTTGGCTTTTTATTTAAGCTGTTTGCCTTTTCTTTTAGTTAAGAAAAAAAATTTATTTCTTGAAAGGAGAACAGCTGGACACCACTAACACTTGCATCACCTCTTCTGTGCGCTCTTGCACTGTTTGCACCTCCGTTATTCTTTCGCGGCACCAGCTGTTTATTTTGAAGAGCATCTGCTGGCAGTGATGCATCCACGCAGATATTTTCTACCTGGAAACTTTACTTTATTTTCTGCCTAGGCCAGAACACGTAACGCTTTTTTTATTTCCACTATATTATCTGCGGTCCAGAGGGGGTCGAGAACGGTTTAAAGCTGGGCAAACTGCAGTTCTGTTCTGCAGTTTTCTGCAGCAGCGCGTTTGTTGTTGTTTTAGGCTCCTGTCTCTGACGTCTCAGCAACTTTAAGGTGATCAGCTGGACTTCACAGCAGAGGAAGCTGCCGGTCGCCCTAATGTCAACAATCTGAGACGAAATGAAAACGGGATGTAAAGCAAACACAGAAAGATGTTTAAAGATCCAGCCGGGTTTTCCTGAAGGCTTAATTAAACGTCTTGGGGATGAAACAGATTTTGGATCACAGCACCAAAAGCACTGTGATTGCAGCTTGTTTCTCTGCAGCTAATTTTAGGGCCTCCGGTGCGGCTCCGCTCTTCTGCAGAGTGGCTGTTTCAGCGTGGGGAAAAAAGAGCCAGTCCGCCTGGCTGCGCCCACAACAAACAGAGATCTGAGCGGCCCTCGGACCTGGAGCCATTTCATACCAGTCAAACTGGCCCAGAGGGCGAACAGGACCACAACTAACGGGAATGGAGGTTAAAATAACATTTTCCAGACAACTGCTACATGCAATGTGATTTGTGATATTCGGAGAAAAAGTATTTGTCCACTTTACTTTTTAGTCTCAGATAAAACTAATGTTAATATCACACAAACACAGCCTCTGTAGATTCAAAATGCACTTTTCAGACCATTTTACCTATAAGTGATAAGAAAAATTAACTATTTGTGAAAGCTGTTGCCCAATAAACCTGATAAATTTATCTTGTATTATAAACCCGCTAATACATATAAAGTTTTTTTCCTAACATTCCTGTATATTCTGTATAATCTGTGCATATAGCTCCCATATTTATATTTATACACAACATTTTACAGTCACCTACTATTACTTTTTACTTATACATACTTATAAATAATATTTATATTCTGTATAGCACTTCTGGATAGATGCAAACCACATTTCATTGCTTTGTACTTGTGACAGTGCAATGACAATAAAGTTGAATTCTATTCTATAAATGAAGACGCCGCGATACCAGGTCATAACTCATTTTCATCGTTACACTGCAAAAACGGAACTAAAAATAAGTAAAATGTTCTTAAAATTGGTGTATTTTTCCTTGATTTGAGCAGGTAAATAAGATGATCTGCCAATAAAATAAGATTTTGCACTTAAAATAGGAACAATTCCTCTCCATCGCCTTATTTCAAGTGCAGTATGTCTAATTATCTTATTTTAGGGGTCAAAATACTCATTCCATTGGCAGATAATCTTATTTACCTGCTTAAATCTAGGACAAAAACACACATTTTAAGAACATTTTACTTATTTTTAGATCCGTTTTTGCAGTGTATGGAGGAATCTTCCCACACTCTTTTTGTTATTAATTTAATTTAGCAAGATTAGAGGGTTGTTGAGCATGTTCATAGGGGACATATCATGTAAAATAACTTTTTCTTTAGCCCTTAAATAAGTTTTGTTGTGTACTTGTAGGACTGCAGGAAATGTGAATGTAGTCTCTCCAGCTGCGTCAAGCAGTTCAGTTTTCTGTTACGTGTCTTTGAACAATTACGTCACAGTGTTTGCTGCAGAGCTGCTAAACATGAACAAATCCACCGTTTTTATTTCTTAGAGACATTTTGCGGTGCAAGATGAAAGATGCCGAAGCTACAAGTGGATACATGTTCAGTTGTTCAGTACGGCGTCGCCCGGCATGCAACAAAAATGGCCGACCAGGGTGGAGTGGAACCACTGAGCTATATAATACACTGGAGTGCTGATTTTGCCAAAAAACTGAAGTCACTGGCCGCCATCTTGCTCCTCCCTACTCTCACAGAATCCCATAGGATTTGGTTGCAACAACAAGCAGTTTTCTGGCTTTGTGAAAACGTTTCACAGGTAATTCTACAGTCAGTGGATGTACTAACACTATCAACTACTAGGAAATTAGGTGTTGAAATATTTTACGTTATTTATATTAAATATATATATATGTATATATAATATTGTGCATATTTATATATGTATATATATATATATATGTATACACATATGTAAATATATGTTTTTGTATATTGTTATTTATATATTTATAAATGTTAAATATATATATTTAAAGGAATAAAATGCAAAATATTTTCAGCACATGACTTTCTCAGTACTTGATAGTTTTAGAACATAACATAATAGTATATGGCATTTGACATTTTAAAAGTTTTATGCCCCCCCCCCCCCCCTTGAACATGAGAAAATTCTCGTTATTCGATGCTGTAGCGCACATATTCCCTAGTTACTGGGGGGAAATAGGGAGTACTAATATGGCGGCTGGTGGATTCAAAGCGACTCGTTCAAACTGCGGGCGATTAGCACTCCACTGTAAAATATAGCTCAGTGGGAGTGGAACGCTCTGCGACCTGGAGGGGGTCGGGGGTGTGAAGATTTAAAGAGACAGCACCAAAACGAGCTGCTCTGACGCAACGTGTGGGTAAATGAACAACGAATTCAGACCAAAGCGTCGCAGCTCCACTTTATATAGAGCACAATTGAATGAGCGAAGCATTCCCAGACCATTACACCACCACCACCATGTTTGAATGTTGGTATGAAGTGCTTTTTTTTTTAATGAAATGCTGTGTTGATTTTACCCCAGATGTAATGGGATGAACAGCATCCAACATGTCCCAGCGTTGTCTCATCACTCCACAGAATGCTTTCCTAAAAGTCTCAACGTGTGTTTAGGCTCAACACCAGATGGATCTTTGTCTTCTTTGCACCACCCGGCAGAGGTTTTGGTCTTTATCTCTTCCATGGATCCTATTTTGAATGAGTCACGAGTTGTTTGAGATGGTTCCACTCCCGGAAAGGTTCTCTATAGTTTTGTTTGCTTTTGCTCTTCTTTTGTGAATTACCACTTTCCTAAAAGCTTAGCCATAGCCTTGTAATGTCAGATTTATAGATCTGTGATGTTTTTTTTCTTTGGATTGGGAAATATGCTGGTTTTTATTTTATTTCAGCCAACTTCACGCTGTCAGACTAGTCCCTTTCATGTGATTTTTCTGACTGCTGGTGAGGCAGTGATCACGCCTGGCTGAAAAAGTGCTTAATCACAGTTACTGAATTAACAGATTTTTCACAGCAGGACGTCGGTTTGGATAGTTTTTCGTTAATGAAAGAGATCATTTGGAAACTACTTTTGGATTCACCACAGTTCTCCTAGTTTGATGTTTAAAACTGTTTGATGATCGGAAACACTTAAATGCAGAGGAAGAAGGATCATACAAGGGGGCACAAACTTTTTTACTGCATGCATGTGTGTTATACAGGAGTATAAAAAGCATAACCAGGAGACTATAACCACTTTTTTCTCCAAACAATAATAATAAAAAAAACCTAACTTAACTATGTTGAATAAATCTAGGGAGCTTTTGGGCTTCAAATAAAGAAAGGGTGGTGCTGTGGTGGCTGATGGGCCGCCACATCAAATTTAACCTTGGTGTCAGCTCTGCTCTTTTAAGTCTGTCAGTAAAAAAAAAGAAGAAGAAAAAAAGTTTTATTCTTTCTTTTTAACCCGAAATCTATAAAAATACTCCAAGCTGATGATGGATTCTGCCAGCTGAAAGCACAATAGCCCCAATAAGGCGCCTTCTGTGGGTCTGGCACCGCTTGAACCATTTCAATCACATCTGCAGATTGAGTTTAGAGCTTTTTCTCCTGCACTTTTTCTGGCGCACATCCAAACTGCGGCGCTGGAGTCAGCACGAACCTCTTTGGACGACCATTTTCTAAACAAACGAGGACCTTAACCTGGTATAGATCACAATTAGGAGGCCTGTAGGTCGGAAAGGGAATAAATCAGTGCGATTTGGGTGAACGAGTAAAAATAAATAAAAAAAAATAACCAAAACTTTGGCCTTTTGGCGCTGAGCAGCGCTCAAAGAGGTCTGAGTTAAGAAAATGAGTGTAACTTTGATCAGCGTCCAGGTCTGCAGGGATTTTTCGCGTTTCTAAATGCGCCCCCGAACCCGCATGAAGCCGTGCGTAAAACGCAGCGCCATTCAGAAATCCTACATGTTGCGTCCACTCACGGCCACAGAGGAGCTGATGGGTTACGTTTTAAACCCAAGAGCTCAGTTTAAGCTCCAAAATCGATGCGTTTCCGGCGTAAAAAAAATGAACTTACTTGAGTCGGAGCTTGGAGAGTTTTGGTTTTACTCCTTGCGTCCTTCCCTCCCCCCTCGGTTTGCTTTTTGTCTTCCAGGATCCTGAACTTCTGAATCAAATTTCAGGACGGACAAAATACAAGGCTTTTCCTCCGCCCACACGCGGTTTTCCTTTTTTTTTTTTTCCTCCTCTCTCCTTCTCCCCCTTCCCGGGTACCATGTCAAAGACCATATGGAGCAAATAAAGCCGGAGAGGATCCGCGGCAGCAGCAGGAGGAGGAGGAGGACGCACTTACTCTCAGTTTACCTTCAAATTCAACATCAGCGATCACAACCATCACACAAACAAGTTTGTCCAAACAGGACGCTAAACATTTACTCTCAAACTAAACTCTAATATTCAGACACAGGATGAGAGTTTGTCCCGGGGAGCAACTTGATTACCCAATAATGTCAGCTTCTATCTGCGTTTTTTTAGACCCCCTCTGTCGTTTTTTTTTTTTACATTTATTTTATCAATTCAAATCTAACTTTATTTGATAAACAAAAAAGAAAAAAAAAACTCCCCAGAACCACAAGATTGTCTCGCTATGAAGGGAATCGACCAACACAAGCATTCTGAATACAAATATTGACAGCAATCACAGTAAAGTCTCAGAATATAATTTTGACATGTATACTTTTAATCTAATTACTGTATTTATCACGTGTTACGCCGACACACAACCTTAAAGCCATCTACTTTTAGATTAAATTACTATTGGTGACCAAACCTGGCAGTGTTTGTAGCAGACCTGGGCAGAAACAGGATCAGCATGTGAAAAATAAAAAATAAATTCAAAAGGTTCCTTATTTTGTTAACTATAGCCAAATACAGTAAAAAAATAAAAAATGCTTCCCTGTTTGCCAGACCTAACATCTGACATGAAAATCTAAATCCCTAATAATAGGCAGCGAGGATATTAAACATTAATGGATAAAACTTCCCAATCTTCCCAGCGACTGCTCTTTACATAGATTTCCATGAGCTCAATGGAAATTAATCCGCTTCCTGAATTATTTGCATGCATGTGAAGCGCAGCCGATGTTTTCACGCCAATCAGAGTCGGGAGACAAACGGAGCGCCGAGATGAAGTAACACTGTTTTAGACATTTATTATCAGGGTAAATATATTGGCATTCAACAAAACGCATTCCTAAAATATACAGATAAAAGCTGTCGATTAGCAATATGATTAATAAATAGAAAAAAATTAGAAGTATAAACAAAATTCAAGTTTTGTTCTGGAAATATTTACAGATGTTAGCAAGTTTGTTGCTTAAGGAACCGGTTCTGGAGAGAAGCTGCGGTTCAAGTGACAACGGATCAGCAGCATCTTTAAAATGTGCCGGCCTTCAGAGTGGTCAGGGAGAACCGGAGGAGAACCGGAGGAGAACCAGCGGGCTGCTCCTGCTGATTCGCTGCCTGCTGGCTGGGCGATCGGAGCTGGAGTCTGCGTTTCAACCCAAACATGAGCTGCAACAGTCATGTGGTGGTGGGGGGGTCTGTCAGTCCTCGGACAGCAGCCGGTGGAAGTGGTCCTTCCTCTTCTTCAGCACCTCCTGAAAATCCTCCTGAACACAAAGCAAGAGACATTCAGATTTGTAAGCGGGGCAGGAAAGGCAGATGCTGCTGAGGAAAACAAGTCGCTTAGTTCACAGCAGCTGGGAGGGAGGAAGACATCAACCATTTATTCAAGAAAAACAATAATCCATCAGCCTAAAATACGACTGAATCGATTGTGGACAGGATTTAAATATCCTGATCGTGACTAACTTCTTGTTTTTTTTCTCTGAATGTGTGATATTCACACTGCTGAACTACTTTATTCTTTACTTGAAGAGATTTTGATGCACTAAACATCTTTTATTTATTCCGAGTTTTGTGGACAGGAGACGCTCTGAAACATAACGCCACATCATCTCCAAGTATTCTGTTAAGCTCTGGTCAACCTGTACGCCTTGTTTCCCATCCAACCAGATGAATTCAACCTCGTAATTAACCTGCAGCACATCCATAGACTTCCTCTTTCTGTAGCATTTCACATGAACCACAAGCAGATCTGCTGTAATGGATGTTAAATTAATAATAAAAACATAATTAACTTCAGGAGAGTCATAAATTTACCGCCCGTGATACGGATGCCACAAGTTTATTTAGTAACTCTAATAATTAAGTAACTTGTCTATTCTAAAAAGTACATTTTTGCTTTTTTCCACTAACATGAAATGTGGAAAATAAAACAATATAAAAGTAGTATCAAGCGATTCAAACTAATTTAAAATGGCCTGTTAAATGTTTATACCGATCCTAATAAATGTAAAGAAAACTCTTTATTGCCATGACTGCTACAAAAAAACAAAACAAAAAAAAAAACAACAACAACTTTCTCAAGTGTCTAATAGCTTTTTGTTGTTAGACACTTTTTTTTCCTGCCAGTTTTCTGATTATTAATCTTCGATGATGAAGTCTGGGGTTGGATGGCCTCCTGACCATCACCCCAATCTTTAGCCGCCTCCACAGAGTCGAGTCAGGATTCAGACTGGGCCGCTCCAAAACCTCCACTCAGAATAAAGATCTTTATAAAACTTAAAAGATTACTTTTTACCTAAATCTAGCCGGGGTATGAATACTTTAGGGCTAAACTGTAGATCTCTTCCAGGTAGCGATGGCTGAACCTGCAATGGCATAATGTGGCCACCTGAGGGCAGCAGAAACTAGACTGAAACACTTTTTATCTGTTTTAAGAGCATTTATTAGATTAAGTCTGAGTATTGAAAGCCAAGCAGTCAGTCCTCAATATGTATTTTCGGAACAAGGAGGAGGAGGAGGAGCGGCTAAATGCATTTTCTTCTGCGGGAAGAAGAGCGAGTGGGGGACAAGCACGGTTTAGCGTCGCTGCTCTGAGGTAGCAGCTCACTTAGAAGTACACGAACACAGACTTACAGCTGCAGCCAGTTTCTCCATGTAGGGGACGAGCTTCTGCAGCTCTTTGTCTTCTAGTCCTCCAGACCAGCTCTTTATAGGTATGGTGTTCATCAGCTGGAGAATAAAAAAACGGAAAATAATCAGAAACAAAGAAACCACTAAACCAGCAGCCAAGAGATCTGATTAAACAGGTCAAAAAATCTCTTGTTCTAATTGTAAAAAAAAACAAACAACAACTGCTGAAGTCAAATAAAGTCAGAGGAGACAAAGAGATACAAAAACTGTTAAAAAAAAATAAAAATACTGGCTATGACATTTATTGTGCTGAGGCTGCAAATAAATTGTCTTTACAAAATAAATGTTTGAGTTTTCATTAAAGTGTCAAAAAGTGCAGTTTCACTGACACCTGAAGATAAAGGTGGTGGGTATTACTATTATTATTATTGTTAATAAAAAAAAAATAGAAGTGCAGAAAACGTGTCTTCATCAACACTGAAATTTAACTAATAATGTTGCTTTTGGTGTTTCCAGCACAGTGCTTTTAGTCCTGTGTTATCAATACTGCTCTTCAAGAAAGATCAATTTAGTGGTTATACATTAATGAAACTTTACAGTTGGGCTGCACATTATAAGGAAAAAAAACCCCACTATTGCTAAATATAACAATATCAATTTAACCCACATTTTTCTGACTCTTTTCCTTCACCCAATCATGTCTTTGTTAGCTTCAGCTTCCTGCTAACTAAAATATACATGAAGTTTGGAAATCTAGGGCAAAGCAAGGCTACCCAAACTAAAAATTTTGGATTATAATTTGCACCTTTAATGCAGTAACTTACCAAACATTTCATCCAAGCAAACCCAACCGAACATATATTGTGCGGTTTTATGGGTCCATAGCTAAACGTTTGTCTCTGTGTACAGTTGGAAAGGCAGCAGCAGTTCTTACGTGGTACGGGTACGTGTGTGGCGCGTTGTCCAGAACCACCGTTTTAGTCAGGTCCCTCCCGAGGATGCCCAGGTCCTTAATATAGTGTCCGAGGACGCAGGCGCAGTCATCCTGATACAGACGGTGTCTGCAAAGACAACAAGAAGCCGTTTGTACTCGGAGCGCTCAGAGGAAAAACTTTTTTACTAATCAGCCGTTTTTATCTCCTCTAAACAGAATCAAATCTGCCACGAGGCACAGCGGCTAATCCAGGAGTCATACCGGAACAGTTTTTTCTGGGGGTCCAGGATCTCCAGGATCTTCTCGGCGTATTCCTTTTTTGCGCACGTGTAAACAAACAGCTGGAAAACACAGGAAGATGCTGTTAGAAGTTCTGAGGTTGTAAAGGGGCTAAAAAAAAAAAAAGGTAAAGAAAAAGTTTGAATCCCCTCACCTCATAGATCTTTGCCATAGACTGAAGAAACTCTCGCACGTGTGGTCGTAGGATCATGTAGACCTGTTTAAAGGGTGGGAGGAACAAAAACAGGAAAATGTTGCTTAAGGGCATTTTCCTTTAGGCGAAAGTTTCACCGTAAACCTTCCAGCAGCTCTGAATCATTCCCAGAATCCCTCTGTGGCTCATTAATGTCTGAATGAATCAACCACAGGGGACTCTGGGAATGGATGAGGCTGCACCATCGGTCTAAAGCATCAGTAATCAGATGAACGCTCACTGAAGACAACGTTTTCTTTAAATGGCCAGAAACGGGAAAAGATAAAAACGGTAACAACTTTGTAACTATAGAGCCATGAAGACGCGTAACGAGGCGTTGACCAATCAGGACCACTCTCTTCTCCTGGTCACCACACACTTTTTAATCATCTTAGTTTCTCCAACTAAGGGATTCTGTTTTTCCAGGCAACGCAACAAAAGTAAAAAAAAAAAAAAAAAAAAGAAAGAAGTTTTATATCCAGCCAAAATATTTTTTATGAATCGCAACAAGTTTGTCCCCAGTTGTGCATCAAAACACCTCCCTAAGCGCTGCCATTTAAAAACAAACGGGGCATCAGGTAGACCTGCTACTGCTTAAACAGTAAATGGAGGGAGTGTCTTACACTTAATGAACACCAAGAGAAAAAGTATCTGACCAGTCCATCAGGAGGAAAAGATCCGTTTTTGATCTCAGCCGGGTTATTATAAAGGGACAAATAACCCGTCTAGTTTCAGGAAGGTCATCTCAGAGTTTTAATCGGTGTAAGAGAGGGCCGGTGTCAAGCGGGTTATAGAGGACTTCCTGGCCCAAGAGGTTATGAGACAACTAAAGCAGAATACGAGTATACGAGACGCAAAAGACCGCCTTCAAAATATCAGTAAACAGCAGCTCAACGTCAAATCAGCTCTTAATAGAAATGAAGTTAAAGCAGAAAGGCTAACATCTGTTTCTGAATGCTGCTGTTCTTGTAATTTAGCGATTAAAGCAAGATCAAACTGAAATTGCCATTAGCTGCCCATAAAAAAATAAATAAATTAAAACACTTCAAAAGCCAGGGAGCGGTGCATCAGAAATCTAATTTTCCTCCTCCGGGGCGTGGCTCATTAGTACATCGGTAATAAACAAAAAGCCAACAAAAGGCACCATGGTAGGTCAACACATCGGCGAAGAACGGGTCCCACGGGGTGCTTACCTTGTACTGGTGATCCTGGAATGTTGCATAGAAACTATAATCTGCTTCTTCGATCACATTCAGGGAGCTAAACATGAGCGTCTCCTCCTATTTAGGGAAGAAAAAAGAAAACAAAATCTAATCAGTCATCGGATTTTTAACCCAGCTGCTGCAAGCCCAGCAGGCTCTGTGACCCGCTGGTTGGGCCTGAAAACAAAAATGAAAAAACGGTGTTTATCTTTTTAGTGAAGTCAGAGCACAACTATTTGAGAATTTGATGGTAAAAATGGAGATCGCTGAAGAACCAGTGACTTTCCCCAACAAACGCAGTTTAAGCTACAGGGGGGGGGGGTGGCATCAGGGAGAGGATAGCAAGCGCCAAAATGGACGGCACCCTCACTGAGTGGATGTTGCGTTGGCGGCCAGGTTCTGCTACACGTCACCCAATCTCATGAAGCTTTTTTTTGGTTCGGGTCGTTCCTTAAAGCTTTTGGTTCTGAGCTGCAGTGACCGCCTTCAGCTGGCTAAGCTCGCGCGTCTCAGTCGATGAGCCGACCCGCTGATCCAGCAGCTGCTCCAGTGGGTTTGTCAGCTTAGGTGTGTTAATGATCAGTATGGTGCTGATCACCAACACCACCCCCCCCCCCCCCCCCCCCAGTGATAATTAGCTGCAGATCAGCCAACGACTGTTAGCTCAAAGATTTTGTGGCTTCTGGATGCAGCATCAGTTTGGAAACGGACCCACATGCTGGAGCCGCTTACATCATCTCTCTACAACCAATCAGGATTATTCGGTTGCCTGATTACACGTTTTAAGGACATACTGTATGTGCAACGTTTCTCCTTTGCTTAATGTTTGCTCATGCTGTAACAATTGCACACCGTTAACATGAGTTCTTATAACGCTGGGCAGGTTTTACGGCGTGTCTGAGCTGGAAGCCGTCAGCTCAGTGATATACGAAGGATGTGAAGTAGCCACACTGGTTAATGTTGTTGCCCAGTGATCGTAGCGATCGTTGCTGTGTCAGAACATGAACTGCGGGCCCGTTGGGAGCAGATGATTGAACTCACCAGGTCGACCACCAGCGTGGCCTCTGGAGTGCTCCTGGTCTTGGGCGGAATATCCCTGAGACACGGCCGGGAGTGCTGAGACTGCGACGGGATGTTCTTGATGAAGGTGAACCTGCCGACACAAGGACAGCGTTTACCCGACGACAGCGGGAGGAAATGAGCATGTTTCTGAGGAGAACGGATGTCTGTGACTGTAAAACCCGGGGGAAAACGGAGCAGAAAGAGGAAAAGCAACGTACGGGTCGAAGACGTCGTCATCCTCGTCTCCGGCCAGGAGGTCCATGGAGCCGTAACCAAACACGCCTTGTTCCGGGCTCATCAACACGCTGTTGCCGGCTTCGGAGCACTTCAGGTCTGCGCAGAAAAAAAAAAAAAACAGAGAAAAAGAGACTTGTATGAAACAAACAGCAGCATGCTGCAAAAATATAGAACTAAAAACAAGTAAAATTTTCTTGAAATGAATGTATTTACCCTTGATTTGAGCAGGTAAATAAGATTATATGCCAACGGAATGAGTATTTTTACTCCTAAAATAAGATAATTAGATATACTGCACTTGAAATAAGATGACGGAGATGAATTGTTCCTATTTTAAGTGCTAAAATCTTATTCCATTGGCAAATATTCTTATTTACCTGCTCAAATCAAGGGTAAATACATTCATTTCAAGAAAATTTTACTTGTTTATAGTTCTACTTTTGCAGTGCATAAATAGTTAGAGCTGCACAGGAGAAGGCTCTGGCTGCAGGACTCATTTCTCACTTTGTTCACCACTAAACAGGGACGGGCGGGTCTAAAATGTCAGAATAAAACTGGTCAGCGTACCGAAGAGCAACAAGGTTGAGTCTACGTTAGGGCGGGGCGATAAACCATTACATATAAACAAAGAAGTGGCTTTGGTCCATTTCTGTGGCTGTGTACGGACAGGCTGAGGCCACGGCCCTTTAAGGCGCTGCCGCCGTGTACGGCCTGCAGTCACGTGACTCCACGCCGCCCGGTCTGAAGCCAGAAGTGAAAGAGAGGCTGAGGTTGAGGAAAAATGGAGATTTCAAAAATGTTTCAGCGGCGGTGGTAGAGCTGGTCGGGGAGGAAGAGGAGCAGCCGTTAGGTACGCCGCGGCCACTTCCTGATCTCTGGTCCGGTCAGACGAGCCGTACGTCTGACTGTACGTTACAATCTATGACGGACCGAAACTGCACTAAAGAGTGCAAGACACGGGAAGTTTAAAAGGCACGAGATGCTGCTAAACAGGAAGCTATTTTTTTTTTTTGGTTTCCTGTTTATTTCTTCACCTTTTGCAGCCATCAGCTTCTCTGTTGTAGAATACGCTGGATTTCATGTTCAGAGTCAATATAAAAACCTAAAATCAGCAGAGACTATACGCCGTGACTGCTAGCTGGGCTATTCAACCGTCCGGGATTTATGGACGGATTAAAATGCAAACGTCATGCTGGCTTTGTCCTAAATACAACTTACAAGAGACAATTCGGATATGTTGAAGGACGGTTGTGCGAGGGAAATGGTTGTTCTGTACAAAAGGTCAGATTCCACCGAGTCTGTGTAGAAACCCCAAATTTAACCAACTTAACAAATGTAAAAATGTTTGTATCCTTGGGATACGAGATAGTAAATGTCTACACAAAAAAACCTAAACAAAAAACTGGTAGTTTTTTTTTTTGTAAAGTGGCAAACCACGTAATGAGTTGTTTGCCACTGATCAAAGTAATAATTTACCCAAATAAAGAGATCAGACAGATTATTATCGCCTAATTGATCAACATAATATAACAGAGAAACAAACGTGTGTTGCCTGAACACACTGATGAATTTAGTTTGTTGTGAAACTGAAGAACTTTAGTATCTGCCGGTGCTGTGTTGTGTTTCACTGCTGGAAAGTTTTCCTGCTTCGGCCGTTTTTAAACCCCTCACAGCAGCTAAAGCCGGCGGTCCGTCTGACTAGCTGGGAGCTTTCAACGCTTAAACGGCACCGGTGGGATAAACGGATCCAACAGACTGGTGGATTTTTCTTAAAGACGACACAGTAACAGCTCCTAACGTTTTAGGAGGAGCTAACGGCGGCTGCACCTACTCTCCTTGCTGGGCGTGAGGAAGCGGACGATGGGCGGATAGATGTTTCTGGCCGTGGAGTTACGGGGAGACGCCACGTCGATCTCCGACAGAACGCGCTCGTGGTGCACTACGGGCCTGAGTGGCGTGTTGAACGCCAGATCTGGAAGGGAAGCAGAGGGGTCGGTCAGAAAGGAGCGTTTTCTTCTTTTTTTTTGCAGAATAAAGGAAAATAAAAAGATGAAAACTTCTAAACCTGCTGTTGAAGCTAATACACTCGACTCGCTGTCCTCCACGGCGATGGCCCGCGGCCTCTTCCTCGCCCGGCCGCGAGGAAGAGGCCGCCGTTTCACCGTGGGAACTTCTTCCTCCGCCGGGCAAACCGGGGGCTCCTCCTCATTCTAGAACAGAACAGAAGAAATAAAGAAATATTGGAATTAGTTTAGTAAGCAGGGCATGCAGATGGAGGGAAGAGTCTTCAGAAGATGTTCTTTCAAAATGGCTTAATTGTGTTCTTTTATTATTATTGGCCAAATTATTACTGGATACAACAATAACTGTTCGAATAAATTACCAATTTCATAATTTGCTTTCGGTCCGACTTACTGAAGCAGCCTTAAAAGAGCAGTGGCGGGTCGGTGCAGAGGCTGTGACCCATATTTGGAAGCCTCACCAACCCCAAACCCCATTAGTCAAATAAAGACCACTGGTGCCAATGAATAAAAAAAATAAAATAAAAAAAAGTGTCCCATCTGTATGCGTAGCAAAACTTTAGCTTGAAGCTGATGAACATGAAGCCTCAAACTGAAACGTTTGGTAGACGAGGCCAGCTTCAATCAAAGGTGCTGCAGTTCTTACCACCAAAGCCACATTCCATGAAAAATAACAGAACTTTTATTTCTAACGATGTCTTTATTGTTTTTCTTTATTGTTCCATGCGTGTCTCCATGAAGCCAGAACGGCAGGATCCTGATGGACCGCGATCACTTCATGACCGAGTCCCTCTGATCCGGCCTTTTAATCGACATCAGAGACTAAAGCCTGATGCCCGATCGGACATTTTTGCTTCCAGCCATCAAACCAAAGTAAATCCTGGCACCGGCTCAACCCAGCTAGAACTCGTCTGTGTTCGCAGCGTGAAACGCGTTCTGGTGACCTACTTTCTGCGGACCACCATCCGACATGCAGCCGGGGCGGTTTAATGCAACACAGACTCGCTCTTTTATTCAGACGTGAACAGAGGCAAATGAGGACAGATGTGGCGTTTCTGGCTCGGTCAGATAGAACAAAGAGGCTTTTGGGCCTCGACTAACAAAACAGAACCACAGGGATCATCATCCAAACTTTAATACAAAAATAAAACAACGTTTAATTGGGCATACCACCCAGTTCTAGACGAAAGCCTGAGCAAGAAACACGCAGCACTGGTATGTCAACGCAGAATCTGCTCAGATCCATATCCAACAGATCCATGTTTTTTAAAAAAAAAAAAGATATTTTAGCATAGAATGGGTCTTTACTTGTCCCTCACTACTAAAAATTGTATCATCAGTTCATTTACAGGCAAATGAAGACCACAGCAGCACACTAAAAATAATCCATTAGAATAAATTACCTGCATGACTGAATTAAAGATAAAAACACTTCAATAAAAGGATATTAGCACGCATGTCGAGTGTTATTTTGTCTACTGTTTTGCCAAACAAAGTTAAACTATATATTTCTCTAAATGAGAAGTGAGAATGCTGAATTGTCTCCTACTGATTAGGTTTGGCCTAATTATGAACGTTAAATTTAAGTTATATTGTAATTGATTATATTTGTTGCTTTTAAGCAGAAGGAAACGTTTGCCTTTATAAAATGAGGCAAACTAGGTCTGCACAATTAATAACATTTGCAATATAATCCCAATTCTAAAAAAAAATAAAAGGAGGTTTGCCATTTTTGGTTATGTCATAATTAATGGATAATAAATGTCCTTCAGGTGTCGGTAATCTGTTTAAAGTGGGTTTGCCTCCACATGGAAGGGAAGAGAGATGCAGTAGTGAGATGATCTAATTTTATTACTTGTTTTAGAGTTTATATAAATCATACCGTTTTACCAGAAACTCACCATAGCATTAAGTATGGGTCAAAAATGTTTAATACATAGACTTGTTGATTGATGTCGGACTCAGCAAGCTATTCTCTTGAATAATATTATTCTGACTAATAAAAACAGTTAAATGTCTTGTTTTAAACAGTCCTCGTTTACAAACTTCTTCACCTATAGGACATGTTTGTTAATTGTGGTAAATACAGAGAAAAGTTACAATTAAATCGCAATTATGGTTGAAATACATCGCAATTTTGATTTCTGGCAAAATTATACAGCCCTATATCGAACACTGAACTGAGTATTGAGTGTTTTTCTTACCGTGACATACTGGTATAAAAAGAACAGATGATGTATAATAATAATAATAATAATAATAATAATAATAATAATAATAATAATACAACATAAGGAACGTTTATTAATAAAGCACTTTTAAAATGCTGTCATAAGCACTTGGAGAAAAAAATAAATAGAAAAACTAAATTTGAATCCAGTTTCTAATATTGCTCTAATAAAAGGATCAGTATTGGGGTTATGAACATTTTATATAACACACATTCAGCTTTTGTTATAATAATATTCAGATCAATACGCATTCTCCTTGTGATTTTACCAGGCCAGGTATGTTGATACAAATAAAAAACTACCGACATTACTTCAATTTATATTTTTCCACACAAATGTTTCTGTGTTTCTTCAGCTCAGGTGTAAAATAATTCAGCCCTGATTGTGTTTCATTTTGAGCCGACAACCGGAAGCTAACCTCAGCATTACTTTGAAACAGCGCCTCCTCCCTGAGCTTTGAAAAATAACGAGTTAAATCCACGGAAAAAAACTGACTACTCTGTGGCCTTCGTTGGTAAACATTTACTACAGAACCTCTAAGACACCAGTAATACATTTAAAGGTCTCTTCCTTCCAACAGCAGCCCTTTGGGACGGCTAGCCGCCTCTCGGTCGGGCCACCTATCGCCCAGATGCTGGAGCTAACGTTCGTTAGCATTAGCAACACCGCCTGTTGTGTTGACGCCAGCTAAGCAGCGGAACATTGAGCGACATCTGGATCTTTCACCTGAAGACTGTTGATTGTTGTCACAGAGGTCGTCGGGCTCCTAAATGGAGACAACCGTGTCGCTTTCTCGACATTTACCTTGTCCGGTAACGGGCTCTCCGTGTCCGTCGTCGAGAGGCGCGTTTGTCTCGACCGTTGGCGCGTCCTCCTCGGCGTCTCCGCAGCAACGGTAGTCGTTTTCTGAGACCTGAGTCTCATTTTTCCTTTTCATGCAGGACTCGTAAAGCATCTAAACTCAAACACTTCCGCTGCGCCGTCTTCCCTGTGATCAAACGTTTCGTGTTTTCTCCCCCCGCCCCACCACTGGTCGCTTGCTCTCTCTAACTCCGCCCCGCTCATACCCGGCGGCGTCTTCGCGAATCAATGAGTAGTGCGTTTGAATCGAAGCAGTGGTGCGTTCGCTTCTCTGCCCGGGACAGCGTCAGAGGGGCGGTGCTTAAATATTAAACGGAACCAGCTGGTGGGGAAACTAGTCACGTGCTCTCCGTTTTTATGTGTTTGCCAGCAGGACTGGATAGTCATAAATCTGTCCTTTTAAATTGATTTCAAAGGTTGTTTCTTTCGGCTCCTTGCAATTTTCTAAAAATGTTTCCGACTCTGAATTTCTTTTTTAATCCAAATCTTCTTGTAGTCTTTTGTAATAATATAATTATGCAGAATTGTTTTGATGTTAAATGGAAATATTCAGGCAGTACTTTACTGATTTTAACTGATCTTTAAAATGATTTTACATAAAACACAAATAGTAAAAACAGATCAAATGTATATTACATAGTTAATATTTTGCATGACAGATTCTCAAAAATCTGATCTTTAAAGTTATTTTTTATTTAAATGAAAAGGTTAAGTACTCCATTCTCACACTTTTAACTTTGAATGTCCATGAAAATGTAGACAAAATTTTGAAAGAAACAACAGATTTCTAACTAAAGGCTGTTTATATAGTCCTTTAATGTTTATTTGATTGTTAAATTAAAAAAAAAAACATTGAAAGTGAGAAAATTGATAGCTTTTGCTTAAAAAAACAGAAGATATCTATGTTATTTTAATTTCAAATATTTTATTTTCATTTACATAGCACTGATTTACAACATCTGGCATCTCAAGGCACACTGTAATTTATATAATCTTTGAGGTTAAGATTGAAGGATTTAGCAATAATTTATCAGTTTTCAAACAAAACGTTATAAGTAATTTACCCTAATCATTTACCTTGTTCAGTACGCTTGAAAAAAAAATGATGCAGTCCCTATAGGTTTATTCAAGATATTGGCTGTGGAGAGATTTTCAGATGATTCAAGCAAACATGTATCCTAGTCTCAGCTTCTGGGGCTCCTTAAAACCTTATTGCAATAGGTGGTGCTTTGCATTTAAAAAATGTGGTAATTGCAACAATTGCAGAACAACTCAACTCTATTAATAAAATAATTAATAAATAAAATCATGGCAACGACTGACTGTGAGAAACACAAATTATTATAATCATGTAAAATTTCATCCTTCGTTATTCTAGCACTCAGTGAGACGGTGGTGGTGGAGGGGGGGGTGGGGGGGGTGGGGGGGGGTCGGCTGAACTTTTGACCCTCAGCAGCTAGAGGGATCAGGTGGCTCAGCAATTTTATTGGTTTGGGAAGCATCACTGCAAATCAATGCAAAGTTGTTCCACTTGGCAGCTTCATGCCACACTGACATATTTCTATTAGGAATGGAATAGTCTATTCCAGGGCTAGAATACCTCCTTCTATTGAGACTAAGAATGTAGAGCACATCACCCCGGTTCTAAAGTCCTAACACTGGCTCCCTGTACCTCAGAGAATAGACTTTAAAATACTTCTCTTAGTCTACAAATCCATGAATGGCTTAGCACCTAAATACATCCCAGATTTGTTATGAGTGCATCAACCCTCCAGACCGTTCAGGTCTTCTGGCTCAGGTCCGCTCTGCATACTCAGAACCAGAACCAGACATGGAAAAGCAGCATTTAGTTTTTATGGTCCACTCATCTGGAACAAACTCCCAGAGGAGTAAAAGTAAAAGTGCTGAAAGCCTGAGTTCATTTAAGTCAAAGAATGAGTTTAGAGCTGCCTGTGAATGTCAGTGTTGAAGTTTGTGACCCGACTTATCTTATATCCTAACCTGCTGCTATTCCACTGCAGAGTGCTTTCCTCTGTAATGTTCTTTTCTTTTGTTCTGTTCATGTACAGCACTTTGAATTATCTTGTTACTGAAATGTGGCTCTTGGCTCTTACTCAACGCAGTGAGAAACAAGACATAAAAAGTTCGGAGTCATCAGACCACAAGGCTGTCAAAATTGCGGGAAATGCTGACGCTCCAAAGGAGGCAGTGTAGCTCAAGACGATGTTAAATACGTGCCGTTATACAAGGTTGTTTAAGTCAATGCTGAGGTGCTTTAAAAACTCCCTAAGACAGGCGTTTGGATGTTTTATTCCTCTGCCGCTGGTGAAAGCTGCCGGTTTGCTTGACTCATAAGTTAAAAACAGAGCGTTGCAAAATAACTTATACCTCTTCACACTTTGTAAGGTTACAACCACAAACCTCAACGTGTTGATTTTAGGTGATAGACTGACACAATGTAGCGTGTAACTTTGAAGTGTGAGAGGAAGAAAAAAAAAACTGTAGGTTTTCAGAATTTTGTTCTTTAAATAAAAATCTGAAAAGTAGAGTTAATTAACCGGTCGAATAGTGAATGAAGCACACGTGGGTGTGTAATTTAATGTCAGCGTCATCACAGCTTCAGAGAGGGGTGAAGCAGGGTGTGATGATAAAATAATATCCCCGGTATCTGTCAACGACAGGATGGATAAGGAGTGGATTAATCAGAAAAGCAACAAAGTCTCTGGAGGAGCTGCAGAAAGACACAGCTCAGCTGGTGGTGGTAGTGGGCGTGTGCGTGGGGAGGTATTAATTAAGCCTCCCGTAAATAGAGAGCTGCCGCTGAAAGAAGGTCGGAACAAGTCAAGTTTAAAGTTTACCATAAACCACGTAGAGAACAAAAGGTGGAAGAAGGAAACCCTGGTCCATCATCCACCATCCCAACATGGTGGTGGCAGCATCATGCTGTGGGGATGCCTTTCATCAACAGCAACAGGAGAGCTGGTGAGAGTTGGTGGGGAAAACAATTACAACTAAACCCTAAACATACAGTTAGAGCTACAATCAGTTTAGATCAATAATGGTCCAGTCAAAGTCCAGACCTCAGCAAATTTGACTGAGCTTAAGATGTGTTTTTGTTTTAAGAATCGATATAAAATGGGTTTCTAGATGTGAAAAACCTTTAAAGACGTTTTTGCAAGAGATTTGCGGTGTAATCACAAACAAAACGTGGCTCAACAAAGTATTGACTCAGATTTTTATCCTTATAAAAACCACATTTTCCATAATTTTTCTTCCATTTTATAATAACATGCCACTTTGTGCTGGTTCATCACAGACACTTCCTATAAAACGCATTTAAGATTGTGGCTGTAATGTCAAAAAAAAAAAGAAGAAAAGAAAAAGAAAACTGTAAAATCCCAAGGGGTGTAAATACTTTACTTTAGCAAGGCACTATAGCTTCGGTTGGAAATCAGGACAATGAACAACACCCACGACTCTGTAACATTTAAGAACGGTGATATTTTATTAATTTCAGATTCAAATAAAAGTATTCACACAAACACATATCGAGTAAATAGGCAAGAATTGCTCTTCACCCTTCAGAAAAATAATGAAAAAAAAAAAAACAACAACAACAAAACAAACTAAAAATAAAACAGTTGCACTCCCCGCAGCCACTTCACTGTAGACGTGGTTACCGGGAAACATCCCATCCATTGAAAGACGGTTATCATTTATAGAAAAAAAAAAAAAAAAAAAAGGAGGGAGGGAAAAAAAGCACACGTTATGAGAGCAGAAAGGAAGATTCACAAACGGACTAGCCATACTAACAGTGGTACAGGAAGCAGAACTTGTTGTAGTACTCGTAGTAGTTAGCTGTTCATCTGGAGGTTCCCTGTTGTTGGAGCTCAATTAAACTGACCAGCAGAAATGTTACGAATGTGTAACAGTAAAAAAAAAAAAAAAAAAAAAAAGGAAGGAAAAGAAAGGAGGACACAGAAGGAGGCACCTACATGCTCAAAATGAACCTCAGAATTAGGGGCATGTTAAATCTGATCTGTTGGAGGACCATTTCTGATCCTGACGTTCGTCTCTGCGCCCTCCTCCCGCTGAGCAGTAACATGAGCCCGAAACAGGGGGTAAAATAAAATGCATCAAACTGGAGGTAGAGGTAGATTTTCCTGAGAAGTTGTAAGACACAACAGACACGCCTTGTTTCCGTTCTGAAGATACTCAAAAGACACCCGAAGATCACTCACTCACTCGCTCGCTCGCTCGCACACTCGCTCTTCCCTACAATAATCACATTATTATCGACATACTCATCGCTGGATTCATAAAACTGCTCTAGAAGTAATCTCTGTGTGCCTCAGTTTCTAAAAGCATGTCAAAAAAAAAAAAAAAGCAAACAGCAAACAGACAATATAAACATGATATATTCCATAGCCCTAAAAAAAAAAAAAGCCATCTATTAGAAATAATCTATTTAACGAATCTTAGAAATACAGATTGATTCATATAATTGTCACAGCAGAAGGCATCTTGTTGTTTTTATTTTTTTTTATTTTCTCATTCTGGTTTTCCCTGCCCCACAGTCCAACCCGATGGAGGTCAAATCAGTGATGAAGTCCAGGCAAAAAGCCCTGAACCCACCTCACCCGTACAATGTTCCAGCGCGGCGGCAGCACGTGGGAGCAGGAGGCCATTTTCCATACAAGATGCTTAGGACCTAGTTTGATTCATAGAAGCGTCCTTATTTACTTTTTTTTTTATTATTATTATTCATTTATTCTAAAGCTTTGGTTGGATGAAAAGCAGCAATATTTCAAGAATGAGCAAGAGACCAGGATCTTGTGCGGATATTATAGGTTGAGAGGTGTACCTGCTAGAAAAAACCAAAGTGGATTTACTGACTATATGGTCCAGTCTTTGCAACAGCATAAAAATAAAGTAAAAGGCAAAGTCAAGCAGCGAGTCCAACAACAGACAAGAGCGTAACTTAAACGCCGGAGTAAAGATGACAGAAACTACCAGCAGGCTTCACCAGTGGAAAATTCAGCAAAACAAAACAAAAAATACCAGTTTGACATACATTTCTAAAACTCAGAATAAGCTCTGGTTTATGTGCTACTCGTGGAAAACTATCTTTGCTACAGTTTGACTTTACGTATCAGTTTGATCACAGCTACACTAAAACAGGATTCCCCGATTAAGGATTGTGAAAGCATTTTTTCATAGGATGCGACTTTTTCACCTGGGAAGAAAAACGGGCCGCTGCCTCGGTAACAGTTTGAGCCTAGATTCAGCCGTGGCGAGTGTTTCACGATCACGATCGCTCCTTCGGACCGCTCTACACCCGCACAGCGCAAACATGCTTGAAACACTCGGAAGATACGAGGACATGCTCAAAGAGCGGATAGTGATTGAGGTAAATGTGACATTTCCATTTAGAAAACTGATTGTGCGTTGTAATAAAAACCTTCCACCGGGGGGCGCTCTTACCACAAAAGCTTTAAGGCTTGAAACTGAGTCTCCTGCTCTCCTTGCGTGACTCAAAATGGTTATTGATTAAAGGAGAGAGTCACATTTAAGCAGATATCTGATTGTCTGTGGTTATTACAATCTCTTTAATGGTCTTTGTAAAGGAAGGAAAAAAAAAACAAAAAAAACATTTTGATGAGGTTTTTCTGCATGAACGACAGGATTCTCTGATGAGAAGCAATCTGCCAACGCTGAGGTCCTTGAGGTAGAAAAGGGGCTTGGGTTGTGGGATGTGATGAGAGCGTTTTTAAGAGGTATAAGCCTTAATATTGTCTCCTGATTGTCGCTACCACGCAATAAAAAACAAAAAAACCCATAAAAATAAAATAAACACGCCAAGCTTCCCTGAAAATACTGCCGCACACCGAAAAAGACAGAGAGAGAGAGAGAGAAAGGAGCCGCAGTGCCTCCACTGTTCAAATGCAAATATCCCACAGAAGCAGTCAATAGATATGCAATAAACATGGATCGACTGATGGGGGGGGGGGGGGGGCAGGTGCTTTAATGCTGCCTTGGGAGCTCTAAGGTCAAAGGGTGAAACCTTAAAAGGCAATGTTGATCCTTTAGATCTAGATTGATTGAATTTAGTTTTCCTCCCCCCCCTCACATTGAGCTGAAGCCTCGCTCCTTTTTGATTGTCAGCAACGTGGCACCTGCAGCCGAAAACCTGGACCTTCAGTTTCAGACGGATTCACTTCCTTCATCACAGCCTGTGAGGTCCGGACGGGAGAGCATGCCCGCTGATTTAAGGAAGTGCTTCTTTCCCCACATTTTGCTAAAATAAATATGTTGGGCAGAAATTTCTTTAATTTTTTTTTTTGATTGCATTAAAAATGCAAATGTTTGCAAATGATGTCAGAAAGGACTTTTACCTGCTCAACAATAAATCAAACATGCGATATTTTAAGAAAAGGACAAAATGGTCTGATTTTTATATACAAAATGATCTAAAACATTAAAAAGGTCTTGCGTTTTGGGCACCAATTAGTTTGTTTCCTTGGTCAAAGACATTTTTTAGTAAATTTTCAGCAACAGTGCATGGGTCACTGACTTTTTTTTTTTAATTTTTGCTGTATTTAGTCAGCTTTAACGAATGGGTGCAACCAAGTCCTTGGACGGGTGAGGTCCCATTTACTATGACATTCAAATCAAATTAGGAAAGACGGTCAATAAAAGACGAAGAGTTTGTGTTCGACCTTAGGCTCCGTTTTAACGAGACAATTTAATTTGGTCTGAGAAAATCTCGGCTTAAAATTAAACAAATGTAAAAAAAAAAAGGTGTCCATTTGCATCAACCGCCTGTGCCGGCAGGCCCAATTTGTACCAACCATGAAAACAGTCACTACAATTAAATAAGATGGAGATCAAGAACTAAATATCAACATCTGCTCTAATAAAGGAGCGCAGGTTGGCAAGATTTAGGTCGACCTCAGCGTTACAAAAATCTAAGTTTTAATTTGATTTAGACCTCTGCACCCTCCACGTTCATTGGCAGCACTGATAAAGATCTATAAAAAGCCTCTCAATAAAAATTCATTTTATTGCAGTAGCATAATCTCACACTGAAAAATTTAGAAATATTATTTACTTAATTTGATCAAAAAAATGCATTGCGGAAAATAATAATTTCTAAAAAATAAATATAACAGGAGCATTTTTGAACCATTTAATTATTTTAGGTTGATCCGCGGTTCAAGGAACAGTGAATCTTGGATGTCCCGGGCAATGAATTGGTCATTTACAATTCATTCAGATTTTACATATATTTGATTAAATACTACTTTTATAAACCTTAGACATTTGGTCAGAGGTACAGCAGGGGGAAAGACAAGTTGTAAGTGTTTTGTATGAGGGAATATTTCCTTTAAATTATATATATATATATTTATATATTATCATATTTTAAAGAAAAAAACTTAAATAAGTCACCATTGGCTTTTCCACTTTGTTTTAAAAAGGAGATATAGGTTTAAAACACAGTACTTCTCTGACATAAAAAGATGTTTTTCGGGAAACTAACTCTAGACAAACTATCGCTGTGGTGTGACATTTGCTGTCCTCAGATAATAATAATAATAATGTTTTGAAAGCTACATTACTGTAGTGTAGTTAACTTCTCACAAGTCAAACATGGGGTTATTATGTGGAGAAAAGTGAGACTGGCGCAATCACTGCATGGCGTAAAGTATCCAGGCGACTGCGGGCATCAGGGTAACAATGCCGGTCACAACTGGAGCAGAAAATCAAACGTCTAACCTTATGCTGCCAGAATGAAAGTTTTTAAACGAGATCACAAGATTCACCATACAGAGTTGTTGCATTCCTCTCTGGGGTGCTGGTTTACAATCAGACAACATTTTTCCTTACTTTCTCCACTCCACTGGCTGAATGTCAACTTAAGTTGTCATTTTATGAACTCAAACTGAAGCTGGAAGTTTTGCTACAGCTAATTTTGTTTTTGGTGGACGTTGTGTAGAAACCGCCGTTCCCAATGTGAAGCTGAACTTTTGGTTCATTCCCAGCTGCCTTGGGGTTTTGCTCTGTTCCTCTCAGTTTTGGACCCAAGTTGTAAAAATGATGATAAATGCCCTTAAGGCCTGTCTAAATTGGAGCTGATGTAATCAAAAGTTTCAACTGAAAAAATTTTAAAACTGGATTTTAGCGTCACAAAAGAAACTGAGTTTGACATCTGGTTTAAGTCAAGCTGCTTTATATGCAACAAAAATGTGTGGATTTCAATCCTGTTTTTAGTTTTTGACATAGATTCCTCATGAAAGTGGCTGTCTATTGAGTTAGAAGAGTGCTTTTGAAAAGTGACCAGTGTTTGTTTAGCAGCTGGTGGTGGTTTCCCGCAGAGAAGCGAGTAGAGAAATCAAAGCCCTGACAGCCATCTGGTGATATTTGACTGAACAGTAAAAAGTGATTAGGCGGAGGTACTGCTCGCTCTCTGGTCACCTCACGCTGCGTTAAGGCCTCTGAACAGAACCCGCCGCACAAAGCCTCGTTTACTTCCTAACGTCAGCGCGGACGAGGCTGCTTGGCCCGGCTGTGGGCCGAGTAAATATATTTTAACAGCCGACGGCTCAGAGGGGTAACACAGGTTCAAGCTCAAAAAGCCAAATGATTGAGCTAGTTCAAGAGGTGGGGACACTACCTACTGCTACACAGCGTCTCTCCTGTCATAAAGCCAGCTGAGTTTGCACCAGTGATAAGACCTAGCCAGCGAAATGGGCCAGGTCGAGCGACGGCTGCCCAGTTTGAGGATCACAAAACATTCACCGCTGTAACCTTGATGGAGAGGGCGACGCCAATTGTCACAGCACGGGATAAGAAGCACTTGGATCAGAAGAAACGCTACGGCGCGCAGAACACGAAGCTGAACGGATGAAAACAAAAGCATCTGCGATCAAAATTACAAAAGGTCGTTACGGATGAGCGGAAAACGGCCGTCGGGTTCCCCTTGAGGCCCAGACTGTGTCTCCTGACACCCGATTGTCCGTTTGGGTTTCTCCACGGCGGAAACAATAATAATAATAAAAAATTAAAAAACCTGGACGCTCAGCTCCTGCACGTTTAAGACAGAAAGATGCTGCATTTCTGACTGAAGGGTCTTCATCTACAAAAGCATGCATGAGACTGACCTAAAAAGTCACTTCACAAGAAGGCAAAGTCAGACGGAAGAGGGAAAAAGGTAGAAATCATCGCTCTGTCCAGTGTAATTGAAGACAGTTTAAAAATCATACAAAGCAAAGAGACACCTGAGAAAAAAAAAATCATAACTTGTGTTATTTTAACTGACAATGAACCCTATTTTTTGCTCATTTTACCACCTGCACAACGTATCGCTCTGCTCCGGAGAGGCTTCCCGAAGACTGCGGGTTGACAGAGCCACCAGGCAGGGTGGCATTTGTGTGTCTTAAACTGGCCACGGGTCAACATACAGGAGTGGATTTGAGATGCAAACCAGCCACAGCTGCCTCTGGAAGAACGAGCGCACAAAAAAAAACAACGGCAGCTACGTTGCAGACGCAATGCCGCCCCGCGGTCTGGCCGGGACCGGCGCTGCACCAAAAAGTCCTACAAGCGATTAAAAAGATCCCCGCGTGTTCTTCCGCTTCACTTAAGACTGCGCGGCGACGATAAGAACCAGAGCGTAGACCTGCACTAGGCTTGTTCTCCCACAGGGCCGCCACTATAATAAGGTTATCTGGTTTTACGACTAAACGAGGTCACAGCCGCCACTGTTTTATGCCCTGAAGAGAGAAAAAAAAAAAACCCCAACACACTTTTGAAAGCTTTTCTGATTAAAAATAGAGAATTTTCATACTTTTGTTTTTTCCTCTCCATAGACTTCTAAATATATAGATTACTTTTCCTGCAATGAGAAGATTGCTAGAGAATTAAACAATAAAACACAACAAAGAGAATAACAATAATGATAATAATGACAATGAAAAGTTAAAATAGTAAAAACAAATCTCTCCTCTAGAAGATATAATATCATTGTCAGTCAGTAGCTGTGTTTGCGTGTGTGTAAACAATGCTTTAGCCTTCCTAGTTATTACCTTCTCTGTTGTTCTCCAATAATCTGTACATTTATGCAGAAATAAATAATTCACAGGTTGTGCACAAGGTTAGCATATACTGGCTCTCAGTTGGGATTATTTCTTTTTTCAAAATCCTTTTTGGCGATGAAGAACAAAAGAGGTGAGTTTGTGAGAGAAAACCTGAGATAGTGTACTTCAAGTGAGCTGAGATTCAGTTTGTCTTTCTGTACTGATGATGGTTCTCCTCTTCTTTTCTTTTTTTTTTTGGCATAGATGATGTAGAAAATGAGGTTGCTTTTTGGCTTTTCTTAGCGTGGTAATTTGAAAAGAAAAACGGGAGGGGGAGTTTGTTAAGACAGAGGGTTGCTGGAGGCTGAGGTAGGTGTGTTTTGCTGCTGCTGCTGCTGCTGCTGCTGCGGCTGCTGTGGAGCGACACGACTGCTGACAGCCTTGTTGGAGAGGGACGACACGGACGCACCGGACGAAGCTGACCCTGCTGCTGCCTGAGCGAAAAGAACACCTAGACAGGAGAAAGACAAAAGGAAAACCATCGATAACTGTTAGAATCCACGGCGCGTCAATCCAAATCCAATTTCAAACAAGACTTACGAGTGTAGTGAATAACGATGTCTCGCTAACAACAGTGGTCCCCGTGCTTAGTTTGACAACGCTATAATTTGTCCAACCTTATTGTCCATATTTTTAGAGACAGAAGCTTTTAACAACTCTTAATGTCCCTCTTGTTGGACGAAGGAGGTCTAACTCAAGTTTACCAACATGCTCTGAGAAAAGGGCCGATAGTTACCAGGTTACTGAGATTAAACTGGCAGAAAAACATCACGACGAGCACCTAAATAAACAGTTTCCTGTCATAAAGGCTTCATAGCAGTAAATATTGCATTTGGACACGAATCGACATTACAGGATCATCACCTGCAGGCAAAACGATGGTTTCAGGTTAACATCTTGTCATGACGAGGCCTGCTCAGATTTTGTCGGCTGTCTGATCAAAGGCCAGATTTCTGAGCATTTTTATCGCTACATGTGAGTCGAGGGACATATATGTTCAAATACAACTATGTTTTAGGTTTAGAAAGAGAGCGACTACATGGGCAGCACAGGAAACATTAGAAAGCTGCTCGCTTTTACAGAAAAACTCATTGAGGAAAGATAGCATTGAATCGGAACATCCTTTTTTTGTGCCATGTGGTGGAAATTCAGGCGCACCAGCAGCAAAGAGCAAATTTACAACAGAAGAAAAAAATACTGCATAGTTCCTAAAATAGCACACACAAGTAATTAAAGAAGTGCACAGTATTTTCAAAATTAGCATAAGCAGCTCCTTCTGTATTAAAGATATTTTCTAATACCTAATTGATCTACATTAGATTTCATATACAATAATAATTGCAGCAGATTAGATGAAGGAATAACTAGAAAGGCTAGGCCACTGTTTACATCCCAGCCACTTGAGACTCGTCAGTTCCCCAGAAGTGGAGTAAAGGCTTCCAGTTCCACAGCAGAAGTGCACAAGGGTGATATTTGTTAATTTAGCACTGTATTCCATAGATGGGAACATTTTAAATAGTTAAAATCAGCTAAAAATTAGATTAGTTTTATCAGAAGTCTAACTGAAACTGTGCTAAAAATATGTTGCTGGCAGAAATTTCAGTGATCTAAAAACAGAGTAAACAAGTAAACAGCCTGGCACTTCAGCAAACTTCTTTGAATGAAAGAATCATCAACGAGACCATAGGGGCTCTAACTTAGCAGACGAGTATCAACATTGGATCCGAAGAAAATCATAATCGGAACACCCAGAACTGAATATAAATACATTTTTAAGGTATTCAGAGTCAAGAAGTCCTCTCAAGATCTTAGAACGGCCAGACTTTATATTTTTCATTTAAAACTTAAAGTCAGCTTTACCTTCAAACCCAAATGTGCCTAGATGAGAAAAGGCCATCACTGGTATTGGCAGATCAGAAAATCAGAAATGGGTATCGGCCAGAAAAGCCCTGACTGGTCCGTCTCATCTTTTAACAATATTTTGAAGCAAAACACCAGTCTTCATCTTGCTTTAACAATGTTTGACAATCGCTTCCCAGATAAAATTCAGGCTAATGCATTCCCAACATACTGCGTAACCCATCCTATTAATGTATTCAGTTATAAGCACATTGGTGGGTTTCTCTAGATCTGCAACACATAAACTGATGATGATCTTAGTACTATTACACAGTTACAGTCTTTTATTCAAGTTATTTATAAAACATAGGAATTTAGCACAAGCAACTAACCTTAAACAAACATATCTTGACGTTTAAAATACTGTGGTTGTTTTATCCACACTAAATGGGTTAACGAGAACAACAAATAAAGCCGTGTAGTTGCTCAGTCTTATTTTTAAGGTTTGGGTTGAACCTTTGTTTTCCCAGGTGGGAGTATTTGCTGGATGGTGTGCATTTGCATCAAGAGTACTAGACCTTAACTTCATGCAAAGAAAAGAGGAGTGGTCATTTTGTGGTCACGTCTTGTCTGTAAAGTGGAACACATTTCTTTTTTTAAAGGTGCACGTTATTTGACTTTTTTATTTATTTATACGTCAGCAGCTCACTCTGTTTGCATACGAAGTTTTCATGATAGATTATGACGTCCTGCTGACGTCCTAGTTGTTATTTTGGTGTTTTGTGCTTCGTTTTTGCTCAATTTGTTAGTAAATAAGGCCTTTTGTGTTTATTTACGATTTTGATGGAGGTATGTACCGCGCATGCGCAGCAGGGGTTAAAAACAAAGAAGCGGCTAACGGCTATTAGCATCTCCCAGCGAAACGATGCAGAACGGTCCAAGATCCAAAAATGATTCCAAGAGGGAAAAGACTGGAATGTTGCTGGTACTACAGCATGAACGTTTCTGTTCACTGAAGCTTACAACAACTTAAAGTTGTTGTAGATTGGTTTATTTAATTAATAATGGTTGATCTTCGATCACGCCAAACTGCCGCTTTACTTACAGAGGATCAGGCTCGGTCAGCATTATTTACAATTGATTTATAAATTAAGCAAACCGGCATTATGACAGTTCTGCGATACTGTCGCTAGATGGCGCCACGTCTGTTTATATCTATTAATCGCTCCCGAGAGCAAATTATTTTTCGGCTCAAATAGGACAATCAAAACACTATTAAGATAAAGGCTTGGTTTATATAAACTTATTTTATCATGATTAAATGGTTTTTGGTCTTTTCTTATAAGCATATTACATTACATGGCATACATTTAAATTGATATAAACAGGTAATAGGCAGAAAGAAAAGGATGTGTTGTGTTGCATTTAATGCTGAATTTTTCAAAGTCTCTCAAAGATTTTATCGTGCATCTATCCAAAATATCTTGAAAGCAAAGGCCTGCAAAGAGAAAACAAGGTAGAATCGTCTCCTGAATGAATATCACATTATGAGGGCTTTTAATCACAAAGGAAGGAAGTGATGAGCTGTACATCCTGTACGACATCACAGAGGTACTCACCAGTGTATACCACTCCATTGAGCTCCACTGACATGCTGATGCTGTTTGTGCCGTTTGTGGTGAGGTTCAGAGCAGACTCTTGCCTGCCATCTGTCAGGAAGACAATAGGTTATACTTTCTTCTTTCAACCCTTTGTCCAAAATGTGTTAGAAATCTCACCAAAAAACATACAGCTCACAACTCTTCACGCCTTTAGTGTGATCTTTTTGTGTGAAATTAAATCTCAATTCGAACGTTTCTCTGAAATCGCCAGTTTTATCGCTTACTGAGAAACAGTTTGCGTGTTCCATCAGATAGTAAGAAACCGAGACAAACCTTTGCTATAAGATCAAAGGCGCCGCTTGCAAAAGACAATCCCCACAAAGATAAACACACACATGTACACCATGTCTGCATGCATGCTGCTCCTATAAGCTAAACAGGTCAACATATAGGCTTGCTGTTAGCTCTTTCCTCACTGCTTGGCGCTGCGGCTTGTGGTGAGATGACAAGAATGTATCGAGATGGTAACTGCTGCCTGGAGGGCACATGGGTGAAATCCAGCATCATACACCAAGAGAGAAAGGAAACCAAAGGTGTGTTGTAGTCATACTACAACACAAACAGGTAACCTTGTACAATGGTGTGTATGTGTATATATATATAAACCAAATATTGTCTCGTTTGTATATAACCCTACAGTTTTAAACGCCGTTACATTCTTACAGCAAGTTAACCAGCAGGAACGTCCCGCTCCTCCAAATTATGCAACGATGTTGGGAAAATGTAATTTTGTGGGGCAATGTTTTCCATGAGAGCCATTTAACTTGGTAAAGTTATTACAGCACTGCGTTTTAATGAAAACATGACTTTACATCCTCTACGTCGCACTTTAAACTGACTTGTGTCAAACATTTCAAGTATCCAAAGCTTCTCAGAATATCTTATTGTAATCTGTGCCCATTCCTCCCGACAGAACTGGCGTAGCTGAGTCGGTTTAACACGCTGCCTTAGTTGCACACAACCTTTCAGCTCTGTCCACAGATCACCTATAGGGTGAGATCAAGGGTTTATGTTCGCTACTCCAAAACATTGACTTTCTTGTTGTTAGGCCACTTTGTAACTAATTTGGTAGTATGATTAGGGACATTTGGCCCAGCCTTAACTTCCTGGCTGATGTTTTAAGATGATGCTTCAATATTTCCACGTTATATTCTTTCTTTATGATGTGATTTCGTGAAGTGCACCAGTCAAAACACCCCAGATGTCGCGGACACCCTTTTACTTCACATTTGTGGTGGTTTTCTGAGGCCAGCAAGCTTCCCTTTTTTCTCTCCAAAGGTTACAATAGTACTTATGGCAAACCACTTCCAACGGCTGCAAGGTGCCACAATCCCACCTTGAAGGGTATTGAAAAAAGGAGCTTAAGTTGCTTCTGGACTAAAAGGTTTTTTCTTGGCAGATTGCCCTTTTAGCCCAAGTTGGTAAAGGACTGGTTTCACCGTGGATGAAACAAGCTCTTTCGCTTTTATTCTTTGCTTGATTCGCATATTTTGGACCAAAGCATGTTCATTTCTGGGACATCGAAGCATTTTTCTTCCTGAATGGTGTGATGGCTGCACATTCTCAAGCTGGTTGCACATGTAAGGCATCAGGGAACTGAACTTCCAAGGATGAAGCAGGCTTGCAGAGGTCCACACTTCTCTCACTGATTATTTTCATTTGACAGGACGTCACACAAGGAAGGAAACCAACCGTTTGAGTCGTGTCTTAAAATACATTTTGGGGCTCTATTTAACCCAAATGGTATGAATCAGACGCTTGCAAAACTATGACTAAACTTTAACAAAATGTTTCAAGGGATTGTTATAGCATGCTTGTTATGAGGTTGCATAAACATCTGACCTTCCAGAAATTTATAGAAACAAATCCCTCTCCTATTATTATTCTGACATTTAGAAATAATTTTGCTAATTTTAATTGACTTTAAACAAAAACATCCATGTATCCATTTGTATAATATAACAAACAGGGACTGTATCTTTCGGACTATAAGGCACACTTAAAATCCTTAAATCTTCTCAAAAATTTATAAAAACCTTATACCTCATAAAAGATTGCCATTGTGCTAACTGACTGATTTTATGTGGTACAATGTGCTCAAAAATCTGTTAAATTTGTAAGTACGACTTTGGTTAGCAACGAAGTCGCTCCGCTCAATGGATATTCAGAGCATTACGGTAAACTGTGTCACTACCTGATCGGCCCCCTGAGCTGTCTACAAGACTGCCTGACTGTAATGTCTAAACTAGAAGTGCATTCACGTAAGGCAGCTCATGTCCGGAGTACACGCTAGCAACAATAAACTAAGTAAGTTAATTCAATATAAAAGTTACGTTTATTTTGGCCTTGTGGTAGAAACAGGGCAGTGTAGTCCAACAACTCTGTCCTCCCGACAGAGACGGATAGCTCTCCCTCTCAGGCAGTATGTGTGTACGCGGAGGGGTGGAGTGATATTACACACTTGTGAAGAATATTTAATACGCCTTATTATTATTATTATCTCAACAGAAAACTTGAAAAACGTCTGCCTGTTGGGTTTGGTACCTTGATTGTTGATGCGGATGTTCATGGGTATCTGAGCAGTCATGGCCAGCAGGTTGTGTTGCAGAGCTCTTTGCAGCAGCCGGTGGTGCTCCTCGGCAGGCAGGGCCATCTTCTTCTCTGGGGGCTCGCCCGCCTCCAGCTTGTCCCTCAGGTGCTCCAAAGCCGCCACCTGTGCCGCCATCGCCGCCTGGGCTGCCGCTGCCTGCACGGCGGCCACTGAGTGACCAGACATGGGACCCACCGGCAGACGAGGTATGCCGACCCCCGGCAGCGGCTGGCCTCCCTCCTCTTCTGGTCCAACAGAGTAAAACTCAGCGTCAGATAAAATCATATACATCTAAATGTTTGTATCCTATACTATCTACATAACGCACTTCATAAGAGATTCATAACAGACCATGATTAAGGATCGGTCTTAAGAGCTTAATTTAACCTTTAACAGTATTTTTGTTTCATTCGTTTGGCCTCCTATGAAGTCCACCACCTCCGATGAACAATAGCTCCTACCTTTCTTGATCTTCTGCATGGAGGTCAGCGAGGCTCCGTTGGTGACCACCGACAAGCCCACGCTGGGCGTAGAGACCTTTGGCGAGGACAGCATGGTGGGCGTCCCGTTGGGGGAGTAAGTGAAGAGGGAGCTGCCAAAGCTCTGTCGTCGGCCTTCCCGTCGATTGCTGTCGATGGCTGCCTGAAGCTCATTGGGGTTGCTCAGACCTCTCTTATCACATTCATATGGGTACAGGTACTTCATGTATCTGAAATTAATGACGGACGGGAGCGTTTTATAAACACAGGGGTGACAAAGTTTACAGAATTGAAGGTTAAGCTTTGAGATATCCGGACCACGTCACTTTTCCACATGTTTTATCGTGTTACAACCACAAACTTCAGGGTCCTTTTTGGGATTTTATGTGAGAGTTCAACAAAACGTAATGGAAAGAAGTTTGTAGATTTATTATCTGTTAGTAAAAGTGAAAAGCTAAAAGAGCTTCGGTGCTTTATTTGAAACCTATAGCAGACCTAGTTTTAAAACCACACACAGGTGGTCTAGATGCCAAAAAAGCAGCAAATGACCTTTCAAAACAATTTATGAGTATTCATTTGTGTATTTCTAAGTAGCTTTTTTTTGTCTTTTATTTCTTGCAAATTTTTTTTTTTACTTTTTTACACCCTAAAGCATATAATTAATAATACACACACACATCCTTGAGGAGAAAAGAATAGTATCTCAAATAATCATAGAAATTGAATTAATTTTCTAAGAATGATAACATTAAGGTAAGGGCGGGGAAGTCGATGGAGGCTAGACAGTCCCATTACACGAGCCAATCTCTAATTATGTCAATTAGGTATAAATCACTGTAAGAAGCAGTTCATACTATGGAAATTCAGATCTTATTTTGGAGTGGGGGGGAGATTAAGGAATAAAATGGAAAATTCAAACATTCTTCCACATTACACTTTCTTATTCCCATACTTATCCAGATCTTGATGATAAAAAGTAAATCACAGACTTTTCAAGGATGCTTAGAAACCCTTTATGTGTTGATTCAGCGGAGACCAACACCAAAGACTGCCATATTTGTCTGTCTTATATTTCTTTTAGAAAACATAAAAACATGCACGATTTTTCTTTCGCTTCTAAGTTCTGCATTTATTTGTGTTGTTTGATCACATAAAACCCCACTAAAACACACTGAAGTCTGAGGTCTGTAATGTGAAAAAAAAAAAAAAAGGTTCAAGAGGTATGAATACTTTTGCTCGGCACTGTAAAAACAACTCCAACCACGCGCGCCTCCTTCCAGGATGAGGGATATAGGAGGAGAAATCTTATGCTAACTGGGAAAGCAACAGCCAGAACCAACTACAGGAAATTACTTCATCACGCAGGGGTTGATTTGTAAAACAAAGTGGTTGTTGACATTCGAGCACTACCATCTCCAACACTGTGAAGCACTGAACAGAACAGGGATTAAAGGATTAAAGCTGTGGCAATGTTAAGTCCCAGAAAAGTTGCCCCGTGTTGACTTAAGAGACATTTGTCATCACTAGAAGGGTGAACCCAAAGACAGGTAACACAACAGCGCAGGCAGGTAAACTCTGGGATGAGAGAGAGAAAAAAAATGTGCGTGGTCTGTACTGACTGTGTGCGGAGGGTGAAGGCTGCACTGGTGATTGAGGTAGGCAAGTTAAGTCCCTTGGTAATCTCCCTCCACAGCTTCTTGTTGATGACCTCCACCAAGCCGCCCTTCTCTGTCACCAGCTTGTAGAGCATGTAGAGGTCCAGGACCTGCTTGGCCATGATGGGAATACGATTCACAGGCGTTCCTGATTCAGCAACGCACACAAACACACACGAAGGAGAAAGGTCACCAGATTAAAACATCGCACAACTAATAACAAACACAGGATAATATTAAAAAGACACATCAGTCATTAAAGTTTAATGGTGCGGCTGTTTGCAGCCTGTTCCCAAAACCTCAGAACAAACCACGTTCCCCTGAATCGGATCAGAACGAACGACAGAACCTTAGTTCCAGTATGAGAACGTGCATCATTTCTTAAAATGAGGCTGTCCTCTAACAGGAAGAGAAGCTGTGGGCTTTATTTCAAATGGCAACCGGCTGCTTTCTGGATGGATGGACGGATAAATTGGGTGGACGGGTGGGTTGACTGGACAGAGTGATTTCCTTTTAAAGGTTTCCTACACAGCATCTTCACAAGGAACTGTGTGGCCAATAAAGTCTCCCCTTCGCCGGGTTCGGACCACGGGACCAGGTCAGGCCACACATTGCCATGTGTAGCGGAACTGGAGGTTGCTGCCCCGCATCTATGTGCCTCACTGAATCAGATGCTGCGCTGCTGGAAATTATCTGAACCTGTTTGACACGTAACACGTCCATATGGGACTTTGCTGTGAATTAGTCTTCTTTAAACAACCCACGTTGAACTGCATCAGTGTTTCTATGCATCTTGCAAAAGAGATGCAGCAGAAATGTCGCGCAGATGTCCCTAAAAACAGAACAATTACATAAAAAATGCCTTAAAAACAACACCTGCATGCTTAAATGGTTTAATACAATTTAAAAACAGGACACTTTAATAACAAGTTGCTTCATTTGGCCGAGGAAAGGAGGATATTTTTCTGTGTAGCATGATTTCATTTGAATATCAGAAATAATGTGTCAGTTTTCAGTGTGGCCTACAGATGGCGCTCACAGATTCCAACAGCGGACTTGGCAGACCCACCCACCAGCAGTGGGTGACACTGTAAATAGCTTGTTCTGGTTGTTCAGTTGTGACCACATGTCTTCTGCCTCCCATTTCAGCCATATGCCACGCACCCCCCCCCCCTTCCAATGTGATAATACCAGCACTGAAACCACCTGTGGGATCTCATACATGCTGCTTAACTTTTAGAGATCCAACACAAGAAAAGGCACACAAGCAACAAATAAACTGTCCAAACAAGGAGAATTTAACTGTGAAGTGTTGAAGTAGTGCTCAGAACTGGATAAGCAAGTCGGTCCATCCTCAGGCTTTTGACTGTTAGGACAAGTTGCAGTGTGACCACGGAGCGATCCTCTCTGAAACGGACGAAGACCCCACCCAGCCGAGTGAAAGACGAGAAGATGTCGCTGTGTTGTATATCAGAGACAGACAGGGCAGGGTGATCATCCTCCCTATATAATAATTAGAATCTGCCTGCGGCACTGGCTGGTGATAAAGCGGGGAGATTTGATGTGACAGTATAATAGCTGGGATGGATGGCGTGTACGGTGACGCATGCGCAGGGCTTTCAACAGAGAGACAAACGCACAGCTGCGTACCTCTTTTTTGCATGAAACTGAAGAGGTCATCAAGAAACTCTTTTCTTTTCGGGTCCCCGTCTAGTTCGTAGAGCTGTGGGGAAAAAAAAGAGAGGAGAGGAAAAAAAATAAAGTTAAACCTTTGACGTTAGACGTCGTAAAACGTTAGATTACAGAGGTCAGAGTGTCCTGTTATCACAAAACTCTTTCACTATGACCATCAGAGCCATGATTTGTAGGATAGTGTGAATGTTTACCATTAAAAAGGCATTGACTGTAAAGGGTTAGAGCTAAAAAAAACACTCGTCTTGAAACAAAAACAGCCATTAAAGCCACAGACACAAAAACACGAAGGCCCAACAACAAACGGAAGATGGCATTGTGCCTGTAAAGGTACCGCCTGGAAGCCTGTCGCTCTCTTTTACTCTAGATCACGGATTGTTATCTTGAACAAAACAGCTTTTCAACAAGCATATGACCAATTGATGTGTGGCTGCTGCAGCAGTTGTTTATGAGCAGAACATGTATCTGGTAAGAAAATGCTTTCCTTTCATCGATCATTATTTTTGATGCATTTTTACATTCCCCCCCTGTGTCTGACCCAAATGAAGGGGAAAACATCTGACCGCGGATAGTTTAACTTCCCTCCCATCCACACGTGTGTCAGCCTTAAGTGGCTTTTAACGGTCAAAAAACACGTTGTGTGAAAACTAACTGCAGGCGAACGCATGGACAGCTAAATTACCCTGGTGCTGTTAAATCCTCATGAGTAAAGCGCAGACTAATTATGTGGAGAAACGACGGGACATTTACAGTAAAGTGTCTCACTGACATAGAGCATTCTGGTGACTAAGTGGTTTGGAGACCAGTGGGCATAATTATAAGAATGCCGGTCAGAACTGGAGCAAAGTTCACCTGGATGCAGCCAGAATTTACCTTCTTTAAATTAGCGCTTTCGTTCACAAGTGAACCCAAATTCAAGCTTGGGACTTTGCCATCACTACTTTGGTGCTGTGGTGGCACGAGTTCAGTCCGCCAGGATCACACAACATCACCCATCGGCAACTTCCAGCTCTGTTCTCAGCAGCTGTGTGCTTGCAGTTTTTTTTTTTTTTTTTTTGCGGACACACTTTTTAAAAAAATATTTCACAATTTCAGTCATGAAATTAATTGTGAAGTAACTGCGAGCAAGCGGCCTGAAATCAGTTGAAAAACGAAGAGCTGTAACAATTATGATGCACGGCCTTTAAAGAAATACTTCGACATAAAGATGAATAAAAGACTGGAATATCGGAAGGTTGGGGACGAGGGGGACGAGATGGAAAATGAAGAAATGCTGTGGACCAGTGTTGCTTGATGAGATCCTGATGTGGGTCCGGCTGCTGGCAGGGCCCCGGGCTCCGGAAAGTTCAG
Organism: Fundulus heteroclitus; assembly: GCF_011125445.2. NCBI lineage: Eukaryota > Metazoa > Chordata > Actinopteri > Cyprinodontiformes > Fundulidae > Fundulus > Fundulus heteroclitus. Next base: position 10,322,342 of record NC_046369.1, read on the forward strand.
CGAAAGTAAGCAGTAAAAGTGAGGCGCCCACACTGGGGGGAGTACAGTGGTGCCCATTGAGCCTGTGGTTGTTGTTTTTTTTCCATTTGCAGTGATAGTGAAATATCTTTCTATGTATGCCACACATACACACACACATACAGAGCAAACATTTAGCCTCTCTTATACAAGCATGACTATCTTCACACTCCAGTACTGCATCGCAGCGACGGCTCTACGTGCAGCGCTTGGAGCCGACAAGATCACACAAGTGTCTGAGCAAGGTCACACAGTTTCATAATGTTGTATAGAAAATAACCAGTTGTGAAAGACAATGTGCAACTGAGCACCCCGGCACAAAACCACAGAGAATAAAAACCGAGCGTATTATTACTAGACAGGCATCAGCGCAGCCCACAGCGAGCTGCAAAGCCACTGCGAAGCCTCATGATGCACTTTCCAACCGAGAGCGTTTGATATCACTTCAGGAAATCACTCACCTCGGCTCGGCGCTGACACAAATAGGCGAAAAGGACAAAAGCTTTCCGCTTTGCATGATAGCAGAATAGCGCTTGTAGGATATTACTTTTTTTTTTTTTTTGTAAAAGCAGTGGAATACATTGGATAGAGAAGAAATAAAGGCAGCGCATTAACCACTCCGGAAATTCAGATTTCTCTACATTTTCAGTTCAATTATTTGTGGGAAATTAAAGGTGAATAATGCACATGGCTGTTAGTTGGAGTAACAAACACAAATCTCGTTCAATTCAGTCTACTCGAGAATCATATCAACCATCTTGATTTCCTCATGACACAGCAATTCTAAACCTCTGTGGGCCTATAGCAGAATAAACTTCCTTCCTATTAAATTTTTCTGGTGAAATTCGCTCAGAGACGTCGAGTCCGCCTGTCCTGCAAACAAAATCGCTTGAGAAGCAGATCGCTTTCTTGAAAGGCCGCCTCAGAGAAAATGAAACCGTCGTCATGACGACGGTGACAGTCGTGGTTTCTTACCACTAAGTCGCGTTCAGCCCTCATTAGTGACCAAGGAGGCAGTAGGATGTTATTATTTAGTGGTCAGGAGAGAGAGAGGGGGGGGGGGGGGGGGGGGGGTGCGGAGGTCATCGAGACCGAGGTTGGTTGAGGTGGACGTGGCAGTGGGTGGATCCCAACGTAATGTACAAGCCTGCTGGGGGAGGGGTGGGGGTGTTTTAATTACAGGATGCAGTCATTTGGTCAAGTGCCGTGCCATAAATCTTAGAAATTACCCTTTACTCCCATCCCCCATGTTACTTTATTTGCTCCTGATCCCTTTTTTTTGTCTCTCTCTCTCTCTCTCTCTGTGTGTGTGTGTGTGTGTGTGTGTGTGTGTGTGTGTGTGTGTGTGTGAGACTTAACCACACCAATAAATATTTGCTTTGTGGCGTTGCTTGCTGGAGCCCACTCCCTCTAATCCCCAGGATGTCGTGTCAGAGGCAAAGAAATAAAAACAATTATAATATTCCAGAGACTATAATGCCCCCAAAACAATGCGGTTGTCAACAGTTCAAGGTGTGATTCCCGTGTGACGATTCTCGCTCGGTTATTTTGAAAGGCACGACGAGTGTAACCGAAAGACAGCGTGTTGATCAGCGTTCCCACGTCCACTCAACAGGGCTGCTTCACTGCAAAAAAACGGAATTTAAAATAAGTAAAATGTTCTGAAATGAGTTTATTTTTCCTTGATTTGAGCAGGTAAATAAGATGATCTGCCAATAGAATAGGAACAATAGGAACAATTCATCTCCATCGTCTTATTTCAAGAGTATATCTAATTTTCTTATTTTAGAACTAATTTTAAGAACATTTTTACTTATTTTTAGATCTGTTTTTGCAGTGTTCACTTTGTAAAGTGTGAGCCGCGTCAACAGCCGGGACCATTCTTGACCCAAGCACATCTACTTTCAGGACGGCATCCTCCTCCATCTAAATGCCTCAAGTTCCTTCCTCCAGATTTCATCTATTGTCCTGGTTCCAACGTTTCATCTTGATAGTGCGTCTCTGGGAGCTCCTGGGATAGTCACTGCGTCAGAGGCTGACACGCTCCAGCTGGATGGTTTTAAATTAGCGTTGGTTTTGAATTAAGAAAATAAAACAGGAGTTGTTGAGCAAAAACAACGATTATCGATTATTAATGTGCACGAGCCGATCTGAGACCGCCGTTGTGTCGTTGAGGTTAAAAGCGTCACATAACAGTCCGAAAATATTATAATTACAAGAAGTGACGAGGTACACAAATGCTATAACGCCTGGAATGGGCTCCAGCAACCAGGTAAAAATTAAAACTTTAATCTGGCTCCGATTACTCAGCGGGGAAGAAGAAAAAATAAAATATCATTTTATTTTAATCAGGTGACTAACATAAAAAATGTTTAGGTTGAGGAGGGTTGCTAGGAGGTTCTGATTAATAATGCCTGGCTTTTTGCTTCATTTTGAGTAAATAAGTATGACATGACGTGACACAGAGGGCTATTTATTTCAGTCGCTCAGGTTTGTTTTGCGACCAAATCACTTCTGGAGAGCAGAAGAGCAACATTTTGGGCTCCTCAAGTCTTTGCCAAGCAGCAGTTTGGCAGTGACACCAGAAGAAAGCCACTACAAGTACAACCATTTGGAGTCTGGTCATCACTCTGTCTATAAACTGCTGGTGATTTTGTTACAAAAAAAAAAAAAAAAATGCATCTATGTCTTAACATTTCCGCACACTACTCGCGCTCGGGGTAATAAATGAATTCGGACGGGCTCTCGTTTTAATCAGATCAAATAATCTAGACCAAATCCGGCCAGCAGTTCAAACAGCACATATCAGTGCCTGCAAAAATAACCTCTAGAGAGGCACAGTATCTGCTCACGATACCAATCTATCATGGCACGGAGGAGGGCTGTGAGTTCAGATTCTTAAAATAACTTGAGGCAGAAGTTTGAAGGGATGCAGGGCTGCACTTTGCAACAGGTATAAGGAAGTGATATTAGAAAATAGAAATCAGGCAGTCGTTTTTTTAAAGTACCGAAGCCGGGAGCGGGCAGCAGCTGCGCAAATGTCAATTCAAAGTTGCCAAAATGCAGTTTGAGGAGGAGCGCGCAGACGAGGGATCACGGAGGACCGAACTAGACGAAGATAGTTGTTGGGTTTTGGATCGGGTCCAACGGGCAGGACCACTATCACGCCCCGCCCCTCGCTGCACAGCACTGTTAGTTTCCCACATACACAGAATATATGTCTGTCTGCATTGACCTCTCTGTATCTGCTTTCCTTTCTCACTCCTTGTTGTGTCTTCATTCGACCGCCGTTTCCTCTCAGTTTTGCTCTCTTTGTCTCCTGCCCTCTCTCAGGCCCAGGTATATAATCCTTGTGTACATTACAACCCCCCCCCCCCCCCCCACCACCGGTGCTGTTACCACCCACCAACATGACTTTTATCAGGCTGAGGCGGGTGTGGCTGCTATAGGGTTTTCATGTCTCTGTTGTAAGTTAACTGGGACGTCCCCCCCCCCCCCCTCCTCCTCCTGCGTTTAAGCTCTACTTGTCAGATAAACAATAAGAAACTAGATAAACGGCAAGAAACTGGGCCAACTGGTAACGCAGGGTTCTCACACCTTGATCAAATCCTTGACAACAGAGTAATGAAGAAGAAGAAAAAAATAAATAAAACAACACACATGCACTATCTTAACCTTTACTTCACAGAAAAAAAAACACAGATAAAGACTCTAAATCATATGATCTGGCGAGAAGTTGAATAGATCCGCTCAAAATTACCACCAACAGCAGAAACGTGTTATGATGACAGAGCAAAGTTAATCCAGCCAGACTCCGGATTTCGCAACTTCTGATAAATAATCGTTTCGTCTGGTGCCGGACAGTTTGGGGAGCGTATGTAGGTCAGCGACGGAACGTCTGCAGATAAATTATAAACAGGCCTTATACTGCAGACAATCAGTAACCAAAGAGCAGCCTTTACGGCCTCAAAGGCAGCAGCGGTAGGTAACAAAATGTATGTATGTGTGTGTGTGTGTGTGCGTGTGAGTTTGGGGGAGGGTCACTCGACCATTAATGCAAATGGCTGTCGGTGGTGCTGGTACTAGTGTCACGTAGCACACAATAGAGCCCGTGCAACTGAAAACCAAAGGCGAGAGAAGACCCCGGTATCACCTACACGCTCGCTGACACCTGCTGATCACCTCACCTAAAGGCCAACATACACAGTCATGAGTCTGTTTGGGCTCCTCATTCTTCATTTACGAGTCTGACCTCATCCTGTTGTTTTCAAAAAGTAAATAAACCTTTGTAGGTTTCCAGTAGCTAAAGCGTTCGAGGGGGTTGAGCGTCTTCTTCTTTTTTTTTTTTTTCTTTTTTTTCCCCGAAGCGAATTTTATTGGCCGACTGCTGAAAACAACAGAAGCTGCAGTATCTGATTCTTTAAGTGCAAGGCGATAACCTGTGGGTGTGTGTTTTTTTTAAAAACCGGCCGGCGTGCGCGCTCGTCCTCTAACCCCGAATGGAAACGTTTAGAAAGGTTGAGCGCGCCGAGACCAAGTCACCTTTTACCCCAACGCAGGGAGAGGAGTTTTCAAAACATCGTATTAATCCACGTCCGTCAAATGATTGTTCCATAAGGAGGAGCTTCGCATGAACTTGTTTTCTTCATGCGGCCCCGCCTGATTGGAATGGGAAAAATGCTGCTGTCGCCATAGGTTGTGTTTAGGCGTGACTGAATCAGATTAAATCTGGTTAAACGGCGACGTTAAAGAAGGGAAAAAAAAAAAAAAAGCAGATGATGATGATGATGATAGGTGGGGGCGTCTCCTGTTGAGAAGCTAAAATGCACATTCTGACAGTGGAGCAATGAGAGCGGGGAGGGTGGGCGGGTGGAAGGGGGACATGTGAACGCATGATCGGCCGTATTCAAACGCCGCATTGTCCCAGGCCTGAGCCCCTTTGCAACTGTCATTGATGTACGGCGCTAAAACGCTACTGGTCAGACAGGATCGCTTCACAATAATAATCTTTTTGAACAGAATGGAAATGTTTTCTGTCCCAAGGCAACGCGCTCCCTCCGTGTGCTTCTCCATACGGTAAAGAGGCAGCTGGTTCGCATGAATAAATGTAAATGAATGAGGAACATATGAAGTTGGTTCTTTGTTACCCCACGTCCTTTAGGTGTTTATGTACCACTGTGTGTTTCCGCCATTGTGCCAAAACGAGGAAAGATTTTTTTTTTTGTGATTTCGGTTCAACTGACAAATATTTTCACGGTCAACGAATCGGTCAACATTTTTGTTTTATGCTAATCTGAAAAAACAAAACCAGTCCATTTTAGGAATTTAAAATGCGCTTGTTAAACTCTGCTAAAGTATTCCCACCCCTTCAACATATGTATAAGCGCCCCCCCCCCAACCTTAACTTTGATATCGCTAAATAAAAGCTTGATGACATAAACAGAAAATAAGAAATAAGGAAAATAATTACCTTAACCTATTTTATTTTTTATTCCGATACAAACATTTCACAAGTTACACTGCAAAAACGGAACTTAAAATAAGAAAATCTTCCCTTTAAATGAGGGTATTTTTCCTTGATTTGACCAGGTAAATCAGACTATTTGCCAGTGGGATAAGATTTTCCCACTTAAAATAGGAACAACTCATCTCCATCATCTTATTTCAAGTGCAGGATGTCTAATTATCTTATTTTAGGGGTCAAAATACTCACTCCATTGGCAGATAATCTTATTTACCTGCTCAAATCTAGGACAAATACACTAACTTTAAGAACATTTTACTTATTTTTAGATCCGTTTTTGCAGTGTATCCTCAGAAGGAATTGGACTAGTAAAATCCTATGTGCTGATATTAAAAATGGATCTTTAACCATTGATCCGAACGCGTCGCTGTTTCTCGTTCTCAATGTATTAATTACTGACAGAGCGACCAACCTTACAGCTTGGTGAGAGATTAGAAGGTCTTTTGTTTGCTCTGTTAGATAATCATGTGAAAATTAATAAAGTTCCTTTCGTTGTTTCCCCTTTTCTGCATTGTGTCGGACTTTGCGTTGCAATAGATTTGCCAACCGATCATCTGCTAATCAAGCAATATAAGCAGAACTGTGACAAAGCAGTCTGACCATACTTTCAGACAGTCTCCCACGGCGGTCCGTCGTGTCAAAAGAGTTTAGCGATAAATAGGAACAGGGGAGCAAAAGCGAGTCATGCGACAAAAAAAAAATTCACATACATGAATGATAGACGTTTCAAACGGCACAAGCTGAAAGTCTTTAAGAATGTCAGCCAGCAGGTCGTCAAGCCCTCAGACCTTAAACAGCAACAGACTTAAATACCTCCTTCTTTGGCTGCTGTTGAGAGACAATTAAGCAAACACGAAATTTAACATTCGTTACAGATGTTTAAAAGTTTTTTAGAATGACTAATTGTTGAGATCTCCCAGCAAGATGGGACTATAATGCAGTTTCTTTGCTCGCAGGTGTAATTCACATAATATAATTCAATGCATTGAGCCAAATTTATATTTTTACAGACACAGTGATTCATTTGTGGTAATTTAGTTCCCAGGAAATTTCCATTAACACGAGAGACCAATTTAAAAAGGTGTTTTTGTCGAACAGAAATGTTGTTATGGCCAACGCTGGCAACCTTCACAAGAATGCTGCAACATGTCATAACTAAATAAGCTGGCTGTTTACAGAGCGCCTTATCTAAGAATATAAATGGAAAGTTGGGTGGAAGGAAAAAGCGTAGTAGAAAAACGTGCTCAAGCAGCAGGTATAACCACAGCGTTGAGACAGCAAAGCCCACTTAAGGCAGAGTTTCTCATCACGCTAACATTTCTGCATCAAAATCCTTTTTCTAATTATTTTTATGAATATTCTACACTAATTTGTTTTTGTTTACAATAACGACGGCTGTCGTGAGGTGCGGTTTGTTTTGTTGAAACATGTATATTCGAGTGTGCAGGTGTCTCTCAGTAACTGGTGGACCCAGAAGACAGATGAATGCAGAATAGTGACAAGATGACTTCCCGTCATTCGTCCTCTGCTCATCCCTACCAGCCACACCCTGACTAAAAACCTAAAGGTTATATCAAGGAGTTAGGCAAGTAAGTTATTGTCATTTGGTGTATTTGTTTCAAATAAGTAAGTTTGGTTAATGTTTCCTATGGTTTTCTTTTTTCTTTTGGCACAAGTCCACCCAGCTCATTCGAAGTGTGTTAAAATCTGAAAGTTAAAAGTAACATCTTCATTATGTTGCAGCCTTGCCATATGAGAAAAACCACAACCATGAACTAAAATCATCAATCGTTAACATTAACAGAAAAAACAGGAATATATCACTGCATTTAATCAATCTATAAAAAAGGAGCTTTACTTTTTTAACTGAATTACTGAAATTAACTTTAAATCATAATCTAATTTACTAGTATACACCTGTATAAAGATGATTAAGGGTACAACAAGCAAACAAAAAAAAACATTTACTTTACTTTCTTTCCTTTATTTTGTAACCCAAAACAACTTGACAGAGTTCGACAGAAGCACAGCTCAAACTAAACTGACATGCCTCCTTGGATCGCTATTTTTAATGAATCTATCTTCATCTTCTTTAAGCCCCTACCTGATTACCATCTCCTCACCAGCACAATTAAGAGCAAAAACGGTGCTGGTACACTTCTGGGGGCTCTGAAAATTGCTTTATTGACAAGCAGGATCAAAGACATCATAATCACAAGTGACCGCCTGACCCAGCGAATTAAACTACATCGATAGAGGATGAGGAGCCAGCCGCTTTGTCAACACAAGCAGACTCTGCTGCTGACTTTAACTGATGCCGCGTTATCAGCGACCCACACATTTGCCCACAAAAATGGCAGAAAAGATAAGCAAGTGAGAAGAGAAAAGCAAGAATGAAACTGATGCAGTTGTTATAGCTTTCGAATAAAACCACATGCTGGAATGTGCCAATGATGGCACGGCACCAAACCAAGAGACTCATAAATAGCCTGTGGCAAACAATTTTTTCAAGGTTGGTAATAAGCAGTTGCATTGCATGTTTTTTCATTAGGTGTCACACCTTTTCTTTTACTTTAATCAGAGCAAAACATACACTGTAAAAATATGTTGTTTTAAAGAAATCATAAGTGTAATACGTGTAAAAACACCCCTTTTATTACACAGTGTGACGCTGTAACGCTTCAGTTTCCTAACTAAGGATTAAGGATTAAGTGGGGATTTCATTGTGAGGTTCAAAGGCGCGTTCCTCTGTGGCGTTGTTCGTTTCAGAGGACTTCAAACCAAACAAGGCTGTTCGAACTGCTCAATGTTAACTAACATTTAAAAAAAACAACATTTTACTTGGGACTGAACAGCTGCTGCTAGCTAAAGCGGAAGACTTTAGCTATTTTATGCAAAGGAAAGTTGTTGAAAACTCTGCTTTCTAAAGCACTGTACGCTCATTTACATACATCTGATTTTTACTAACCACTTTTAACCTCTTTTATCTGACGGTTTCGCCAAGTACATCTGAATTAACAATGCGGATGTCTAAAATCGTATAATATAGAGGTTTAGTTCACTCAATCAACATTACGGTCCATTCAAAGTACCTATAGCTGCCTGAATATGCTTTAAGAATGGAGCAAAGTTCAAAAAATATAAAAGAAAATATGTAACCCCCAACATCTATAAAAAAATATGTTTTTTTTATTCCGTGTGTACATCATCACAGAGTGTAAAATATTGTTGAAACAGCTCTTGATAAGAACCTCTGCCCTTCTAATTATAAATCTTTTATTGTACATCTATGGTTGAAGCTTTTTTTGTTGTCTCAGCATTATAAGCTGTCTGTGTCTGCAAATTTGCAGACACCTTTAGTAAAGCTGTGTAAAAACCATTAAACAAATTATTCTTTCCACCGGCTTCTGCCTTCAAGATGCCTTTGCTTAGCCTTCAAGCTAGCATTGTCTGCTAGCACAGCCGCAAGCTTAAACTAGCCATCACACCAGTCGCCGTCGACAGCGTTTGCAGACTACTCCAGAATGGCAATCCGTTGGTGTTGGTCGCTAACAGAGGCCTGGAAATTGTCCAATTTAACTTAAACTTTGGAATAAATCCCTTAAACTCGGTCAGGTGTGGCGCTTTGTGCTCGGCTAGTTTTGTTGTTAGCCGCATCATCGTAAAACTAGCGGTGACCTCCCGCTCCTCCTGTTCCCTCTTTGATTTCTTTGATAGTTTCCAAAAAACCAAAAAAAAAAAAACAGCGCTCAACACAATCAGGGAAATTTTGTAGAAAGAAATCCAGAAACAATGTAATGACCATGTAGAAGTTATAAAATCATGAGTTTTGACTAGTGCTACTACTCCATCTAGCTTGCTCCCAGAAGACCAAATCTTACAGTAGCCTAACACCATACTAAGAAATGGCTTACATTCTGCCATGGTGAGCTTTACAATTTTTTCCCTCCTTCTTATACGTAATGACAAGATAAATTTGGGCCCTCTCCCAGTTTTCTTTGTTGCTGGTCCTGTTGTTTTAAACGGTTTCATATCTATTATTGTACATATGCCCAAGTTTGGGAGAGCAGCTATTTTCTTGTAGTTATTGCCTCAATTCTAACAACCAGCACACATCTGCCTCATTTGAAAGAGATGTTATCACGTCTTTCCCATTTTGAAGAGTGGTCCAACATAAATGGACTTTCGTATTTCTACACAATGTCACAGATATGATCCTAAAGACTGTTGTCATCTTAGAAAGTGAAGTATACCTTTTTTTAAACAGTATTAGAATACATGCAATTTAAATCAGTTGCTAAGGTTGCCAATAACAGTGGTATCAGTGATTCTGTAAAATATATAAATAAAAAAACATTTTTCTCCACAGTATGTAATGTACTCAAATTAAAAGTTGGATGTTTCTAAAAAAATGTCAGAGTGAGATTATGCCACTAACAACAGCCACGTTTATTTTAAGGCTTCTCCTAGAATAAACGTGGAAAAACGTCTGCAGATGGTAAAAAATTAACAGTTGATCACTGAACCAGAATAAGCGCTACCAAATGATTAAATCCACTCCATTCCTGCCTGCTAGTGGTATTTGGACTGGAACCAGCAAAAGCAGCCACTTTTCCCAGAACCCTGAACGTCTGCTGTGTTTCTAACCGCACTGCTAATGAGTAGGATCCCCACGATGGATGCCCAAACTGGGTGAGGTGAGGCTCAACCGACACAGAAGGAAGGGAAGTGGGTGTAGCGCCAATGTAAGATCACACAGCGATGTGTGATACCACACAGAGTAACAGTTGTCGACGAGAGGGTTCTTTTGGTTGCAACATCTACTAATGAAATGACTTTACAAATAAAACATCGACGTTATAAGCCTGCCCTTCCCCTCAAATGACACAAAGCATCTGATCCAGATAATCATCTAATGAGACTGTGTGAAGCGGAAAGTATTTATTCAACGCCACCACAGATGCCGTGATAGCGATTGTCTGAATGCAAGGCAGATGGAGACGCAGATAACCGTGTAGCTGATGTTTTTAAAGGCTTTTGAACGGCACTCAGATACAAAGAAACGGTTAGAGAAAGTTTTATGCGGTTCAAGTCGGGGGTGGGGGGGACTAAACACGGTGAGTCTGCTGCCGGCTGGCTAAAGGTTGGGCGCTTGTCTTCCCAGTCCGTGTGATGGATGGACGGGTCGGTGGGTCTATTGGTTCACAGCAGTGACCTTAAAAACATATCTGGCCCACCCAGCCTCGCGCAAGGCCAGAACCACAGGGGCTCCAGTCAATATAGAGACAAACGGAGATCTGACCTAAAGCAACCTCTGAGTTTTTCTTTTCTACACGGCAGAGGAATCCATCTTCCTGTTTAAACATTTACGCATCCCACTTTTGGAAGAGTTCGAAACATACACAGTGCGTCCATGTTTGTAAGCGAGCCTGATGCCGCTTTCCCTGTGTTTACATGTCCGTTAAACACGATAGATCTTAAGTCATTGCAAACATGCATGCTCGTCGCTGCTGGCCATTCTGAGCCTGCTTGTTCAATTAGATCCAAAATCTGTTCGTCTAACTAATTTCATAAAGGATAACCTCAGCCTTCTTGCTGTGACGTAGGGAAATATCTTCAGGGAGAAGGGTCTATTATTGGTTCTCACTGGTGTAATATAAGAAGCGACTATTTGTATCTGTGCCATTAGCAGAGTCCAACGGCCCAGACTTCCTGCTATGCCCGCACGATCATAAAAGGTTGGTTATTATCATAGCGACAAGACAGAGGAGCCAGAGTGATGTCACCAGGGACAAATGTGACAATTATTGATCAAGGCACTAACTGAAGCTTTTACGATACAAAATAGGTGCCCTGCTTCGAGGCGTCCCCGACCTATTGACTCCTCAGACTATTACAGACACATTTCAAAACACGCATATCTATTTTTCAGCTGTTCTTCACACTCGGACAAAGAGCAACTCAGACCTTGAAAATGTGCCGCTAAGTAGCTTTATCTATCTTTGACCTATTTCTTAATTGATTCCTTCGAGAACGAAAGCTTTCAACACTCGCTACCTTTTCACAAGAATATGAATGTAAAAACGCAAAAAAAAGCACAGCTTTTGTTCACATGAATGGCTACCACTGGGCCTTTGTATGAGGGGATGTCACTTAGGGCTTTGTTTATCGATAACCTGAACCGTCTTTTTCTCATCTGTATCTGTGTTTGCCCAAAGAAGCAAGACGGCATTTACAAAATCAACATGGGAAAAAAAAAAGCTTGTATTGGTCGGAGGAAGAAAGAGATCAACGTGCCGTTTTGCAGTCCCCATCTGGTTCCTAAAACGACTGATAGGCGAGGAGGGTAGTGGTCAGTCCGACTCGCCAAAGTGGTGACAGCTGTGCATCAGCTGATTTGTATCGGAGCAGGTCGGCTTCGTGGGTCGAGGGAGTGAAGCAGGGATGGCGAACGGTTTGTGCAACCAGCCAGCCACAAGATTTAAAAGATTGATAGTTAGAGAAAATATGGAACATCATCTCCATTGCAAAACCGGACACCGTAACAAAGATACAGACAAGACAGAAAGTGGTCAGATAGGCTACCAGGTGCCTGACGGTGCCCCTGAAGGAACTACAGCAATTTCTGCTTAGTACTGGTTGTCAACAGCCGCCTGCTTTTTCCATGTCTTTGAACTAAAGAGTAGCGTTAAAACAAGAAAACTCTTTCCTCCAAAAAACACATAAAGGTCACCAAAAACTTTGTGGGATATTGCGCTTTGGTCGGATGAAACCAAACGTTAACCTTTGGCCCCACTTCCAAAAGGTCTGACTGGCCCAAAAAAAAACCAAAAAAAGCATTGAGCATTAACCAAAACACACCGTACGCACAGGGAACTATACCAGTGGCATCAATGTGTTGGTTTTCCTTAAGTTAGATGAAATCATGAACGGATTTAAAATATCCGTCAGTTTAAACTCAAACCATCAAAATCAACATGTGGAAAAGAGAAATATGGAGCAAAAATATGAAGCAATATGAAGTATTGGTTGGAGAAAGAAAGAAAGAAAGAAAGAAAGAAAGTTTTGCAGTCCCCATCTGGTTCCTACAACGACTGATAGGCGAGGAGGGTAGTGGTCAGTCCGACTCGCCAAAGTGGTCACAGCTGTGCATCAGCTGATTTGTATCGGAGCAAGTCGGCTTCTCGGGTCGAGGGAGTGAAGCAGAGATGGCGAACGGTTTGTGCCACCAGCCAGCCACAAGATTTAAAAGATTAATAGTTAGAATATGGAACATCATCTTCATTGCAAAACCCCCCTGGTCACGAGAACCTTTCAATTCAATTAAATTTTACTTATATGGTGCCGAATCACAGAACGTCAGCTCAAGGCACTTTGCAAAGTCCGATATATGAAATCATACAGACAGACTGGTTAAAAGTTTTCTATCTAAGGAAACCCAGCAGATTGTATTAAGCCATTGACTTGCAGCATTCACTCCTCCTCCAAGAGGAAGAAAGCCCCAGCAGAACCAGCGTCAGTGTGAACGGCCATCTGCCATGACTGACTGGGGGGTTTGTGAGAGATTGCGCTATGGTCTGATAAAACCAAACGTAAACTTTTGGCCACAATTCTGAAAAGGTCCAATTGGTCCAAACACGACATTAAGAATTACCGAAAGAACACCGTACGCAAGGGGGAAATATAGCAGTGGCATCATTGTGTTGGTTGTCCTTAAGTTGGTTGAAATCATGAACAGTTTTAAAATGTCAGTCAGTTTATACCCATACCATCAGGCGTCAGCGAGGGATTTTATTTCCCAATGACCGGGCATAGATCTAAATCAACAATGGAGTCGTTTCGCAATGAGGTTGTTCTGTAATGGGCTAACCAGAGTCCAGAACAGAACCAGACAACGACATCTCTGGCATCACTTGAAGAGGCACGTCAACAAGGGACTTCCTCGCAATCTGATCATTTCCCATCGTTTCCTGAAGCTCTAAGCGTGCGAGGGAGCCTAAGTAAGTAGTCCCGCTGCCTAACAGAGAGCAGAAGAGCAAGAAAGAGTCAGGATGAAAGGGCCAACTCCAGCCTTTACACAATCTTTGTTTACATTCCTTCCCCAGCCCCCCTCGGCTGGTCCGTATTGAGTGCCTGCCAATTTCCAGAATCCCCATGGCTGTACAGATTCTGACATCAGCCCCATGCAGCATGCTGGGGCTTGGACGTGTTTCAAATGCTCTGCGGTGCTTCACAGTTAAAATGAGTGTTTACTACCCGCTCTACTTGGCTGCGATTCAAAGCGCCGTGCCAAGTGAGGGACTTTTTCCTGTTGCCTCAGTCATACCTACTGTTTTTCCTCTTGCGCTCCTTCCCCCTCAAACAGGAAGACTTTCTTCCCATGCTAACTCGGTCCTCTTTTTTTTTTTAACCCTCTCTTAAACTTTTTTTTATGAAGAAATAAACAGGACCCGTACAACCGAGTGCTGACGTTTTATTGGACTCAAGCTTCTTCGGGTACAACACGAGAAATGAAATGAAAAAATCCCCTATCTGCTGAAGACTGCAAGCCTTGCACACAAAAATGAGCCATCAGGGACTCCGCTTTTGGATGTGCAGCTCAAGATTGTGTACTTTATGAACGTTTAAACTGCTCTGGAGTTAATGAGAAAAATCTAGGCAGATGGAAAAGAGAAAAAAAAATAAACTTCTGTTTATAATGCTTAAATATCAGTTATTCAACTGAACAATTAAGCATGAAAAGTTTTGGTTTGTTTAACAGAATGTACTGATATTGTGGTAATTTTCATTACTTTCCATAACAAATCTGACAACATTAAAGGTTGTTTTTTTCCACAGCTTTTTAAAAAATATATATATTTTTTTTTTTTTCAAAATCTTATCTTGTTATTTTTATCCGACTTATCATTTTTAGGTTGTTTCATTTGATTGGAACATTTTCTTTTATTTTTATCTTACAATTTAACTCCTTTGTAACCTATAACACGCAATTAAAGCTATTTATGCTATTAACAAAATGATACATAACTTACAAAAAAGTACAATTTGAAATATAAGCCTTTAATGCTAAAAAAAAAAAATCCCCGCTTTGTTGAGGATAATGTTGTTTTTAGAATCACTTGAAGCCGAAGCTGAAACCAAATGATGCATTAGATTTATTGTCTTCAGCCAGCTGACAGGCAGTGGGCAGCAAGATATAGGGAAGGGGCAATGCTGTTTTAGCTTATCTCATTAAAGGGACTTTAATCTATAGGCAGGCACAGTAGATTATGATGGATGCTCTTTGGACCAGAGTAACTGCTCTATACTTTCTGGATGATTAAGCACTTTTTGCAACAAATGTTTTGGGTAATATTAACGGTAGAAAAGGAGAATTGCTCCTAAAAGACCAAAGAAAAGTTCCTGCGAAATGAAGAGAACTCATAAACATGGATCAAAAGGCCTCCCTGCAGTGGATTATAAAGTCAACGTGCACTTATCAGACAGCTGTATCAGCGGAAACCTGACGGGCAATCCCAGTAAGTGTCCCAATTGGCTCCTGTTCCTGCTGCACTTCCTGTAGTCCCTAACAGCCCCCTCCCCCTGCTCATTATGTGTGTGCGGGCGGGTCAGAGCAATTTAATGTTTAATGCCCAACCCCCTCCCTCCATTTCAACTGATCATGGTGAGTGCCATGAATTTTTAAAGACATCCCTACTTTACTGTCCATCTGGGCTCCATCTGTCCAGCTGCTGGTGTTTAACGCAGACAGAGACAAGAGAGACTTCAAAGGCTCCGTTTAGCCTCTGGATAGCTTCTGGCCTGAAGAAGATATCGTTCGTAAAAGGGAGCGGGCAAGGCATTTGGCCTTGGATATGTAGCAGCACTAAACAGGATTATCAAACCAGACAGTGACTGCAAATCAAGAAATGTTTATTTGGGGAATGAGCAAAATTAATCAAGCATCTAAAGAGTGAAGGCTGGTACACTGATAATGAGCAGTAGCAAAAAAAAAAAGAAAGGGCAAAGTCTTCTCATCCATTCGAAAATCCAAACTTTAAATCTTGAATCTTCTGGTTGCCCTCTGAGCTTTGGTTCTGAAGTCAGGAGATTGACTGGGCCATTCTAGCAACTACATTTTATGTCTCTAAGACCACCAGACACTTTTCTCTGGTTTTATCGTCAAATTTTCCACGGGAATGTTTCAGCAAATATCTGCGTCCTTCTTTTCTCCAGCTGTAAGAAGTCTACCTGTTGAATCTACCGAAAGACAATCCCACGCCATGATGGTCCCACCTCCAAACTTCACTTATGCTTTTATTCAACATGACATGCCTCTTGTGCGACCAACAATTTGGACTAAACCAACCAATAATACATTGCACTAAAGAGTGGAATTGCTTCCTACACATCTTAGCTGTTTTCCTGTAATTTTAAGTACTCTATTTGCCTGCTGTATCTAGTTTGAAAACAAGAACTTAAATGATGTTTTTATTTTAAGAAAAAGTCCCTAAATGGCTTTGTTTTTTGAGTTTAAGACAGAAAAAGAAGATTAAACCTTACCATTTTGGAAAAAAAAAACTAAGAACTAAGAAAGTTTGTTTTTTGGGAAGCCACTTTTAAACCATTTCAGGTTTAATTTCTGGTAGAGGACGGCGAAAAGATGGACGCGACACTTATGGAAACATAAATTTGTAAAGTTTATTTGGTCGCGTCGTTTTCTTTGAGTAAATCTAATTTGTATGGTAGCTGCTAAATATATCACAGACCCAGATATCTATAGAGAGTTCAAATACCAAGGAGGGTCTATAAGCAGTATCACGTTCATATCACTGAAATAACGCCACCAGACACGCAAATCAGTTTCATTTACAAATTAATCCGACAGCACTGGCATAATTTGATATCTGCAAAAAGCCCTGCTCTTTATTTAATTCTCTGCTCCCTGCCCCGGCCAGATATGACCACGCTGGCAAAGGGCCTTGAATATTTTTGATTAATTCACTTAAAGCCACAGCGTAATCAGACATTGAGCAGGCGGCACCTCTTGGCTTAATTTAGTCTGACATTTCGGCTTGAGAGAGGAGAGAGGAGAGAGGAGGAAGGTGGCTTGATGATCCACCAGGAATGCAGGTCGGGATTTGCCGATACGTCTTTGCAGCGCGCGGCCCGGAGGCAAAAAACGTCAGCCACAAATTTGTTGGCTTTGGTTTCACGTTTCTTCCACTGCAGCTCGCCGCGGACGCGGGGAAACAACACAGATAGCCTCGCAGGACTTTGTGAAACTTAAGATTTCATTAGAAATGAATAAGATCAAAATACGTTTTTGGGGTTGTATTTTGTCCCAAAACTACGGTAGTTAAGTCTGCGATGCCGCGCAGACTTTATCTACACTTTGTAGGTGCCCTGTACATGTTCCAGCTTCGACTTGGGACTGCAACGGGCAGTTTACCGTTTGGAGAAGCCCTGACTGCTCGACACTGATAGAGGCATGCAAAGTTTCTGCTGAGGATCTGAGGTTCCTAGTGGCCACATTATCACCCTCCATCAGGCACATTCTTGCAGCCTCCACCCACCTGCCCAAAATAAACTGTACCGTCTTAACCCCTTCCTCTCCAACCTAGTGCCAGATCACATGTAAACACCAGTCATGGATCTACACAATTCTGATCAACATTTAAAAAACAAAAAAAATAAATACACAAAATGGATAAAAATGAACATGAAGGCCACATAATGAGAGCAGAAAAATCCGCCCACTGCTAAAAGTAAGATTTACCAGTGTCCAAAACATGTTGACACATTAGGTTGGTGAAGCAAACACTGTTGCCTTAGCAGACAAACAGCCCTGCTCCAAACAATGCAAGTGGCTTTTTGTTGACTCGCACCTTCAGGCGCTGGTGAGATAATGAAATCCGATCGTGAAGCCCAGACTGAGAAACTGACCCACGAATGTCAGGGAGTGGGGGGGGGGGGGGGGGGTGTCAGTAAGTAATGGTGCCTCAGTTCACGTTTATATTTTTTTGATTTTTTTGGGCCTAATGAGAAATCGACGGCTGTGAACGTGACGGAGTAGCTTTGACATTTACGTTTTCAGACGGCGCGAGGATAATTGCCTTCTTTAGTCGCAGAAACGGTAAAAATAAAGTATCCTCGAAAAAGTTCAACCAAATCTTTATAAATAAGCCAGACCTCTAGTTCGATTGCAGCCAAAGACCTTTTATACCTAGAAGGGTAAAAACCGACTGGGTAATGTGATGGCCGTTAAAATAAATAAATGCTCAGATTAAGACTTAGTTTCTAGAAACGTTTGAATATGTAGATTTCTACCTTTTTAATCTAAGGTTTTTATTTAACGGACCCGAGGAAAGGATTTTTCCGGTCTTCGTGAACAAATTTTGATTTAATCTGAAATCCACACAATTTCACACGAGCAAACGGCTCCAAAAGTTGGTGAAATACTGAGAAATATATTTCAGATAACATATAAAGAGTAATTATCCTACACCTTATTACATACATTGTATGCATCAGAAATCAGTGTAACTGGAAAGTCTACAAATAATGGCTTATATATTTAGGTTTAGGAGGGGGTTGTAGATTTGAACTTTGCGCAAACCAACATGAGGGAATGCCCAGTTGTTTTAAAAAAAAACTCTTAGATTCAGAATGCTAAATATTGCATAAAGGAATAATAATAATAAAAATTAATAAGACATATTCACAAAAACCTGAGATGTGTGAAGGCCAGGACTAGAAACCGGCGTTGGATGCTCTCAGATGACACTGAATAACCAAATGGATTGGAAGTCTCTCGGAAAATCATTGCACGTCAAAAAGTCTGACTTTGCATTTGGAAATGTAACCTGAAACGGTATTACACAGGCAGATGAACCGATAGTGACGCTGTGCAGCAACACTGCCAAGTTTTACGGGCACCGGCCCAACTCAGAGGGCCAGAAGACAGCAGACACATGCTTTAAAGTTGCATGGGTGCTTTGTTGTTAAGAACCCCTTTGGAGGGGAAATAAAATGACACAAAGCCACCGCTTGTGTTTATAGGATCAGAAAATAGTGCAGCTAGACAGCGAGGACGCTGAGAATCATTGCATTTGTGTCTAAATGACCAAATATCAGATTTAAAAAAAAACCTCTGTATATACAGTTTAGTGCTTGCACATTAATGAACGTTTCCCATTTTGTCTCATTAGAACCACACACTTCTGTGTTTTTTTTTATTGGCATTTCACGCGAAAGACCACCTCAAAGACAATTTTCAGCTGAAGGATTTGTTTTTTCAAATAAAAGTCTGAAAGTGTGACGGGCGGACATTTGCATAAAAACCCCTTTACCCTGAAACAGCTAAAGAAAACCCAGTGCCACCAATTAGCCGCAGGAGCAGAGTCCACCGGTGGGAACTCCAACAGCAGAGCAAAAACGCAGCCGTTTTTTATTGAAGGCAAAGAACACACCAGACAGGTCGGGGAGGTAGGGGGGGGGGGAAGTTTAAAGCTTGAGATAATGTTTGGTAAACTGAGACTTGGGCTGGGTCTGTTTCCAAAAGACTATCCCAAACTTCGGGAACGCCTCACGGAGCGCTGTTCGACGCATCGTCCAAAATTAGAGGGACAACTGTGCTACGGCCAACCCAGCGAGATGCACCAAAAAAAAAACGGCAGGCCGAGCAGAAAAGAAGCGGGCTGACGGCTCGGGTGGGAGGAACTGTTCCCGAAAGCTCTGCTTATGGGGGAGAGGCGAGAAGAAAGGCGGCGTTGAAAGAAAGCTAAAGGAAGCCCCACTTTACAGACACAGCACACGTGACTAAGAAGGTGCAGAGGAGACCAAAATTTAGCTTTTTTTTTTTTTTCATCTTTAAGTGTGGCAGAAAACCATGCACATGACCCCGAACAGACCATAACCACAGTAAAACATGGTGGTGGCAACATCATACTATGAGGATGTTTTTGCTCTTTTTTTTTCTTTTCTTTGCCAGCAGACACAGCCAAGCACAAAAAAACCCCATCCAGGTTTGTGGCCAAAAACTTTACTCTTCCCAAAAAACTGTAGGCTGGATATGTTTGGACTAAAAACACCCACTTAGCGCGAAGATGAAAGATTATGAGACGTCAAGACAACACAAAGCATTACTCTGTAGCACACAGGTGGAAATCTATACTTTCCCCTCCTAGGCTGGACGGTAGACTAAACTGCAAATTAGAGGTAAGGCTCCGGAGCCACGACGCGATGAAAATGCACTCTCTACTTCTCATTATTAATGAAGCAGTGATAGAAGGAAACCTGCCAACTCAGCACTTTTCTACTTGAGCATCGGTCTTATGAAATGAAGCGAAGGCAGGGCCTTTGTCAGACGACAGCTGTTATATAATTTGTCTTATTCTATTGCTTTTGGCAGACGGTTCAGTGCCGCTGCCTAAACCCGCAGGTGCAGACGCTAACCGAACGCTCACCGCTAAGGGGCATCGCAGCGGCTACAAATACTGCTGCGTCACGTTTTATCATTTCTCGAAAACCAACGCTGTTCAACGGAAGAAAAAAAAAAAAAAAAACACGATGTATGCATGTAAGAAATAAAAAAAAAAAAGCAACGAAGAAACCACAAATGTCGGGTTGATAAGAAAAAGAAGAAGCAAAAATAAATGTAGAATCTAGAGTACGCAAAGCAAGAGAATAAAAAAAAAAAAAGCTACTTTGATGTGTGGGGTTTGAATTATCAGGAGGCAGTCAGTCGTCATTATGACAGACTATAACTGCAATTACGGCTCACCGCTATAATCATCCATGGCAAAAATAGCCATGTGAATGAGAGAAATGTGCATTCATGAAACACTGCATTTTCCTCTTGACTCATCCATCTTCTCCGCGTCCACGATAAGATAAATTATAATGCAAATGTTCGTACGTTTGTAACAATCTACAGATTAAGAAGCGGGCCAACGACGCTCAAAGTGCCACATGTATGAAACGCAAACCTAATCCACCGCTGACTGACGCACGACGATAGCCTTGCCCTGTATGTCATACCTGCCACATGAAATCTGAGAATACCCTGTCGGAAGCCTTCGCACAGGGAGGGGTGGGCTATTTAGAGAAGCAGAGTATAGCTTTTAGGGGAGTTATATTCCACAAGGTCTGTAATTACAAAAAAAAAAAAAAAAAAATAGGCCTTAAATTACAGAATCCTACAGTAATGCTTGATAACGAAGCCCGCAGAGGCCGCATGCAACGTGGCCAAGATTATTACCCACCAACAAACCCACCCACCTACCCACCCACACCCCACCGACCGTGTCAGCGCTGAAAAATGCACAAAGAGTTGAGAAACGTCAGCCTGGAGAGAGGACCGGCCCGTTTCTCACACCGACGAGTGCGTTTTATGGCTGGAAATATTGCAACAGGCCATGATTCTGTTTGCATTTGATTGGCGGCTTCCATTATGTAATGAGCCGCTGCATAAAATGGTGGCTCAGCACACGCACACACACACACACACACACACACACACACACACACACACACACACACACACACACACACACACACACACACACACACACACACACACACACGGGGCGATGAAAGACAGGCTTCAGTTTTCTCACAGCAAAGAGTTGGAGGCATGTTTACAAGAAAGATGTGTTTTTTTAAGCCAAAAAAACGACACTAAAAAAAAAGTACATCTACAACTTCGGTGACTGGCTGGGGCTGCGGAGGTCAGTCTTCTGATAACTCTTTATCCAAATTTCAGAAGAGCAAAAAGATAACATTCCAGTTTATATCATGTTTATAACAGCGGGAAGTTGTTTTTTTTTTTTTTTGCATCCTCGCTGTGGTTAGACTGATGTTTTCTGTCAGTCTCTGTTAACTGACAGTCGTCTCCCATCTGAACTGAGCCGCTGACAGTCTTAAGTCTTCCCACGTAAACAAGCCCGTCTTACTTCACTCAGGCCTCCCTCATAATATCCAGCCCACAGGCATGTTTACAGTAAACTCCTGCACAGTAAAGCTGTTAAAATGCTCCCTGCCCCAACCCCCCCCCGCCTCCCCAACTACACTCTTGCCTCAGTCAATCCCTCAACTCCCAGAAACGTTTCACTTTTATATGCACCCCCTTCAAGATCTTTTTATTCGTTTTTTTTTTCTATCTTACTCATTTTACAGCTCCTTCTCAAAATGTCGAATCCAGTAAAACAAAAACTGAAAAAACTGATAAATGTTTGCAGGGAAACAAAGTCATTCCTAGCGGCCTTTTATTAGTAGCACTGGGTCAGTTAAAGCCAGGGTTAAGTAGTTCTATCCAGGAAAAACGGGTTTGTTTAGACCAGGAAGTTTAGCGTACAGATCCTGACAGGAGGTCCGGGGGTAACGTGTTTTTAGCTGCCTGACGCCTGCCCTGTTCTGGTTACATTGTACGCCACAGAGAGTCCCACCCTGGGTTTAACATGAGGGGTGTGAAGGACAGACGTGGTTCTGGTTGGGATTTCTGCACATCCTTGGTGTTCCACAGCTGACCACTGGGAATTATAGCAGTCACGGTTTCTCACAGCGACTAAATAAAGGCTGTTGTCCTCATCCCAATTAAATTCAATTAAATTTTATTTATATAGCGCTAATTCATGAAACATGCCATCTCAAGGCACTGTACGAAGTCAAATTCAATCATATTATACAGATTGGTCAAAAACCTCCTATATAAGGAAACCAGTAGATTGCATCAAAGTCCCGATAAGCAGCATTCACTCCTGGAGAAGCGTAGAGCCACAGGGAGAGTCGTCTGCATTGTCCATGGCTTTGCAGCAATCCCTCATACTGAGCAAGCATGAAGCGACAGTGGAAAGAAAAACTTCCCATTAACGGGAAGGAAAAACCTCCAGCAGGTATTACGATTCAGTCGTCCAGAGGTAACGTCAGACGTCCTCAGCAACGCCGTGTCAGCCGTGGATCACCTCTGGTTCCTAGGAACCACCCTTTCTAGGGACCTGAGGTGGTCCTCACACATAGACAAAGGCCCAGCAGAGAGAGAGTGTACTTCCTGCGGCGGCTCTAGTACAACTTTCCACAGGAGCTGCTGGTCATCCTCCACACCGCCGCCATTCAGTCCGTCGCCGTGTGGGTCGGCTCATCCACCAAAGAGGACCGGC
This sequence comes from Fundulus heteroclitus, assembly GCF_011125445.2. NCBI lineage: Eukaryota > Metazoa > Chordata > Actinopteri > Cyprinodontiformes > Fundulidae > Fundulus > Fundulus heteroclitus. The sequence goes on from NC_046369.1 coordinate 10,345,022, forward strand.
CCAGATTGCAACAAACGGTTAGGTCTGCTGCACAGAGGATCGTCGGGGGGCCGACCGGCCCTCCATCCAGGACCTGTACGAGCCCAGGGTCAGAGACAACACGGCAGCTAACATCTCCGCAGACCCCGCACATGCCGCCCGCCAGCTGTCTGGACTCTAACCCTAAAGGTCGTCGCTCCAGAGCGCCATTTGCCACAAGCAACCGCCACAGAGACAGTTTCTCGCCCCAGGCTGACTCTCGGATGGACACAATGAACACCTCACAACCTGAATAATCAGCTACAGTGCTGTGGAACAAAATAAGTGGATTTGCAATTCAAAATTCACGACATCCTTTTTTTCCCCCCGTTCATTGCATATAATAAAAACAAGCAAACAAGCCCATTCCTTTTCCCTATTACACATCTGATGTCTGTACGTCGTGACCAAAGTCAAATTCCTTGATTGCGCTAACGCCCACTGCTAAATAAAGCTGGTGCTGCTCCACAAACACATCACAAAGATGCCCCCCCCCACCCACCCCCCAACTGCCGCCTTTAACCACTAACCTACACCTGAACAAGACTGGTTTCAACATGCATGCTTTTATGCTTTTATTAATCACGTCGAGCAGCACGCAGAAGCAAATAAGCCCTGTAATGTCATGCTGCCGTTCATTATTATCCGGAAAAGCCCTTCAGAGAACCTTATCTCGCTGAGAAACCCGAAGCCGATTCAACGCGCTAAATCGACTGAAAAAAAACAAAAAAAAACGTTGGCGGGCTCCCAGAGGCAACGGTGTGTCACGAACAAAAGAGACAAGCTAGACCTTCCCAGCGGCCGACTGGCTGCTTGCTGGAGAGACGGTGGTCCAGCTGCAGAACATCTCCGCCAATGGAAGTAGATTAGTAGATTAATACATACTCAGTGTATTAAGTTGGTTTTTTTGTTTGTTTCAGTGACTATTTTCATTTTGAAAGTTTCAACTCATTCATCTTGTTCAAATAACTCAAACACTCAGGAGACATGAACGCAACAGAAGGCCGTAATTTGTTAGTGTTTACCCCCCCTTCGAAACTTATTTTGTTTTCTGTTCTTCTTTATTTGTCTCACTTAAATGTTTCAGATCGTCAAATCATTTTTTAATTTCAGACAAAAGATAGCCAGAGGAAATTTAAATAAATGCAGTTTTCAAATTATTACTTAATTTATTGAGGGGGAAAAAAAGCTATCCAAACCAACACAGTTGTTAGATAATGACTTACAACCACAAGAAAATGATTAAAAGTTCACACACACCCAAGCCTAAAGACTACCAGATGTATAAAATTAAAGGGTTTCTACACTGCAGAAAGGGAAGTAAAAGTAGTAAAATGAGGGTATTTGTCCTTGATTTGAGCAGGCAAGTTTAAATGATCTGCTAATGGATTTTTAGCACTTAAAATAGGAGCAACTCATCTCCATCATCTTATTTCAAGTGCAGTATATCCAATTATCTTATTTTATGGGTCAAAATACTCATTCAGAGCAAATACACTAACTTCAAGAAACTTTTACTTACTTTTAGTTCCCTTTTAGCGGTGTAGTTTAGAACCCGTCTGACAACATGAAGGAGGCTAAAAGATCTCAGAAAGGAACACATCATGGCCCAATGTGAAGAAATTCAAGATAAGTTAAGAAAGAAAATCAAATAAATTTAAAACCCTGGGACAGTAGAGAACTTTCCTAGTTCTGTTTAGCCCAGAGGTCTGCAACCTTCAGCTCAGGAACCACAGGTGGCTCTGTGGACATTCCACCAGGGCTTTAAATAACTTTATTATTTAAAAAAAATAAATTATAATGAACCGATTAACTAGAAAATACCTATAACACCAAATGCAGGCTTTGGCTGTTTTACCTTTTTTTTCTACAAAATAATTGCATTGATTTTGCACAACTGAGTGGCAATATAAGTACAAGTAATATTTTTACATCCATTTTTCTTCCCTAGGTTGAAAAATACTATGCCCACAAATATAAAAAAATCTCACCACTGTTACCAATGATATCATGGATCTTTAAAAATGACACTTATAGAAACTTATGAGAAATTTATTAAAGGTCATGTAACATCTGTTTTAAGTGAGTTTTATTTAGCTGGACTGAGGGGAAAACTTTCTCTTTGGATTATAAAGGTGGCAGCTCCCTGGTCTAGCCTATCAGAAGAGAGCATCAATGCCTCACCCAGGAGGTCCCTAAAGAATCCAGGAGGTCCCTAAATAACTCTGGAGATCCCTAAAGAATCCAGGAGGACCCTAAAGAACCCAGGAGGTCCTTAAAGAACTCTGGAGGACCCTAAAGAACCCAGGAGGTCCTTAAAGAACTCTGGAGGACCCTAAAGAACCCAGACCAACACCTAAGCTTTTTTATAGCCTCAGTTTTCATACTTAAATGAGGCGGAAACCAAGTAAAAAGTGGGGTTAAAAGAAAGAATTAATCTTTTTAACAAGAGGGTATGCAAAATATTGTTAAACAGTTGTTCTATTGCACAACTGTTGCTGCATTAATCTTATTCTCCATCTTTTAATGCATCTTAAAGATCATGTTAGTTATAAAAATATAATGAAAGAATGTCCTTTTGTAATCAGTTAATTTTTTGTGCATGTAATTTGAACAAATAACATGCACAGGCCTCAGAGGTCGTCGCCGTGAAGATGGAGGTAGTTTCTAGTGAAGATCGGTCCCTCTGGGCTTGGTGTACAGAGCTGGAAGACTTTGACCAGATCTGCGAAAGGTTTATCTGTTTAAAGAAAGCAGGAGGCCGTACCTGTCTGAACTGCTCCTCGTAGGTCCATTCTCCGTGGTCCTGCGCGCCCAGGTGGCTGTGGGGAGCGTGGGGGGGCAGGATGGCGACGCGGGGCTCCTGCTCGGCGCTGGGGCGGACCTTCAGCAGCTGGGAGTGGGGATGGAGCTGACGGTGAGGCAGCAGGAGGATGCCCTTCCCGGGGGCCACGGCTTCGTGGCCAGTCGGCAAACCTTCCTCTGCCATGTCGTCATCGAAGTCTTCGTCCATGTCGCTTTCAAAGTCCCCCTCGTCCCATTTCCGTTTGCTGGATATGCGTTAGAAATAATAATAATAATAATAAAAATGTAGACCCAGGTTTTTTTTTTTTTTTTTTGCAAAAGCAAACATTTCAGTACTCACATCTGCTCCTCCTCATCCGACCCCATCATGTCCTTGTAATGCTCCTCCCCTTCGTCGTTGTCCTCTTCCCGCTCCTCCTCCCCGCCGCTGCTGCGCTTCGACATGGGGCTGTCCGACACCCGCTGCAGCCCGGCGGCGGCGGCTCGCATGGCCGCCAGCGCCGCTATCTGCGCCTGCTCGCCCTCGGGGGCGGCGCTCTCCATGGGGTCGTCGCCGGCGCGGCCCTGGGCGTGCTGGCTGATGGCCTGCTGCTGCAGCTGCTGCTCCATCAGAAGCTTGGCCCTCTGCTGCCTGTGCAGGTTCTCCATCACGGCCTGCAGCTTCATCTCCGGGGAAAGCGGCACCGTGCTCAGCGGCCTTCCTCCCCCCCCCTTTCTGACGAGCACCAAGCTAGCTTCCAGTCGACGAGGGGGGGCCAAGCGTCACACTTTTAGCCCAAACAGGAGGGGGACCTGTGATGTGTCCCGCTGACAGGGCGGCTTTACCGCGTTTAGCTAGGCCAAAAGGTGGGTTCTGAAGGTGGAAGGGAGGGAGGAAGAACGGGAAAGGGGTCTGCAGGAGCTATGAGACATGCAGTCGGAGGTCTCAGAGGCTCCTCGTTTGTTTCAGAGTTCCTTCTGGGGGGGGTCGGGGGGGGTGGTGTTGGTGCAAACCAAAGGCCGGAGCAGAGCTGAGAGGAGCTGTCGAGGCACAAGCAGTGGCACTGAAGGTGAGGGTACGAAGCTGCGCAGACTACAGATACCTAAGGGAGAGAAAGAAACGCATGATGTCAAACTGCTCCTCCACTACTTTCTGTTTACATGCGTAACCTGAGCTTAGGGGAAAGATCTGTCAACCATAGCGCTGCCACAAACTGGTAAACTGCTCTGAAAACGATATCTTCATTTGAGAAACAAAACACCTTGCTTTCTCCTGCAGCTTTCCTGTGAGCACCATCTATGCCTTTAATGTCATTTTACTCTTATCCAACAAAGAAACGTAAAACCGCACTCTTGTTTCGGCAGCATTTTGTCAGCCTCGCTCCCTTGTTTAGCGACCATCGCGCCTTATAAACCATTATGGAGAAATGTAGTTAATAGGTGACGCGGCAAGGAAAAGCCCAGCACGTTGCCGAGCTGCTTGACCAATCATTTTTAAAAGTTTACATGACCTGCAGCAACCGACAAAGCGGGGCGTCTCAATTGACTCCAATCACAAGTTAGGACAATGTGACTGAGGAGAAAACGCTTAATTTCACACACACACGTGCACACGCACACAAAAAACCCGGCCGTTTCAATGCAAAGTCCCTGTGACGCATACGCAGAGTCCCAGAGATAGCATCAGTCATGCGGCGTGTGCAGGATCGCTCACAACAGAAAGAGAATGGGTGAGCTGGCGCGCACAGAGGACAAAATGTTTCAAAAAAAAAAAAAAAAAAAAAAAGAACAAGAGGAAGTGAAATCACAGGAAGAACTGTCATTTTTCTCACCTGGTTAGATTGAATTCAAGACAAGCGCTCGCTCGCAGACACAAAACAACAGCCCCGTCTGGTCAATATCATCTCAAGTTTCCTAAAAACATCTACAGGTGAAAGCCCACTCGTGTTCAACTGGTGTGCTTTCCCCCCCCCCTACCCCTCTTTTTTTTTTTTTTCACATGTGAGTGACACACCGTGGGGAAGTTTTTCTGCAACGTGTGTGTAGGTGGCAATAGTTCACCGGCACAAGTGCTTCAGAAATGATCCAAGCACGCAAGCGAAGAGCTTCGATTTACCAGGAATACATTTTTTTTCTTTTAAAAAAAAAAAATCCCTATTGCTAAGCGCTTCCAGCACAACTGGGCTGCGGGTAGATCAGTCGCTGCAGATAAGGGCTGCCCTCAAAAGTCAACAGCACGTGGGGAAATTAGATTTGAGCGCAGGTGCTGGACGTGCAGGAGCGCCAGTCATGACTGGAGCGAGCGGTGACTGTGCGGCAGCCACGCTGACTAATAAAGGAGGAGGCAGACTTTCGTAGGAAGCACCTGAAATTCGCCGCGTCTCGCTGAGCTCGCCCAGGATCCGAGCCGGAATCCTCTTTCTCTGTTTGATCGGTTATTGTTTAAGTTGGCATCATCATTACAAGAGACACACGGAGTCATCTGCTGACGCTAAGATATTAATTTGTACCCATAGTGTCGTGCAAAAGGAATCACATCCCTTTAACGCTTCCACGCGTCATCACTTCACAACCGCACAGTTTTAAAAGGCCTTTGGCTTGAGGTCGACAGGCCGACTCAAAAGTCGAGCGTCAACGTAAAGGGGAAAGAATAATTATTTTACTAATGAAAATCTGAAAAGTGTGGAAGGCGTGTTAATTCACCCCCGTTTTCTCCAACATCACTAAGTAATGTCGCAACCGATTAAGATGCCACCTGTTTACTAAATAGAGTCAAGCTGAACTGGACCGGTATGACGCGGATGCTCCCTCAAGGCATCGGCGGGGACATTACGAGCGTAACGAAGACTAAGGGACGCAGCAGACGGGTCAGCGAGAACGTTGTGGAGAAGAGTCGGGCCGCGTCATCGTACGGCGCCCCCTTTCATCCAAAAGTGGAAAGAGCGTGGTGCCAAGACGTCCTCTTTCACCTAAACCTACGGCAAACGTGGAGCTCATTAATCGGGGAAACAGCCAGAAGTCTCATTATGACTCTGGAGGAGCAGCAGAGATGCGGTGGGAAAATCTGCTGACAGCTATTGGTGCTACACCCTAAAAAAACAAACAAAAAAAACTCAGATTTATGGAGGAAACCAAGATTCCCGAATTGTTGAAAGAAGTCCCATTCATAGGATGCCAAAAGCCTTGAAGGGGACACAGTAAACCCGCGGAAGAAGGTGCTCTGATCAGATGAGCCCAGGTGTTTCGGCCGGGATGCAAAATGCAACGTGTGGCGTAAAAAGTAACACCGCGAGAACGCCGTCCCCCACAGAGGAAGGTGGTCGTTGCAGCAGCATCATGCTTTGGGGTCGCTTATCTTGGGCAGGGGCAGATAAAACCTGTTAGAGGTGGTGAAAGAAACCTAAGACTGGAATGGAGGTTGGTCTTCTGGTTGGGCGGGAAGCGTTAACTCACGCTGGAGCGCAGGTCGCACTTTTCGGTTTAGACCTTTTGTCCTTAAATTTTCTAACAAATGAAGGAAAATCGTCCCAAGACGTATAAAGACGCGTGAACATTTTTGTTCCCCCGTCTGTTCATTACTCCCAAAGGCTGTTATCCATTTAAATCACACTATTTTCCAACTTTCCAGACTTACACTGCTGCAGATTTTCAGAAAGCGCTTCACTGTTTTTACCCTTTGGGATTAAATCTCTTCTCAAAAGAAAGAAACGGGAGCAAGGCGAGAATTATTTGTTTTGTCTCATAAGAATCCCACAGAAACGAAACAATGAAGAAGTTTGCGATTTAAAATGTGGGAAACTTTAAGCCATATTTAAAAAAAAAAAAAAAAAACTTACAAGGCCCAGTGTCTTCGACGTAACGCTCTAAAAACAGTTTTTTTTTTCTCCGCCTTTTAAGAGCTGATGCTTGCTGTTCTTACAGCTGACCACATTCATGACAGGCCTTGAATAAAACATACCCGGAGTCAGCACAGCGTCAAGGTAATACCAGTCTTCAAAGTCCCACCACATTAAACCATGCTGAGCTTACCTAAAAACTGACCACCGCAGCACTCTTTGCACACAATAAACCCCGTCATTACAATGAGGGTATTATTTTGTCTCATGAGAGGAGGAGTTGTTTTTTTCACCCCCCCCCCCCCCACCCCCCTTTACTGGAGATGCTCAGAAAATCGTCCTACGGCTTCACAGCGGCGGTGGCAGAACTACACGCAGGCAAGTTAAGAGAGCACGAGAGAAGGAGAAACGCAGCCGAGGTCCCCTTCTTGCAAATAAAGTTCTCCTGACGTTAATGCGTCCATTCACAGGAAAATCAACTATTTTCCATATCTTGTGTTTACACAGTGATGAATACATAATGAAACGCGAGGCAACACCTCACAAACATCCTGGTGCTGCTGTCTGAGCAGACGCCGTTGAGATATGGGTGTTTTTTTTATACTCTGCTTGTTTGATCCAAACGGAGAATTACTGATGGTGTAACATCACACCAGGCCGAATTAACAGGAAGACCGACTAATATATTTACACAGTATCGGTAATCGTGGTGTTTGTTGAAGAACTTAGCATATCACAAGTGACTGACCACACTGGCACGCCTCTTACTGAATGCTTCTGCCTTTATGGTAGACGGCGCTGAAAACTTAACAGAAGTCAAGCGACTTGGAGCAGAGAAAAATGCAATAAATATTGCAAAACACATAAGAGACTTCTGTAAATCCAAATAAAAGCAAGATAGCGTTGAACAAATCAAACTGCTGGGTCTCTGCATAACTCGCTGAATAAGTAGCGGCCTTTTACACCTGAAGCTCACCCTTATCCTGACACGCCGGTCTGCTCTCTCCCCTCCGTAAACGCGGACACTGATTGCTACTCCTAAAGCCGGCAGGCTTTAGAGATTTTGCATTAAAACTAGCATGTAGTCATATTACAGACGCCTGTCTGGCCCAGTTGAGCAACAAACAATAGCTGCTCAAAGGGAAGAGAGAGAGAAAAAAAAAAAAAAAGCTGCCCAATACTATGGCCGTATATGTTAGGGCAATCTTGCGCAAGGAAAGAGAAGAGCTGTGAAACTTGTATGTTTCCTCAGAGGGTGAAGGAAGTGACAACTGACAAGAGAAAATGCTGCGAGCCGGCCGACAGATACTCGATTTTGATTCACTGGATTCCTTCACGGGTGGCGGAGGCACCAGCGAACATCAGCAGCTGTCAGGGTGAAGAATAGCACCGGCGTAAGCGGGATTAAAGCATCTCACCTAACTGGATCTGGTTTGACTCAAACACCTGTGTGTGTGTGTGTGTGTGTGTGTGCGTGTGTGTGTGTGTGCGTGTGTGTCTGCACTGCAGCTACAAAACCAAGCGAAGACGCCAACAACGGCTCCAAACCATCCAGTCATTTTCACATCAAGCGAAAAACGAAGACAGCTCTGTTGCAGAGGCATCTTTATATACATTGCTCATCACTCGTCATCTGAATGAGTCAGTCTCAGGCGATCTGTCACGCAGTCCATGTTTGTGCCAAGAGCACCGCCGCCTCTTAAACCCCCCCCCCCAACCTCCATGTTTCATGTATGTGATTTCAAAGAGAAGTGATTACAACAAAGCTGTTGTGTTGAGCCTTCTCCGGTGCAGGGGGAAGCAGAAGTGGTCTCTTTGTTTCATGCCACTGCTCATCACAAGCATCATGATTTCCTATATGCAAGATGGTGCAAATTCCATTGCGCCACCACGCACGTTCTGCAAGCTTCCTGAATTTATGCTCGGATGCCTCTAACGTATATCTTTTTTCTTTTTTGACGTGACAGACCGGAACATTGCTGCAGTCAATAATTATGTCTCGGGTGCTCCTGATGGCAGCGTTCAGGATCCTATTTAGCTCAAAAACGCAGCGATAAGTGAGGATCTGACTGACAGACATCTGATGATTCATCATGAGGCAGTTTTACTTATATAAATAAAAAAAAGCTCAGCACACGCACTCTGCTTCCTTACTTAAACGTAATTACCTTCTTCCCCCGTTGCTCTGGCAAAGCAGTAGCGTGAGAAGCCTGACGTGAGTTTCCTTCATATAAACCCGATAGACATTCCTGCTTTCTTGCGGGAAAACTCTCGACTCTCCAAACGAGAACGACGACTTTTTTCAAATCGAATATGCCACCTCACAACGTTTCCTGTCAATCCAAAATCATCCATTCTTCTCTTTTTCTAAGATACGATCACCACTATGTTTTCCGATTGAAGCCCGTGTGGTTTTTCTTTAACCATAAAACTCAGTAATGATTAGCAACAGGGTCTGGTGTGTTAATGGCGGATAACAGGTCCTGTTCACATTTACACAGTTGTTTTTGTTTCCACTTGGCAGCTGAATTGCAATGGTGTGTCTCATTCTTCCACGTTTATAGCCAGAAATGAGCTAAAACGATGAGCCTTTTGATACCCAGAGCCCAGGAACATAACAGAAAAGCTGGGTGTTAATTGCCGTTCGTACAGGAAATCCCCACCTGAAATGTTTTAAAGCAGTGGAATTTACAGAAGACACTAAATTTCACTTTTGACCCATTGCCTTAACTAAGTAACTCGGTTAAAGAGCTTCTTTGACCTGACCAAAATACTGAGAGAATTGAATGAAAAACATAACTTTTTTTTATTTTAACCAAAAGAACAAATCGAACCCCTGTTCTGTTTGCTGACGTATGGATTTTTCATCGCCCACCATCTGTTTTAATGACAGTAAAGCGCATCCTCTGTGCAAAACAATACTGCAGCAAAAAAGGGAGAAAAAAAAAAAAAGAAACCCAGGTTTGATTGAGAGTGAGTGCCCCTCGTCGGATCGCTGCGTCACACCAACGCCTGCTGCTTGTTTCCTGCCTGCTGTGCAGTCCCGGCCTCTCGCGTGCACATTTTCCCTGCCGCTTGCATTTAAAAAAAAAAAAGACCACATCGTGTTTAAGGTAATAAACGACGGCGGCGAAATGGAGGAAATGATGACTTGGGCATGAGTCGATTAAAGCTTCTCATCGAATAATAATCCCTAAAGAAAAACACACCAGTTTCACACTGCCATGGTATAACACACAAATAAAGAATTGCTCATTTAAAGTGGAATGGCAACAATTACTCCCAAAGCTGCTGGAAAAAAAAGAACACAACATGCAGTTTATTATAGATAAAACAATAATATCACTAATATTCAATATATTATTTTGATATCCTGCCTTCCTGCTCTGGTAGCCTGTAGTCAGTTGCTAAACAGATTTGTTTTACCAAAGGTAATATTGCTACACGAAGTTAAGAAAACATATGACGTCAATATTTTAGCGTAATTTTGCAGTGACAATAATAGGCTTATTGCTACATTCCCCCAGTTTTTCAGTAGCTTAAGCATTTCAGACACTAAAAGCTACAGGGTTTATGCACCAAAGGCAGTGAGATTCCATCCAAATGTCTGGAAATATTACTAGTATGTCGATTACATAAACTTGTCACACTCGAAATACGGTTGCCAACTGGATGTTGCATCTAAGGAGTCCACTGCCGCATCAGTACTGTGCTGATATTTCGATTGCGATTCAGTATGTCGCGGTGGTATAAGGTAGCTTAGCTTTGGATGCGAGCGATAGGCGGCACGCCTTAAGTTTCAACAAGTTTTTGTGTCCAGAAATATTAAAGAAACGGTGTAGTAGCAATTAGCAGCAGGTGGGGGAGGGGCAGACCTGAGTTCATCTCTGCTCCATAGGGCCAGAGAAAACTCTGGTGACTTTCGGTTTTTACCGACTTTCCTTCAAGCATTGCACGGACAACACGGACGTCTCTTTTAAGGACGCTGGGTGTCCCAGCCAAATGGCCAAAGGCAAATGCTGAAATTCACGCTTAATTTTTATTTTTTTCCCCCCGGTTCATCAACTCCAACCAGCTTTCAACCCCATTGTGACATCGGCACACTTTATCTAGACCTTTCACTTCTTGTTCACATATCTACATTGACTTAACAGAGGGAATTATAAGGACTTTAAAACTATACAAACATGAACACAGACTTTTTTTTTCAAATATTGTGACCTTTTTAAAGCTTGGTATGCAATGACAAGGGTAACCAGCCCATGACTACAATGAACCAAACGGTGCTGTAGAGAAAACATTCTTAAGATGTTTGCTGTTAACTAATCAAATCTGAACGTAATTTATCAGCTACAATTTGGTGCCCGTTTGTACATAAAAATTTCACATCCAGCTGCACAAAGCTGCCTATTTTGATGCTTACACTTTCCCCTCTAACAGCAGAGTCGCGCACAGAGGAATTAAAGGCGTCTACTTAAGTAAGAGACCCGACATCGTCTTCCAGGTCGCCCTGATCCCCACTGCTGGACGGCCGCTCAGTATACAAGCTCCTTACCTGTCATCGATTCAAGAAGTTGTCGGGTCTTGTTGTTAAGCGACGTAAAACGGGCAACGCCTCAAATAGCTGTGCGGCATTAGGACCCCTGCGGCTCAATTAATGCCCTAATGGGCTAAACGGAGACCACCTGTCGGAGAAGGCGGCAGTGGGAGTCTCTGATAGGGCGGGTGGTGGAGCAGCAGCAGGAACTGGCACAGAAACTTCAGCGGTCGGCCAAATCGAGGATGAAGTGGAAACGACAAGAGCTAATGGGTTAATCCTCTTTTATTTTCTAAACCCACATTCGAGAAGTGGAAGATTGCGAGGTCTGAGCAAACAGGGCAGAGTGATAAGAACGAGAGCTAAGGGTCTAATTCCAACGAGATAAAGGGACACACCGTGACACACACATGTGCTCGCATATAGGTACATATAAGAACGGCCGCATGCAAAGAGGTCTCGAACACGCAGAGGTCTCACTCCTTGGGGCCAGGAAAGCGGCCTGTTTTCCACTATCTTTCCACATGCGTCTTACATTGAGAAAAACCAAAACTGAAGGCGTTAAGAAAAAAGGACGTGCATTGCTGCAGCTGGCTTTTCACAGCGTGCGTGCTTTTGTTTTCATTACAGCGATTTAACTTCTGGAGGAAACAAAAAAAAAAAATGCAGCTTGATTTCCTTTTATGTACTGAGAGAAACAACTTATTTCGTTGCCTGATCCAGCCATGTGGTCTGACAGAAGCTGGGTGAGGTCTGGGTGAGACCTGAAACTGGGTATTAAAATGAAACCTCCGTTCTGCATGACTGAAAATCACAGAGTCAGATTCTTAAAGTGGCAGTCCACTTTCCGGCTCCGTGTCTGCTTTGCTGGCGCCTCGGCCGTTCACTACATGTAAATCAACGCAGCATTTTCTCCTGGATTTAGGGCCCGGTCCATTAGGATTTTCCTGTGGGTGGCACTGGCTGTGCCGTTCATTCTCTTTTAATTAAATTGTCAAAATAATGATTGCACGGCCCGCCTTGACATAAACTGACTCGTGCAGTTAAGAATCCTGTCGTCATTCGCACCGGCGGAGGAATTGTGGGTCATTAAATTAGCTCCTATCATTCAATCGAGTAAAACGGGGCTTTGCATAGATGTTAAGGACAGCTGAAACCAGATATTTACATACACCGTTTTAAAAAAGACACGCTGCCTGACGTCAAATCAGACCTAACTTCCCCTGTTGTATTTCAGTCAGAACTGGCAGGCTTATTAACGAATTAATGAATATATTAATGAATGACGGAGCGTTTTTATTTGTTTATTTTTTTTCTTCAGGTTCAGAAGTTTGCGTACCTTATCTTAGTATTTGAGAGAATTACCTTTTAAACTGTGTGATCTTGGTCAAACACTTTGAGTGTCCTTCAACAAGCTTTATTGCAATGATTTGCTGGGATTTTGGTTAATTTCTCCAAACAGAACCGGTGTAACTGAGTTGGGTTTATGGGCAACATTGCTTTCACATCTTTTTAGCTTTGCTCGCAAAACTTCTATAGGACTGAGATCATGGCTTTCTTCCTTGCCGAGGGGCCCTTTTTGAGCTAATGATGGTCAGGATTGAGCCAGGATCTTCACCGGGTCTTTTTGCCTTAACTCTGCGGCTGACGCAGACATTCTGGACCAAAAGTCATCTGTTCAATTGTTTGAACAGATGACAGCGGCACCTTGGGTCGCCTAGATTGTACCCAACGATGAACCAGGCTTGTGGAGGTCCACGATTCTCTTTCTAACACGTAGCTTGATGGAAATTGTGGATTTTTTTCCAAAATGCCACTGGAGGAAGCAGTGTGTTTGAGGCGTGCCTTAGAGTTCATTCACATTTGTGCCAATCGTAAGCATATGAGAAAAACCTTGATAAGCTTACCTTTCTAAAATTGACTGCCGCTCAACAGTTAAGCAACAAGCTAAGCACGGGCTGCTGTGAGGTCCCGTCATTTGTTAAAAAAAACAAGTTTAAAACCAAATACCATTATCTAAACAGCTTTTATGTGAAACACAAAGGCAGCAATAAACTCCTACAGCTTCAAAAAATAGAAAAATAGAACATGGCTTAGCACATCTTCCCGGGTCTCTGAAGAAGTCTCTTGGAGAAGAAACGAAACGTTTCAACAAAGAAGACTCAACTTTTTTCTGATTATCCTACCTGGGTCATTGAGATGCATCAGGGCATCATTTATTACAGATGCAATCTTTCTATAACACTTTGAATGGCTTTAATTTGTTAAACAGATAGAGAGAAAACGGATCACCTAGAGAGAGCAAACCAAGAAATTCCCCAGGATTCAACCCGGGATTTGAACCCAGGACCTTCTTGCTGCACAGAAACAGTGACCCACTCTGCGCCACAGTGAAGCCCGGTGTGGGAACCTCATAGCTGCACATGTCAGCTGTTTTTAAACCGCTGCTACACAACAGGCCAGACTCAAAGCAGAGCCATCTTCTCAGTTTGGATTTGATTCTGACCTAAATTTATCTTGTTTTTACTGTTTTAGAGTTATTCACACGCCGAGGCTTTGAAATGTCTTATTTGGTTGCCACTGTAATATTATTGCCTTTTTCCCCTCAGTTTTTCCCCTTTTTTTTCTGTGTTTCATGGATGTTACTTGATTATTTGTTATTGTTTTATTCTCAGGAATCTTTGACGGTATTTCTCTGCAAAGCACGTTAGTTACCTTAAACTTGAGAAACGTTTTATAATTATAGGTTAAATAATTGATTTATTGATTGAAGGAACTTTTCTCCAGCTTTTTTTAAGGAAAAGTTTAAGTGTACAGGGTACCATGAGATCCGGATGGCATAAAAAAATCTCACAGAGGAGGAAATATTCTTAGAAGTTCTTCAAGACATTTATTTCTTTATACTTTTTTATTTTAGTTTTAGAAAAGAAAATCGGATTATGGAAAATAGGTCTGAGCTAACTGGTTTATTCCCCACCAAAAGTCTGAAGAGGATCTCTAAAATGTCTATTTTGTAACAATTTTATCATTGTTTTTTTTAACCAATGAGAATAAAAACAAAGTTCAATAAAAGCTCTAATTTAAAAGGATTTCATTTTAAAGGATTGTGGATTCACGCCTCAGCCTTAATGAAAGGAGGAAGAAATGAAAATCAGAAAACTATTTTATGTTACACAGACAAGCAAATGTGATTCAGTTTGCAGCCTTGAGGTTTTTTTTTTTCTCCCTCTGGTGATTTATCACAAAGAGTGAAGATAGAAGAAAATCGCTATAATCATCCACCTTCACAAACTCTAAAGAGATTAAATTAATGATACATTAAAGGAATTGCTGTAAATAAGTTTTTGTTTTTTTAAAGGGAGTTTAGTTTGTAGCTTTAACCCGTTAGTATCCAAAGTGACAGTTAAGGATAACGAGCAAAGGAAGACTTTTATGATCAATTCCTGCATTGGTAAAAAAAAAAAAGGGGGCCAAAGAGCATAAAAGCAAGAAGTTGCTCAGTGGTGCTGGTCTTGATTATGCATCCCTCGCTCACATTCCTTGCAGTATTACCAAGTAAGGCAGTAACACAGGCTCCATTGAGCCCCAGTGCACCAACAACAAGATCATTGAGGAAGTGTCGCAAAGGCTGGTCACGCATTTTCCAGTGACCTCTTCCAGCCAGCCAAGGCAATACAGCAGCGCAAATCTGATTAGCGCCAGCCATGCATGCAATAAATTAAGGAGGCGTATAACAAAAAATAATCCAGCGATTCACTTCTCAGCAGCCATAAATCAAGCCGCCGACTCATTCCGCCCGAGCATGAGGGGCCAAAACTGATTTGTGCTCCCGCTGCAGACCACATTAGGGAGCTGAAAGCGCTCTTACTCTGCAGCAGTAAATAAACAAAGTGGCAAATCCAAGAGTTTTCATCTTGTGTTTCACTTGGAAGAATTACGACAGCCTCTAATCCCATTTAGAGAGCCTCACTGTGAGTGAGATGTTAGAGCTACAAACAGCACAGAGTCCAGAACTGTCCGTAATTGAAGGTTAGGGGATCCGGGCGTATAGGGCCAGCTGCTCGAGCAAACAGAAAACTAGCCAAAGCTGAATCTTACTCTAAACGGGAGCACTTCTACCTCGCGAAGAAGCCATTAGCTGTGTATTCATATGGAAGGGAGGAAAAAATCTGCTGATTCAGCAGTACGTAGAGAATCATGTTCGTGGATATTGACCTTGCCGTGTAACAACTGCACCTACGGGCCTGACAGGGAGACACAAGTGTTACAGGAGCAGACTTCTTCCCCCCCCCCAAAAAACAAATGTTCTTTTCTTTTCTGTTAAACTTGTTTGAGATCAATAAGATACATCTAACAAAGACACCCGGATGTCGATTTCATTTATGAGGAAGGATTTTCAAACCGAACTGGTCCTGTGTGATGAAATACTTTCCCCTCAGGTGACTACCTGGCTGCGGCATCCTTGGCAGCAGCAGCCGCCGCTGTCAGATCCCTGGCAGGGAGTCATTTTACATCTCTGTGGGGGTATTTTCGGTCCACTCTTCTTTACACAACTGCTCTAATTCAGCCCAAAAAGGAGGGAGGTCAAGCATGAAAGTTCTCTGTTTGAGCTCATGCCGGCAGCATCTCAAACGGATTCAAGTCTTTACTTTGAACAGGCCAATCCAAACAAACCTCTTTTTTTTTTTTTGTATATTCTGAACAGTTCAGATGTGTAACTTAGGGACAGTTTCAGGTGGTTTAGGATTTTCTGTAGCAGAGCAGCATTCATGTGTCCACCAATTCCAGCAAGTCGTCTACAACCGGAAGCAGCCCCAGGCCCTCGCCCTGCCAGCGCCATATTTGACTGGACTTTTGCTACTGCTCTGGGTTTCTCCATTTGTGGAGTGGTTCTGACCAATGTTAGAACCCTAACCCCAATCATGGAGTCCCGATGCCTTATAAATGTCTTTGCACCCATTTCTAGCCTGGTGAGATGTCAGTGGCTTTAGTCCCATTAAGGTTTGGTTCCACATTAGACATACATCCACAAACCTCCCACTACGGTTTACATTGTCCTCTCACGTCACATAAGCTGATCAGGCGAGATCACGGGACACGTATCCTCCTTACACAGCACATTCTGTGATTAGGGAACCCCAGGGGCTTGGTCTAAAACTCACAGCTTTCGTGCGTGAGACACGCTGAGCTCATGTCGCGATCTGTTCGCAGGCGTTCAGGGCTTTGAATACAGGCGAGATTCTCAACACGTCATTATCTGATCAGACGGTGCTGAGCAACATGTTTCTCACATCAGACATATTCTCCGGATCATGTGGCGCCCTCTGCTCACATGATCTGCAGAATCCACCGAGTCCCGCAGCTTCTGTAGCCGTCTTCCCCTTTATAGCTCATCGCTAGGCAATCCTGCATTACTCCTTACAGTTCATAGGGGTTATGGACCGTGCAGGCGTCCTACAGTTGAATACGTGGGTGGATAACAAAATGAATGGATGAGGTGAGAAGGGCTTTTGTCTCTCTCATCTGTTCCTACATTTCTTTAGATCCGTGCGAACTGGGACGTTTTATTTTTTAGACTATTGCTTTTTTTTAAGCCTACTTCATGTTGTCAGTCAGGTTCGAATGGAGGCTTTCGTTTGGATAGCTTTCCCCACCTAATTGATAAGATTATCCGTAAACTGTACGATGATTACTAAGGCTATCTCTCTCCGATTTTAAAACGTGTTTGAAAAATATAAGTGCGACAAGAAGTCTGTAAGGGGGAAAGTAGTTATTCACAGCACTGTAGTCCAAATCTCAGTCTCAAAAAAAAAAAAAAAAAAAAACAGAACAAATTTAAAAAGGTTTAGTCAAATAATAAATAACCAAATCACGGAAACCTGTTTGCACTGGATTGCATTAGTGGTTAACGTACGTCGTGTGCATTCCCTGTTCGATTCAGCTTCTTCTTTTGTTTCATTTTACTTTGTTTCAATCAGTTTCCTGTTTAATGTTGCAAATTTTTACGTTTGTTTCCTGATAACAGCTCGGCCACTTCACGCACCCTTTAACACAGCTATTCCATGCCGTGTAGGTGCTCATTGTGAAACGAGATGCCGGGGGAGGGGGGGAGGGGGGTTGGACACTAATTTGTGACGAAAAACTACAACTCTGGACGTAAACGACGTGCGTGTCGCAGCTCGTAGGGTTCAACGTGCGGCTGCTGAGACTCCAGCCAGGCAGAGCTGGGGTGGGGGCTTCCAACATTTTACTGAATGCCCTGAAAACTGGATCGACTTGTCGGTTCATACAGCTTGGCAATCGCGTCACTGAGGCGTGATCTTGGAACAACCGTGTTCTGGGTTCTGCCTTTATGAATAAGATGAATGAGTGGAAATTGTAGATAAAAGAGCACGTCGTGTCATACAGGGAGACTTCCAGTAAAGCGATCGGACCTGAGGGGGGCAAAACACGGGTTAAAGTTTTATGTCCGGGCACTCTGCCGCCTTAATAAAATGATTATCTGCTCGAAGGGGAAATGGATCGGATTAAATTAGCTTTGATTACCGGGAGTGGGGGGGGGGGAAGGCTGCCGCAGCCTGCTGACACAAATACACAAATGTCTCATGCGTGATGGACGTGTCAGCGTGTTGCAGCTGTGTGCTGGTATCCGGGCAGACTGCCACCGAACCCAGAGGCAGCCGTCCGACTGCATGTCCCACATCATGGGTGTGTGCTCCAGGAACTGCAGGGCATCCCAAAAACCCGCTGAGCCTTCCTTCCACCTGCGTCACAGTCAGCCACCACGGGAATCCCCCCTCAAATAATAATAATAATAATAATAAAAAAAAAAAAAAGCTTGAGGTTTCCTTGCATTTATTTTTGGAGGAATCCAGCACTCCGCGTCATGCTGAGACTTCAAAAAAAAAAAAAAAAAAAAGAAGTAGGTTTTGGCACAAGAGCAACTGAAAGGCAGCCAAGCCACTTGGCCCCGGCTTTCTTTTTACAGCGGGACAGCCCGGGTGTTAAAAAGAGTGAGTGCGCGCGTTCAGCGCAGCACAATGCGAGCTGATATTTACAGGTGGGTTCGCATTGAAATGTTCTAATCCTACCACACCCATTGGCTTCGGAAAGCAATTCAAACAATGACAACGTAAAAGAAAACAACCTCCACAGCCCGGCGAGGGATTATTCTGTAGTTTGATCATAAGAAAAACAAACAGACCTGCCTGTCTTGTCCCTGCGTGTTTCTCTGGCATTAATTCATAGCCACTAACCAGTTTAGTGGCAAACTGCCACTGACTGCAGCTCACTCAGCCGTGGGGCCCGGAGGCACACTCGCCGTGCTATTTGCATGCTACACTTTCTGCTTCCAGAGGTTCTTTAAACCTCCCTTTGGGTCGAGATCAGGCGTCTGTTGTGACAGGAGGCCGGGTGGATTTCACGTTTTGATGCGCACACTGAGCAGACAAGGTCCGCACGTATGCTCGGGTGGCTGGAAGAACGTTGTTGTTTAGACAAACGGGACTTCTATACGCTCCGAGCGAACTTTAAAACGGATTGACATCAGTGGAGGAAAGAGTAGCAGGGAGCAGGTAACATGTTTAGATAAAGGAAAGACCCAGGAAAGAACACCGCATCGAGGAGAACTAGTGGTTGGATCGCTGGAAACTTAAGATGGAGGAAAACAGATGTTGTCAAACGGCACCTCATGTTTCACCCAGTAAATAAAAAATAAATAAAAAAAGCACCAAATGAGGATCACGTTAAGGGCTGCAAGGGTTAAGGTAATTAGTGATGTGTGAACATGTTTTTCCTAGCTAACATACAGTTTTTCAGGTGTGACAGAAACACACACACACACACACACAAGGCCTACAACGCTCAGTAAAGTCAGTCTTTTAAGTTATTTGCAAAATCTATTCCTCTTCCTCTTTTCTCTGAGTAATAAAATATCATAGATTAAAAAAAAAAGGCAAACAGTTGAGAAAGATGCTAAACTATAAGCTGGGTGGTAATCTTAAGCAACAAAGAACAAACAATAGTCCAATTTACACAATTTGTGTTAATAATGTGATACAGTGGACCAATGGTTTTATCACTCAGGGCCTAGTTTCATGCTAGAATGACATTAACACAAAAGTAAAGTACCCAATTCTTTAACGCAATTGTAATGGTATCCATAAGATTTACATATTGTTCATTTTTTTTTTTTTTTTTTTTTTACAAAACTACAGAATAAATAAGCACCTGCTAAATTAAGGTATAGTTTTAAGTACTCATTGAACCGTTCTGCTCTTTGCAAAGTGAAACAAGTATGACAATGAAATAATCTTCTTTATTAGGCTATCTGCTGTGGTAGCCAAGCTTCGGTCGGCTGCTTAACACACATGTTGTTTCTGGCTTCCAAAAGCAGTTTTGTAACAGAATAATCACAATAAGAGTAATTGTTGGCGGGCCTTCAGTTCCCATTACTGCCAACGTTTTCACAACAGGAAATATTTCGATTTAGTTGAATTTGCATTTTATGTAAGTGTGACAAAGTGCGTACTAGCCTTTCTTTAACCAGCTCTACAGCTCTGCGTAGCAACAAGTGGGGAAGGGGGGGCATTACTCAATAGTCGCGTTTCCATCAACATTTTTTAATGCACGTTTCACATTCGAAGGGGTTGATAGAAACGACAAAAATTCCAATTAACTAACTGAATTTTGCAAAAAAGTTTTTAAGCTCGCTTGGGGTGGTTTTTGATTTTTTCGAAAAACATAAAACTGCGCTAAAGAGGAGAAGAAAACACATTTGTTGAATCAGTTGTGACATAGCGAACGTTTACCTCACATGACTGATCAGCTGTTTCTGATGTCGCCGTCTTCTCGGATAGTCACACTCGAAAACAGGTCTGGAAGCAACAGCAGGTACGTATTGACCGACGAATAGACGCGAGCATTTCTGTCTCATTGACCGAATAAAAAAATTATCTGTGGTCCGTGCTAGTTAGCAACATCTACTTCCTGTTTATTACAGAAAACATCAACGTATGACGACGTTACGCTGTGCGTCCCCTGGGTAATCCACTACAAATCAGTAAATGAAAACATGTCTGATACCTGTTTACTTTTTTGCCCTATTTTAAAACTTCGTTCAAAACTCGCATGAGAATTGGATGGAAACACGGCTAACGGTCCATACAGTTGAAGAAAACTCTGTTAACTGTATATCTCATTAACTGGACATTGAGGTTTAAATCTTAAGGGGAACGCATCAGATGCATCAGATCAATTAACAAACATTAATTAGCGAAGCACAGTGTTCGTATTTACAGATTAGAAAAAGACCCGTTTGTGTTATGCTTTAAAGCATTGGCCACCGACAGGACGCTGCTGGCTGTTTCTAAGAAAATTATAACTGGTCGATTTTTTGAGGCATGTCGTACAGCGTAGAACCCTTTAATCAATTTGAAACTAGAACATTTAAAACTTTACCTTTAAGAAATAGACATCCATGAACTTTTTTTTATAATTACTTAAGACTGGCCCGTCGCTGTCATCATCCAGCCCGCAAAAGTATTTTGAAAACTGAGCTTTTTGAAGCCAAAAGGTACTTGTCCAATTTGATCAACCCCAACCACCTTTCAACCTTATTTTAGCAACTATAGACATGTCCGGGTTATAGAGGTTCTCTTCTTAGATACCACTAACCAGCCTTTACCAAATATCCATAAATATTATCCCCCCAAAAAATTTTCTGAAGACTCCATGTTTCATAAACATTTCCAATTAAACATTGTTTCACCTTTTTCCCTGTAGTGAGACCTTTGATTGTGGACATTTGATTGTCCGCCTTAATGTGACTGAAGCCAGGACTGACATTGTAAACCTGCTCATAACAGTGACTGAAATGTCAGATTTCTTTCAGACACCAACACCGCACAAAGCTTTTGATTATCATTAACTTCTGAAATCCTGCACTCACAAGGTCTGGTTTATCCATCAGGTCAAGGTCTGCGCCCATTTCAACACTTTGACTTGAAAGGAACAGAAGTGTCCATAAAACGACGACCGAGGCAAAAGTTCTTCAAATAAAGGGCAGCGTACAAGTGTCTTTAACTGAGTTTCGTAACAGGTTGTGCATAAAATAGCAAAAGGAGACCCTTTAATAGCTGAACTTGATCACCTCCCATACGTTTCTAATCCACACAGGGCCAATCGCAACGGAAATGCCCCTGGACACCCCACCCCCACCTGCTTGCTGCAGCAGCATTTCTCTCCACTGGAAACACTGGTGCTAAGGAGCAGTACCGGTCAGAGGAAGGATACCATATGCCAGATTGGACCAAAGAGATTAGCGAGGCATTTTTTTTTTTTTTACCCCCTAAGGTGATTGGCCCTCGGTGGGGTGCGGGTGTGATAAGGGCAAAGAAATCTCTCCTGAGACGGTGCCGCGTTCTGCAACTCAGCAGATGACACTTTCTTTTTATCTGCCAACAACAAGAAGCCACAGACTGGAAGACTACGTCTGTTGCAAAATAAGAACCAACAGGAAAATCTTTCTTCATCCCTTACCTTGTTTTGAAAATGTCCACATTTCCCTTGAATCTGTGACAATACTTCTGCTGCTAAGGGAAACTTTTATAACTTTCTTTCAGTGATGTCACCGTGACACAGTCAATATAGAACCTGAGTGGTACCAAATCCTCAAATACGGCTATTATTTGACCTAGCTTTTTTTTTAACAAGAAGGGGCAGGGAAACGCTTGACGTTAGTCTTCAGACGAAACCAGACGATCTCCACTGAAAGCTTCTCTATTTCCATTCTGAACGTGCACGCTGAAGGTCATTAAGACAAAGCACCATACATGCCTTTTAAAACAAAACCTGCTTCCTGTGGCTGCACTCTCCCACCCCCAGCTCCTCGGTGAGAGACGTTAACACTGGCCACAGACCAAATGCCAAAATGCCAGCCAGTTTTGGATGTGGCTGTGAGGTTTGACAGCTTTGTGTAACGAAGCCAATCCCCCCCACCCCCGCGCCCCCCTCAAGTAGCGAGAGGAGGGGGGGGGGAAAAAATACAGTAGAAGGACCTCTTGAACTTCGTTTAGGAATGAGAAGTCTGCTGACCCACTTTATGTTGGCTGACGCCACACAGGGGAATACTCAGCTATTATACACAGTGGATATTTCCACTCCTACGCTGTTGTGGCTCCGAGGGAAGACTCCGTCATTCCCAAATATTTTTGGCTTCTCAGCGATCGAAAACGTGCCCCTGGCAGTTACCGGCAACTAAAACGGTAGAGGCAGTTACAGGGGAAAAAAAAAACTGCAAACAACATTTGTAGAAATCATCATTCAGCAAATTTTGATTGCTTTTCATCTTAGCTTCCATTTATTTACCTTGCTGCTCTCGCACCATCAACTCATTTATTATATAAACTGGCTTAAACATTCATCTATTAAAGGCACACACAGGTCTTAGTAATGACTCTCAGTGTGATATGTACGCCACAGATAGGCCGGGGCTTTGTTTAAACACACAGTGGTGGGACGCAGCTATATATGTTGACTTTTATATAAAGGGGCTGTTAGACGGCCTTACTGTGTGCAACTTTTAACACCCGGTACGTAACTTCGAAAACTTTAGACTTGAAAATGTCCTTAGCACTTCCAAAGATTAATCAAATGTTGCTTCTATCATGGTGTTTTTCCAGTACCCACACCACTACTTTCCATTGTGGTCCTACTGTTTATGACCTATCCCCAGGTTTGAGAGGCGCACATCTTAATTTAACTGACTCTTTTTATATAATGTCTACCAACAGTAAACGTAATATGACCTCCATGAACCCGTGGTAGTTACAAGTTCGGCCAGTTTGTCGGCTTTACAGAAAGAAAGAAAGAAAAAAGATTGGCAGATATAACCCCGGAGCTACAAAGACAGATAAAATGTTGACGATAAACTCCAGTGAAAGATCATGTAAAACTCTTTTACCCCTTCACCGTTTCGTGCCTTGATAATCTGGTGTTTCAAACCGACCACATGTCTACTGACGCCCACCAGGGGGATGTTTGGTACCAGCTCTGAAAACTTAAGGGTCATAATCTGTCATATTCTATGAGAGTAAATGGAAACAGAGCGTAATACAAAGTTTTCATATATACAAACAGATTTAGATGATCGGATGAACATTTTTATTACAACTTCTCACAAGTATTCATGAATACGTAACAGAAGAAAAAAAAACGTATATCTAATTATGGGTATGAAGGGGAAGTGGAAAAGTACAAAACGGCGTTGTGCAGGTACGATATATACTAATGAGGGGGAAAATTAGCCCGGAGCCTGTTAACCATAGATGAGAGGAACTAAAACAGCAGCCAACAATCTCGCAAATCCTGATTGAATGAAAATGTTAAATAACGCTGACAGTTCATTTGCTCTCCGTTTAAACTGCCAATTTGCCTTGTTCGTAAAAGCTGTTAAGACAGTTTTTTATCTTCACTGATAATGGCACAGATGAAGAATTTAGGTTAGCGTCAACGCTTTATTGCTAAACTGAATCTATTTTTTTGTTTCAAAGCACGTTCCCAGGGGTAGAACAGTGGGTAGAGCAGTTGTCTTGTAATCTGCTTGTAAACATGACAGAAAATATATCTTAAAATCAGCCAAAACGATTAGAAAACATGTAACATCCAAATGATCCCTTTTGCAGCGGGGGTGGTACGTCGTCTTTATTATGCAGAGAGGATCCAGGCTACCCATGTGTTGGAAAGAAAATTCCCCTCTTGAGGTGGAAGGAGCTTTGGAAAACAAGAACACGGCGCTGCTAAGGAGCGGGATGCATCATTGCTAAACGTCATATTAAAATGTCTTGTAGCCGTTTTATTCCAGCTTCCCCTTGTCACATGTCGATGTGCCCCTGGGCAAGCCAATTAACCCCAAGTAGACGACCGACCTGCGTATGGGTGGATGAGCCTGTCACGTTACGAGGAGCGAGAAATTTGTTCTCGCTATACCACGGCTGGGAGAACAAAAACGTAATTTTGTTGTCCCAGCCATAAGCTTTGTGAGTTCTCGCCGCTTGTTCTGGACACATCATCTGGGCAGAAAGTTGTTTTTGTTTCTCCAGGGGTTTCCGACAACTGTGATTGGTCAGGATTTGGACGGGCGTGGTTACGTTGGAGACGTGGAAACTGTGTCTCGCATCTGTTCGATCCCGGTGGTACTGAGCGGTCGGACATGCCAACGGTGTTCACTTCTTTTCCCAGTTTGGTTTCCAAAAGTGGTTTCAAAAGTCCAAAAGTGCAGAGAGGATCATCAGGACTGCCATTAAATCCATCCATGAACCTGTACAGGACCATGGCCAGTAAGTCCACAGCTAACATAGCTGTGGACCCAACATATCCTAGTGACGGGTTATTCAGACATTAATCTTTAGGTTGGTGCCACAGAGTGCTGAAGGATAAAAGAAACCGATACAGAGCCAGTTTCTATCCGTAGACTGTGTCTCTGGTGAACACTTTACAGCCAGCAGGCAGATACTCTGCAGGTAACAATAAGCATATCTGCACTAAATCTGAAGGTTTTATATATACATATATATATAAAAATAAATTTTGTTTTTTTTTCCCCCACAAAGCTAGCGTTGGAATCCGAAGTCAAGTTCCTTGTTTATACAAACAAACTTGAAGTTCATTCTGATTCTGATTTTCTCCAGCAATCACGGTTAACAAAGAGGAATCTTCTTCCTGTTCTGCTTCAAGCATGTTGCTCTGCTCATCCTCTTCCTTCATCGGTTTGAAAAAAAAAAAAAAAAATGCCCTCTCTGCCAATTTTTGTGCTGTTTGTGAAATTTCCACTATCTTAAGGCAGGGCGCCACACATGCGACGGTGGGGCAGCACTTTCTAGGAGTTTGGCTGCCGGGTTTCTCATCGAGCACGAGAAGCCTGAGCCGAAATGAACTTTGTTCTTGCTCTCGACACTTAGAGAGCAAGAGCAAATTTCTTGGTTCTCGTAACGGGCTTTGGTGAGTGTGATTGGGTTAATGCGGCTATATTGTAAAACGCTTTGCATGGACAGTATGACCAGAGAAGCACCATATAAATTCAGTCCATTTACTATTATACAAAAAAAACCAAAATCTGTCAGTTTTAATTTTTAGAAAAAGCATTCCATGGTAAGTAATGTGGCTTTTTGCGTTAATTAAATGACTACTGCAAGTCAATTAACTGACAATTATTCTAAACACTGAAAGGATCATTTGTTGAACATTTCATGGCCATATCTAAAACAAATAATTAAAATTAGACATTTTTTTTTGCATTTGAAATGCTATAACAAGCTTATATTTAACACAGACACACAAGATTAATTTGTTTGTTGCGACAAACAACACTTATGCAGATCTTGACCTACCTTTGGCCCTCAGGTGTGACCCTCGTTGTGACTTTTTAAGGCAGGCCAGACTATTTAAATGCACGGCGGTGGGCGCAGTCACCAACACTGGCTTCTTTATGGCAGAAGGTCAGTTGAAAGCACTACTATGGTATGCAGCAACACCGAAGCGGATGTTTACTGGCGTCCTGAAATCTCGCTCATAAACGTTCCCTTTCAAACTGACGCGTCAACCGCCCATTATCTTAACAAAAAACGGAAAATGACTAATTCCTGTAGAGTAATTATACTGTATAAATTGGTGAGAATGTAGAATATAGACTCTGTTGTTGAGCTGCTGTGAAAAAAATGGGTTGACATTGTAAATAATATATATATATATTTTTTTATATATATATATATTATTAAACTAAATTAGCTAGCCAAACGGTCAGAATTGTTACAATCTGACCGTTAAAAACAGTAGCTTGGCAACTTCAAAACAGCTGCCTTTTATCGTTACAACTGTTTGTTTGTTGCCTATAATTTAATTTAAAGGCTAGAAATAAATAGATGGAGAAACATTATAAGTTTGCATATATATAATCCGACATCATATACTTTCAAAAATAAAATACCATAAGAAAATAGTGCCCGTCCACTCAGCGTAGGGTTAGCGTATATGTTCAATGACTCACAGCACTCAAATCCATCCGCCGCATTCGCTATAGGTTATTGATCAGTCATTTGATAATGTATCGATTTTATTAAACAGTAACAACGCCGCTTAATTGGCTACTCAAACAAGACAGATAAGTAATAAAGGATTAAGATTTGTAAAAATGCAAAGCTAAGACACAGTCTGGCACGACAGTAAATAAAGCAGAAGGAGGGAAAAAAAATAAAAAAATAAACGCAACCTTACCGCGTCGGCTTCCGTTCGGTTTTCTCACTGTTTGGAAGCGGAAGAAACATTCCTGTTTTCCACCACCCCCGTCTGTCTTGATCCCAGGTCTCCTCTTCAGATCAGCGGAAGTGGGTCATTTAATTAAAAAAAGGAGAGAGAGAGAAGAAAGGCACCGGATTCGGCGTGAATGAGAGGTGGCCCCGTGTATTGTTTTATCGGCTAAAAAGATCAAGTGGTTTCATGTGACCGGCTGCATGATATCCACGCATTCGGCTCTGGAGTCGTGTTTTCAGAGTTTCGGAGTCTGCCTCTGACTGAGACAGACCATGAAAGAGCGAGAGAGAGAGAGAGAGAGAGAGAGAGGGAAAGAGAGGCGTGGAGACACTCTCCCAGCCTGCACAGTCACATCATTGGTTGACAAACAGCAATCAGATGCAAATTCCTAACCTCTGAATCAGCAGGGGCCAGCCCCCCCGGTGTACCCTCCCCACCTCCCTGTCACCCCCCCACCCACCCCCCCAAGCCCTGCCAGCGGAGTATGACGGCAAGAGCGAGGGTGTGAACTGTAAAAACGGGCCCGAGGAAAGAGAGAGAGAGAGAAAGAGAGAGAGAAAGGGAGAGAGAGAGAGAGAGAGAGCTGCCTGGGCCTACACGCTGCACTGCCACTGTACGTCTTATCTACCTGCTGGATTTCACACGTGCATAACTCAGAATGAAAACAGAAAAGTCTAAAAAAAAAAAAAACGAATGAAACCGCTCTTATAAGTTAAATAGTTTATGCTTGTTTGCAACAAACTCTCCTTCAAATAACATTTTTTTTTTTGCATACCGACTACAGTAGAGGAACATTTGTGGTCAGAAGTTTGCGCCTAAGGAAGGCATACGTGTCAAATTAACATCCAGTTCCGTATAAATGTGAAATTATCAATACGTCACTTGTTACTTGTCATTAACTTAAAATAGTAATGATATGGGGGGAAAAAACAGCTGTATGAACTGTAATTTATGTTTCATGCAAAAAAATAAACGCTTAGACTCAAAATATATGAACAATCCCACAGATAGCAGTGTTACCTCACACCTCATGGTTTCGGTAACCACCTGCGAACTCCATGCATAATTCTGGTTCTGGATGTTTGGCCACTCTTCTTTGCATTCTTTGGTCAACTGGACTTGATTCGTCTGGTTCATCGTTGCTACATTGTTACGTTCGCTTCGCACCAAAAAAAAAAAAAACAGGCCCGCAGTATGACGCTGCCATCGCCATGCATTAGCTTGTTAAGCGTTCTTAGGTTTTAAAAAAGTATCCGAACATAATGACATTTTCAGGCCATATCTCTTCAGACCACACGAAAAAAAAAAAAAAAAAAAAAAAATAGCCTGGAGGCAGTGTTGTCCACATGAGCAGACGGAAATTTAATACGATCAATTCAATTCAATTCAATTTTATTTATATAGCGCCAAATCATGAAACATGTCATCTCAAGGCACTTTACAAAATCAAGTTCAATCATATTATACAGATTGGTCAAAAATTTCCTATATAAGGAAACCAGTTGATTGCATCAAAGTCCCGAGAAGCAGCATTCACTCCTGGAGAAGCGTAGAGCCACAGGGAGAGTCGTCTGCTATGTCCATGGCTTTGCTGCAATCCTTCATACTGAGCAAGCATGAAGCGACAGTGGGAAGAAAAACTCCCCATTAACGGGAAGGAAAAACCTCCGGCAGAACCGGATCAACACTAGAATAACTGTGGTTGTGATGTTAAATCTAAGTTGTTTTTCGGTGTGTTTTTAGGTGACAGTGGAGAATATGGAGGTGGTGCTTTTTTGTTATTTCATCCAATATGTGCAAAACAGCCACACAGCATGATGCCACCACCGCTATGCTTGACACTTGGTACATTACCTAGGTTGTTGATGTTTTTTCTTAAATATAGTCCTCTTTCACTTTATTTTTGTGGCCAAACAGACCGTTGAACAGGAAGACTCCCGAATGCATTTTAACATTCTAGCAACTTAAAATTACGGCTGCATTGATTGAGGCGCAGGTAGTACCTCATTGGTTGGGCTCGTCTAAGACAAGTCGCTCCGTGGGCTCGGCCATTTTGCTCCAGCAGTTTCCCTTTTATGACAGACTTGAGTCTTTTGTCGTTCCTGGCTTGTTTCTGAACTCCCTAACTAATTTCCTCCCATCTACACGTGGGTTTGTCCTGAAACTCGCCCTGGGTGGGGGGAGAGGAAGCTGTGAGGCCAAGAGAGATGTGGACACAACTGGGTGTTCCAGCAGGACAGTAATACCAAACAAACACATCAAAACTGGTTTTGGAGGCCTTGCGTTAATCCTCATTTGCTTAAAAACTGGACATATTTAACCAATTCAAAGTGACTTGATCAACGGTGGCAAGAAAAAACATTCAACCGCAGTTATGGGAGAAGCTTGTTTCTATCAGACGGCGTTGATAACTGTGTGGTTTTCTTGCAAACTGCCAAGAGACATTTAACCAGATGACACTGGGGGGGGGGGGGGTCTCTATTTGAGCCTGTACGTATAATCTTTAACCTGTACAAATCTGCAACAAATTCATACTTGTTCACCCACATCTTGCCTTTAAAAATCATAAATGTTGTATTTTTCGCCGCATCATTTCACCACGGAAAAGAGAACTGTTCAAAAAAAAAAAAAAAAATCACATAATAAATATGACATTAATGGTGAGATTAATAACCACGATGACTGCAGTCATTTATTGAACAGAAGAAGCAGAAATCGGACTTCAGCATAAATACTCGAGAAGTTGAAAGCGGTTCAAAACTCACTTCCCAAAAAGTATTTCTGGACGATCAACAACTGAAAAAATAAAGCAAATATAAACACAAGCCCTGAGTTGAAAATAATTAGCGTGAAGGGAAACCATCTAATTAGGGTAACTTTCTTATTACATCTGTACGCGGGCAATGTGATCATTAGTTATCTGTCGTATTACAGACTAAAATGATAATGGAAAAAAATAATGATAATAATGAAATATTAATCAATGAATGCAAGAAAAGGTTCTTTTTTACATATATTGTCAGCAAAAAACCTAAGCCTAAATGAAATTTGAGTAGAAAAGAGGGCGAATTTGGTTCACTTTAGTTTCAAATCAGGACATGAAACTTGACCTGGCTTAAAAAACAGAAAACTATTTTAGTGTAATAATTTATTCCACCCTAGAAACATTTGATTTTAAACTTGTATAGACCTTTTACCATTTCTGTTATGTTCATTCCCAAAAAAAAACATTAAAACTGACTGACAGATGCACTAAATCCGGCGATCGGTTTCAGTCAAATCACCTCAATCATTCATGGTTACATCTCAATTCACAGATCTTCACAAACGTCATTTAGCGAAAACGAGGGAGGATGAGGGGGAACTCACCGAAGCTCTCTCTTCGTCTGACCTTTTACTTTCAGAACCGCCGTCTCTGAATGGATGAGTCAGACCGAGATTGATCTATCGCCAACACTAAACAGAAGATTGTTTGATATCGATCGTCTGCTGCTGTCAATTTCTGGCTGTATTTGACTGAGATGAAGAACAAGGATGCTTTAAGGTGGAGCGAGCTGAAAGAAGTGGACTGAATAGAGACGTTTAATTCAGAATAACTGAGATTTTTGCCTTAAAGCTAAACGCAAACCGTCGTTTAAGGGTCAAATAACAGCATATGTGAAAGATATGAATATGTTGGAGGAAAGGAAAATAAATACAGGATGCAAGCAAAGCAATCTTCCACTTTTACAACAAATGGTTTTATCCTTAGAGAGAAAAAAAACAAAACAAAGCCAGTGCTGTAAGAGCTGACTGCCGCGTTGAACCCTGCAGCTGTCGACCCAAAGGTGGCCGGAGATCTTCTCAAGCAGAAAACCAATCCACGGCGTGACACAGGATCCAGGATACACGTGTGCCCCCGTTGCCGTGCTCTCGGTGACGGACGAAATTAAAAATCAAATGGGCCTCGGCTGTGGCGATGACAACAGCAATTTCACACTTGATACCGAAATAATTAAAGATGACGGATGCTTTCCAGCTAAGCCAGGGCTCTTCCCTGGTGTGGCCGCGGCCGAGAAACGACACACGCACGATGACATGGCTTTTTTTTTTTTTTTATAAAGAACCTCGGTGGCAGAATGAAACACACAGGGCATGACCTTTCACTTTTAGATGTCGCCTCACGGCTCAGCAGGATCGAGGCTATCTGTGTAAAATTACGTGCATATCGACCAAAAGCTTCGTGCAGATACTTATACTAGTCACTGAGTATCCCCATCATTTGGATTATGTCTAAATTTCATTAAATTTTATATTGACAAGTTCAGGGCGAGGGCAGAATGAGCCCGTTGCACAAAACACTATAAATAATAATGAGAAAAAAAAGGAAATAAAGTTCATATCCTGTTTTTGTCAGGTCTCGCCGTCGCTCCTCTGTCATAAACATGTTTGTTTGCAGAGCCACCTCGCTGCATCAGCAAAACGGCCTGTTAATGATGTTTTGGTATCATCATTTTTGCCCTTTTGCTGCTTTGTTGTTGTTTTTATTCTTTCTTTTTTTTTCTGCAGGTTTTGATAAAACTACACATTTTCTTGTCTTTGGTGGACAACAGATGCAGCTACCTGCACACTAATCCACCACCGTAGACTGAATTCTCATTATTTCTGTCTAGCTGTGCTTCTTTTGTCTCACCTGTCATTGAAAACCTTCATCTGTGTCAGAGTGCTACACTAACTGGACTCTGCTGCTGTTGGCAAACACGAAGGCTGGCGACTGTGCTGAGCTGTGTTTTATTTTTTAGTGCGTTGGCGCCATCTAGCGGAGATGCAGGAGAGCGACCACCAATCTTTTCTTTCTTTTTTTAACTTCATTTTTAGTTACATTTTTGTAACATACATAGACATATGCATACAAGCCCACATTTAGTCTGCTGCTCCTGACTTACAATATACTTAAAGCAACTTTAAAAGTATATGCATCAGGTTACACTTTAAAAAAATAATAATTTTACTGCATTAGTATGGCCATGGCGGGTTTCCATTTGTTAACAAATGTCTTTTTGAAGCCTCAGGGGATAAATTATTTGTTGCATATGATAGATTTCCCAGACCTTTTCAATTCACATATTGTACGTTGGAGGGTCGGGCTTCAAGCGTTTAACTGTGATATATTTAATAGCTGCAATCAGCAGTATTTGTAGCAGGTATTTTTTTTCCTCTTCCAGTAATGACATGTGGTATTAATCCAAGCAGTACCATCTCAGGATCTTTGTAAAAAGTTTTCTGAAATACTTTTCTAGGTGCCTGAAATAACTCGTCCCACATTTTTCTCAATTTAGAGCATGTCCAAAGTATATGAGTAGGATTACCTATGTGTGACCCACAACTTCTCCAGCATTTATCTGAGTGTATGGTTCCCATTTCGGGTATGATCACTGGTGTCCTAAAGAATCGTATTTTTACCACCAATCTTATTATAACGTGACCAGATTCAGAAAGTAAAAATCCTTTTTTTTTTTTTTTTAAATCATGGGTTAAAGCAGGGGTGTCAAACTCATTTTGGTTTAGGGGCCGCATACAGCTTAATCTTATCTCAAGAGGGCCACACGAGTAAACTCATTGCAAGATTAAATAGAACTAATAAAAGTGGACTTGTTGTTGATGTTTATATTAAATGAATTTCACTTTTACACAATATATTATGAATAACCTCAGCGTTTCTAAGAAAAGTATGTGCAATTTCAACAATACTTTTACTCAGTTAAACATTTACTTAAGTGCATTATGCACTTAAGAACTGATCACAGTGATTGTACAATGTTGAAAAACATTTATTCACATTTTTTGTAACTTAAAAAACACTGTCCTGCATGACAAAAGAAATTATTTAAAATCAATTTTCCACATCTGAAGCTCAGTGCTACCATCTGCTCATTAAAACACAGCGCCCCTCGTGGACAATATAGGAACTGCGGGCCGTATGTTTGACACCCTTGGGTTAAAGGTTTCACATAAATCTCCTTTTATAAAACACACAACTATCATACACCCAATGGCCACTTTATTAGATACATTTGACCCCCTTTTACCTTCATTCTTCATGGAAAAGACTCAACAAGGCGTTCAAGGTGTTCCTCAGAGATCTTGGTTCAAATTGACATTGACAGCTTTAAACATTAGCTGCAGATTGACCAGCTGCAAATCTCAGAGGTGCATGGACATGTAGTGACTCTGGTCTGCGGAGGCCCCTTGGGGAACAGTGAACGCTGCGTTCAGGAAATCAGTTTGAGATGACTTGAGCTTCGCAACATGATGCATTATCCCTGCTGGAGATGGGTAGACTGGTTAAACAGGGTCGGACGTGAGCAGCAACAGCTGTGGCATCCAAACGATGCTCAGTTGATCCTAAATTGCCCAACGCGTGCCAGGAAAATATCCCCCACACATTTGGAGGGCCGCCATCAACCCGAGCCGTTGATACCAAGCAAGATGGGTCTGCTGTGTGCTTGTGTTGTTTATGCCAAACTCTGACCTTACCGTCCAAATGCTGCAGCTGAGATTCAGACCCTACGAGTCACTTAAATCCCACTTTTCCTCTCCCTCTGATGCATAGTTGAACTTGGCTAGCCGTCTTCACAGGCTGGATACATAAATGTATAGAGCTGCTGCCATGTGATTGGCTGAATAGCTATTTGTGTTAAGATATTAAACAGGGGTTCCAAATAAAATGGCCTGTGAGTTTAAAAATAGAAAAATCCTACCTATTTTAGATTTAACTGATCAACACTTTTTAGGGCCTTTTCAAACTACTTTTTTGTTACCAAGTTCTCAGGACGGATGCTACTTAAATTCTGCTTTTTAGCATAACAAACACAAACAACAAATTGTCAACCCAAAAAGACTGGAAAGGTGTAGGAGGTAGAAACAGCGCCTGCTTCACCTTCCATTTACGTTTAAAACAGATCCTAAATACTACGTGACAAAACAAATAGTATAAAAATATATCCTAATAAAAATTAACTTATGTAACTGAAGCCTCTTTGGAAATTAGTGCTCAATTTTTGCTTCCAAAACATGACCATGACATTGAAGACGCGCTATTCTTTTATCGTTAAAGTAAAGAAATAAAACAAAATAACAGAGAACTATAACTGTCCAGCTCCCTCCGCAGTTAGCTCTTTGTTTAAACACCTTTTTGGGGGTAATTCCAGCTGCAAGTGGCTTTGATCAGCATCTCGCCACATTTTGAGATTTTTGCCCATTCCTCAAGGCTAAACGGCTCCAGCTCCGTCCCATCGGATGGTTTTCACTTGCAAACAGCGATCTTCAAGTCTAATCACAAACTCTCAGTTGGTTAGAGGTCTGGACTTTGACTAGGTCATTCCAACACATTTAAATGCTTCCCCATAAACCATTGCAGTGCTGCTTTAGCAGCGTGCTGCAGCTTATTGTGCTGCTCGAAGGTGAATCTCCGTCCCAGTTTCAAGTCACACAGGCTTTGCTCAAGAATATCCCTGTATTTAGCACCGTCCATCTTTCCCCTGACCAAGACTAGTTTATCAATCCCTGCTGCTGAAAAACTTTCCCACAGCATGATGCTGACGCCATACTTCGCTGTGGAGATGGTGTTCTTTGGGTTCATCTGACCAGAGCATCGTCCTCCACACATTTGGGGAGTCTTTTAGTAAACTCAAAGCAAGCCTTCTTATTTGTAACACCAAGTAATGGCTTTTTTTGGCCTCTCTTCACTAAAGCCCAGCTCTACGTAGTGTGCTGCTTATTGTGGTCCTATGGACAGATCCTCCAGCCTCCAGTCAGGGTTACCTTTGGTCTCTGTGCCGCCTCTCTGATTGATGTCCTCCTGGCCCGGTCAATGGTACCACACAGGTTTGTTGTGGTACCAGGAGATGATGGATTTAATGGTGCTCTGGGGGAGTACTTTTTTTTTTTTTTACTAGCCCCACCCTGACTTGCACTTCCCAGCAACTTTGTCCCTGACTTGTTAGGAGAGCTCCTTGGTGTGACGCCTCTTGCTTAGTGGTGCTGCAGCCTTTGGGTGTGTTTCAGAAAAGGTGTTGTAGGAGCCTGAATGAACATTTTGTGATTTTCTTTGTATGCATTATGGTTAATGTTTTGTGTTTAGTTTTCTTGCTAAATTTATTTGTTTGTTGAAATTATTAGATATTATTGGTAATTGATATTAATTTGGGGAATTTGAATATTTAACTATTGTGGACATTTTATTATTTTTATTACTTTTTGATTTAAGGATGAATACGTGTCACCTTTGGAAGGATGATGCATCATGGGAGTTTGGGGTTTGGTTGTGGATCTGACAGAGTGGAGCCAAATGGTTTTTTGACCTCTGTCGCCCTCATATATTGTATGTTTGGCACCCTTTTTTGTTTTTGTTTTTTCCATCTATTCACTAAAACGTTTTTAAATGCAATAACGTCTCCTTGGATTATTTTTGGACCAATCATCTGGACAATTTGGTGGGATTGTTGAGGGCACAGCGAGTCAGGCCGGCTGCACTTGTATTTGAACTTTACAGGTGTGTTTGGCTCAATCCGAATACCCTTACGGACTCTTTAGCCAAAGCGGAAGTGCATCAGTGGTCGACAATGACAAGTGATATCCGATTAGTGCAGTCAGTAAGGAAGGAGGTAGGAAAAGGAGCCTGCATGCTCCCTCCCGCGGTAGTTTTTCCTGGGAACCCTGCGACATCCCTTACCGGCACTAAAAAGCATTGAAGGTATCCCACAATCCTTTGCGTGACATGACGTAGGCACAGCCCCTCCACGGAAATCAACGAAAATGTCCGGAGAGAAAAAGAGCACACTTTGTAGCTCATATTCAGAAGACTGTGATTGACTGCTTTGTATTGTGGCTGAACTTTGAAACGCCTCCGTTTAAAGAGAAGACCTTAAACCCTTTCAGTATTTCAGAACTGATTTATTCTCCCCAACATTTAAAAATATTTACCCAACATAAGCAGACGAGACTGTGCATCGCGGCACCTCTGTACATTTCGTACCATGAAACATAAATAAAAATCTATACACATAGTTTACATAAAAAAAAATGCTATTTCAAGAACCGTTAAAGACAACAAAAATAATCCGTATACAACTTTTACAAAGAGTTATTAACCCCTTAATACTCTTTACACTTTACAGCCCAGTGAAAAAAGCTTTACAGATAGCCAAAAAAATGCTCTTACACAATTCAGATCGGTTAATGTACACAAAGAAAAAAGAAAAGAAAACAATGCAGTCTTTTTACAACTCAGCAACCTGCAATCAAGGCCTTCATCCTCTGACGCTCTAACAAAATGTTAAAAACACAAAGAAGAGAGAAAAAAAAAACACAAAGAAAACAAACCAAATTTCTTTCAGATGAGTCCAACAGCTTCTGCACATTGTTACGTCCAAACATAGTGGATGTAATTGCACATTTATAGCTTCGTGATTGATGAACAATCTTAGGTTCTGTTGAATGTCGTCGGTAAAAGTCAGAAAACACTCTTTAGAGTAAAATACAACAACACTGTCCTGGGAAATGCCCTTCGAGTCCACAGTGTCCCACATCACAAATTAACATTATCCCAACATCTGCAGTAAGAGCGTAAAGTGTGTCGTAGATCTGGCTTATAAGTCATCCTGAAAAATGGGGAAGTCATTGCTCAAGTCTGTTTCCGATGTTAGTTGGGTAAAAATGATATACTGAGACACCAGTGTGTTCACATAACAGTTTGAGGAACTAATAGTAGTTTTTAGTAAAGAGGAAATCTGACAAATCAGGATAAAAAAAAACCGACGTATACCAGCGTGACGGAGCCGTAGAGGTGAATATTTGTTGCATCTGTCACTTAATACAGTGATTAAATGCAGTTCCTTCTAAATTAAAGGTATAAGCGTTGATTTGATCAAATTATGACTGTATTCAAACATGAATTTTTATGCTCTCGGTTGTGCTCTGCAAGACTCCTCGTTAAATTTAAATAATTAGGACTTAATAAAGCGCACAACAGCAACAAAATATTATGTAACATCAACATCATCATCATTATTATTATTATCTTTCCACTGGAGTTTCTGCATTACTGGCCAATCATTTGTTCATACTGAACGATCAGCTTATAAGAACTACATTACCCATGAACCCTTACTGAATTCACCAACTGCATCTCTAGATCGGTCTTTAAAAATGCAGTTCAGAGGTCAACAGTGAGCCTGGAGCTGAAAGCAAACGTCTGAGGAAGCAAAAGCAACACAGAAATATTCTGCAAGGTCCAAAATACCAGTATACCAGTATAACCAGATATCAGCCTTCCTGATGCAACAGATTCATTTTAGTGCTCATTTTGCAATAGCAGAATTCATTTATAGATTCATTATATGCAGGACAATATTTTGCATACAGTAATTTTGGTGCATTTACCTGATTCATTTTAGTATCTTGCAAAATCAGAACATTATATAAAGTCCAATTAAGAAAGGATCTTTAATTCAGAAATGTTCTATTATAGCAACGTTATCGACTCCTGACTGCACAGTTGTCAGGAGTTTACTAATTTTTTTTTTACTTTTTATGATATTTATGTAAAGAACAAAAACCAGAGTTCATATTTCATGCATGCCGAGCCTTTCCGCCGAAACTCTTCTCATCCGTAATATCTGCCCAGAGCTCAATTAATCCCTCTGTTGATGGATGCCAGCGAGGTGAGGATCACATTTTCTTTTATCAAAATATGTGCAAACTTGATGCAGATTACACTAGAAAAAAATAAAATAAATAAAAAACACGGAACGGAAGTGCCTGACATGAGAAAATAAATCTACCTCTGTCGTGACATTTTTCAAGGTTAACAAATTCCAACAAAAAGAAAAATGGTATTCATTTAAATTGTTTTGTTTTATCTTATAATCCTGAAAAGAAAATTTTCCTTCTTTATATGTTTTTCTGTTTAACACAAAAATCCCCAAAGTTTGCAGAGCACACCATGGGGCCTTTATAAAACTTATTTTTTCTTCCATGACTACATCTGGACAACACGCTGGAAGCCCTCTGCTCCGCGGGGGGGGGGGGGGGGGGGGGGGGGGGCAGGACGGACCGTGAGAGAGGTCGCCGACCTTTGGTCTCGCTTTTCACTTAAAGCTGTTACAACACGCTGCATTCCCAAAGATCCCTTCATGACAAGCGGGTCGTTTTATTTCAAAAAAGTAACTCAAACTATTCTAGCGATGGGAATATTTACAAGGGTCATCCTTTGCCAAGAAGCAAGGAAACACACCCAAACACCTTATTTTAGGTATTCCTCTTCCTCAGGCACTTTTATGAATGAACACCTCTGTGACGCTGGAGGCAGAGACGGGCTTCCAGGAATCAAATGCGCTCTACGTCTACGACACGTGCTTCCCACTAAATGTTCAGTCTCCACATCATTCATAAAATCTTTATGAACCGTACGTAAACGTAAAATAATTTCTAAAAGTGTGCGTATAAAGAACTGCTACAAGATGGAGAACTTAAAGTAAACAGAAAAACGGGTCCTTAAACGATCGGGGACTAAAACGTCGGCTTTGAAACTACAAATCTACTGCGATTCAGGACATCTGGCTTCTGCTTTGACCCTCAGAGATAATCAGCTTATTCTAGGCGTTTAGCCAGGAATTACGGGACAGAGGAGGAAAAACGTCCTCTTTAGAAAACAATATTTATCACCAGGAAACTAAAAACAAATTTTTTTTTTAAGGTCAAACATCTTAAATGCTGATGTCCGTCTGGACAGGTGAGTACCCAGACTGCACCGCTCCAGACGCCAGCTACAGGGACGCTCCTGGATTGTCGCTTTAATAACTTAAACCCGGTTTACCTTACATCTAACCGAAAGTCAAACCTTGTGCTAAATGTTTTACATGAATGACAAATGTAAAATGTAGTCTGCCATGATTTTGTTTTTTTTTAGGATTTATTCACTGAAGACAGTTTGTTTCTCCTCCTAAAAAAGAATGCCTCAAGAAAAAAAACCACAACCCGACACATAAAAAGCAGATAACATGACCTTAGTTGGTGACCAGGGTGTAACATGATGGATCTTGACTGAAGGGTTCCAGATCAGAGATGCAACGAGCAAACCTGCCAGCGATCAGTTTTGTCCACTTTCTCCCTGTTGATCGGATCTGATCAGTGATCAGCAGACCAGAAAGTGAGAAATTGGATTCCCCCGCTTCACATTAAATGCATCAAAACTAAGAACTCTAACCTTTTTTAGCTTATAAACCAGTCAGCCAACAGCCTGTAATGTTAGGCAATACTTTTTTGAGATTAGCAAAAGTCAGATAAAGGTTAGAGACGTCGTTCTTGGATGTATAACTGGGGATAACTTAGTAAAGTAATTCGTTTCCAGTGGATTGATCGGTGCATCTCAGTCACTGATGACTAATTACGGCAAGATGTGGATGAAAAATGTGACGTTTGCAAACTAAACAACTGTGGCACGTTTCTTTGTCAGGACAGCGTGGCTCAGTCTCTGCTCAAAACGTCTGAAGGGGCAGACTTTGTTTTCATCAAGCCACTTCCAACAGTCATTAGCATCGTAATAAATAAAAAAAATGAGCAGCAAGGCCGTAAAAAAGACATGGAGGGATGTAGGAGAGGACTTCTCTGGCGTGTCACGATCGGCTCGTCTCATTTTTCCCCCATCCGTGACAAAGAGCACTTGCCTTCAGTCCCAGTTTGGAGCGGGGCGGGGCGGGAGGACCCGCTGGGAGCGCGGCGACCCGCGCTGAGGCCCGAGCCCTCCCTTAGACCACAAACTGGTGGTTGCTGTTGTAGTTTGCCGTGTAGGTCTGCCGGCTGTACTGGAAGTGATCAGTCAGCACATTGTTCCAGTTCTGCTGCTGTTCGGAGGGGTAGGAGTAAGGCCCAGACCCGTTGGCCTGGACCTTGTCCCGCATCGGGTTGTCAAAGGACAGGAGGTCCTGCGTGCTGGTTGGCAGCTTCTTCTTCAGCTTGTTGGCGTCATATTTAGCCTGAAGATGGAGAAGATAGTACACTTTAAATAAAACACTTTTTATAAAGCCTCTAGGTTAAAATGAAACTGAATAACCCGGGAGAACAACCATGAGAATAAATAATATCACAGTGTACTTTAAAATTGGAGTAAAGCACCAGTATAGAGGGCGCAAATGCCATTTTTAGTAGTTTTCCCAAAAATTTGTCCCATAACTAGGGCTAAACGATTTTGGAAAATAATCTAATTGCGATTTTTTTTCTTAATATTGCGATTTAATGCAATTTTTTTCTCCAGTTTAATTTATCATGACTTTTTAAACATATACAAACAACAAATCATTTTGTTTCCTCGCTGTGCAGATCAGGTGCTAAAAGACCTGCAGCATCTAAACTCAGAGCAGAAATGATCGCGTTC
The DNA here is from genome assembly GCF_011125445.2 of Fundulus heteroclitus. Classification (NCBI taxonomy): domain Eukaryota; kingdom Metazoa; phylum Chordata; class Actinopteri; order Cyprinodontiformes; family Fundulidae; genus Fundulus; species Fundulus heteroclitus. The sequence goes on from NC_046369.1 coordinate 10,384,917, forward strand.
TGCCTACAATATATTTCAACCAAAATTGCAATTTTGACTTTTCTCTGCATTGATCACAAGCAACAAAAATGGCGTCTAAATAAAGACATTTGTAAACAAGGACTATTCAAAACAAGAACTTTTAATGTTTCTATTAATCAGAATATTATTCAAGAGAACAGCTTTTAGTTGATTTGGACATCAATCCTTGTTGAACATAAAGTGCAACCAACAACCAAGTCTATGTATTAAAACTGATTGACCTGTACTTAATGCTATGTATGATTATATAAACTCTAAAACAAGTAATAAAATTAGATTATCTCACTGCTGCAACTGTCTTCCCTTCCATGTGGAGGCAAACCCACTTTAAACATTTTACCAACACCTAATGGACGTGTTTAATTCCCTAATTGTTACATAGCCAAAAATTGCAGACTCTGCGATTTGGAAATTGCGTTTTTTTTAAATCGCGATTATATTGAAAATGCGATTAATTGTTCAGCCCTACCCATAACAAGGGCTTCATCTTTGATTTTGAAGCCCCTCAACCTTAATCATGTGTTTACCATTGCATAATATCTCTACCATCCATGAGCTTTTGCATCACAGCCACTAAAGAAATACACATGGTGTGGACATTTAGGGAAGTTAAGTCCTTTAAATAGACCAGATAGGTTAGAAATAGCCTGACACGTGAATTATTACATCCTAGGATGGCGAATGGTGTAGCGGGAGAATCCTGAAGTTATTCTGTAAGAGTCGGCGCTTGAGGTGCCTCACCTTGTTGTAGAGGAAGACTCCAAGAATAGCCGTCATCATACCCAGGACGTTGGTGAGGGTGACCGGGTTGCGCAACATCAGCAGCGAAATGCTAATGACCATGATCCTCTTGGTGGCGTTGGCGACCGCGTAGCTGAGAGGGCTGACGAGGTTCAGAATGCTGAAGGCGATGACGTTTTGGGCGAAATTGCAGAAGCCGCTGATGAGGAGGAGGAAAAAGGTGCCCGTCCATCCCGAAACGTCCGACTGGAAGGGACGCAGTCGTGTTAGAGTCGATCCACGGTTTCATTTCAGGAGCAAGAGAGGCAACGTTATAACTCACCAGATCCCCGTTCACCAGGAAGCCTGAGAAATCCACCAGAACCCAGGTGGGTAGCATGAAGAACAGGGCGTTAAAGCCCAGGACGTTCAGGAGCCTCAGGTGATGCACCCCCGTGTCACGCAGCACCTTCAACAGAGAGGAGGAAATAGAAACATGCTCCAACACACAAGACGTAATGTTCCACCTCTCATATTTACAGTAAAGTTATGAAAAACCTTCTCAGCAATAAATGCTCAGTAAGTCTGATCGTCTGCAGGGAGTTGATTGCGTTTCTTTTTTTTTTTTTTTATGAGATCATGAGGTGCGTACCAACAACAGGGAGACGTTTTACCTTTTTGGAGAAGATGTTCTGCAGAGAGAAGCAGAGCGTGGCAGCGAGAGCGCTGATTAATCCCGACGCATCGAAGGAAAGCTCGGTCAGGGTGGCCAGCAGAACCCCGCTGATGATGGGGATGAGCGACACGTAGACCTGCCAAAGCGGACGGAGACAGAGTCAGGACCAAAGAGAAAGACAGCGTCCTGCACCCACCCCACTGCAGACGGTGATTTATCAGTACCGACCAAGACAGATCACATAATCACTCCTCCAGTTGATGCTTAAATAGAATAATAATGCTTAACATTAAATAGCTAGTGTTTTCATGTTTTTTTTTTAATAAAACTCTGCAGTTTAAATTGTAATGATTTATGCCGCAGTAAAAAGAACATCTGGATATTGTCTAGGCTTAAATTCCAAGTGAAAAGGGGAAAAACTGTTTTAAAAACTATTTTAATTTCAACCTAAAGACCTTTAAAGACGGCGAAAGTTGGAAAAAATTATACATATTTCTTCTGACCTAAAAAAAAAGTATAAGTAATTATAATAGTACAGGTCACATTTTAACTAAAATGTCACCTGGAAAACAAAACAGAAAAACAATTCAGTCCCTTTAAATAATCGGTTTTGGAAAACCACCTTTTTGCCAAATCCTGCAGAGAATGTCTGGTGTGAGCTGAAGGAGGAAGCTTAACTGAGACCGTTTGCTGTCTTGGTCAGATTTATCAGACTTCTCAACAAAAGCAACAAAAAAGGCCAATATTTGATTTCTAAGGGACTCAGGGGTCCCGCACTGTGACTCTGTGTTTAGTTCAGATTAAATACGCCTACAGTTGCTTAGTCAGCATTGCTAAGAACAGGGATTGCTTTCTGCTAAATCGGCAGAAAAGTTTCACACTTTCACACGAGGGACTGCAGACACTAGAGCAGCTTCGGCTTCTGGACGAGCTACAAGTTAGCAGAGCCGACAAAACATTTAAAGCCTCGTCATCTTAAGAAAAGGATCTGTCGGAGGGAGTTTAGATTTCCTACATGTAATGCAATACCCTGTTTGACCCGTTTCCATCAGGTGAACGCTTCAGAAACATCAAATCAAAAACTAACAGACTCAAAAACAACTTCTTTGTGGTCTGTTTCATGTTACTATCACACTACTGGTAATGCCTCTTATTTCTCAGGGAATGTCTGACTGCACAGTTCTGTAAATGAAGACTTAATACTGCACAGAATTCACTGCCAGCACTAGGGGAATATTTAACAGAGCGCTGCGGGATTAATTCATGCAACATCTCAGTAATTCATGCTGATCGCAAAGGGACTATCAGACTTTTTGGACTCGGATAAAAGCCTTATCAGACCCTAAAGACCATTTTTGCACGCTTTAAGCTTAATGGGTAATATGCTTGGTCAGTGTCTTTTTTATTGGTCTGACACCTTCAAGCCATTCTTTGTTTTAAACATCTAAAACTCATTATTGAGCTTTTGAAGGTTGGAAACAAATGCCAACCGTAAGCAGGAAATGAAAAGCAACATTTCCATTAATTCTTTATAATCCAACCCATCTTTAAAGATATGTTAGAGAATTAGAGAAGTCCCAAAACATAAACAAAATCGTTTACATCCACAGGGGACAGGGGCTCACAGTCTGAAACTATGATTGCAACCATGAGGTAAATTTGCATGCTTCCAAGAATGGTTATGAGAAACGAGATTCATGTTTTAGGTCACACACACCTGTGCACTAAACTCACTTTGAAACTAAGAAAACACAAATCTAAGAAACAAAACCACCCAAAATATAAAAACACACAATAATAAAACAAAATGCTTCCATTCATTAATCTAACTGGACTTAATGAAGCAAAACAGCCCTTTAGGTCACAAAATAATGCACTGACTGAGGGAACAGCATCAAAATGAACAAAGTTACTTTAAGTCCAGTTAACTTTTACTGTCGCCGAAGGGCGATTTGTTCCCTCGTCAGCAGGTAGTTTCAGTCTGTGCTGACCATGAAAAAAACAAAACAAGTCCAGTTTGATGAAGGCAGAGATTTTTTATGTCGTTTCATGGAATCCCCTCCCCTCCACTGAACCCCTCCTGTCTCAGCACTGAGCTGCAAAGCAAACATAACACACTGATGTCAGACACATAAGTCTCCTTCCCGTTTAACAAGGAGCCGTGTTCCTTCATCAGAGAGGAAACCGTGTTAAAAGTGTAAATGACTGCTGCCGCTGTCTTTAAACTAAAGTTAAACCTTTTCTTTCACGGCACCATGTTGAGATTTCAATTTGTGCTTTTATTACGACTCGTTTAGATCAGTGTAATGGTCTTTATGTTGGGCTGAGCCAGCTTTTAATTAACAGGCTCTAAATTTTAACTGATACAAAGAAACGAGAGCATGTCACTCCTGTTTTGGCATCGCTACGTTGGCTTCCAGTTCGTTTCCGAATAGATTTTAAAGTTACTTTTTTATTTGTTTTTAAACGTTTGCGTGGTCTTGGCCCTCAGTATCTGTCCGACCTGATTCCATTGTCCCGAAGCCAAAGAGGAAGATGAAGATGAGAGGTGAGCGAGCGTTTTCAGTCGCTGCCCCTAAACTGTGGAATGAGCTGCCGCTCTAAATCAGACAGGCCGACTCACCTCCGGTTTTTAAATCTTCTTTTAAAACACATCATTTCTCCTTGGCCTTTAACTTTTTATTTTTCATTATATACTTTTATTTTATGATTTTGATCTATTTTTATTAGCTTTTTACTTCTGTATTTTATTTGTGTACATCACTTTGGTCAACGGTGTTGTTTTTAAAGCGCTTTATAAATAAAGTTGTATTGTATTATTATTATAATTAAACGTAAAGTAGAAGCAGATACAGACTTTAAGTTAGACGTCTTTTATAGCAAATGTAGCGTTGAGTTAAAAATAAATGCTACTCAATCTGTACGCATCCTTGTTCATTATAAAATACTTTCTCATCTAATAATTGTTTGTGCCACAGAGAAACAAAAAGCCTTTTACATTGTTTCTTGTGATACAATCAAATGTTCCTTTTCATGCTAAAGCAAGAAGCCTGAAATAACCAATTACTAGCAAAGAAAAATAAAAAAATAAAACATTCAACTCTTTATTATGTATATATATTATGTTGTAATTAGGGCTGGGCAAATTTTTTTATTTAATTAATAAGAATTTAAAATTTATTCAGATTTTAAGTTTGGAAAAATAGGGATTTTATTTTGCAAATGCACTCATTTGGCTTCTATGAAGAGAATAGCAGCAATACTGAATATATGTTTAGGAAAATATATTGTCAAAAAATTATAAAGAGGAAACCAGTTAATGATAAAATAAGGCTATATACTCCAAGCATCGGTCCAGATGGGGTTTTGTTGGTCTTATTTGAGCCTTTTTGAACCCCAGGAATGGGTGTGATGAGCTGACATAAACAGATGTGGCGCCATCTACTGGCAGTGCCTCCATTGACGCAGCTACTAAATCGCTGTGGTGGAAGACGAACCCAACCTACTCCTATTTCAACTTCCAGTGAGTCCCCCCCCCTGAGCCTCCTTCCAGAAAATTTAGGGAAATCACAGTAATAATTTTCTCAAGGACATAAATAAAAGTCAAAGGCTAAAACCTTTTCATTGGAATGAACGCGAATTAAACGCATTAGAATGCCATCACCCTGACAAGTAAATTGTTTATGATCCCTCCGCAACATAAGCAACGTAAACCCGGTCACATGACGTTGTAATGTTAAATATATAGGGAAAAGGCTATTTTTACTAACGTATTGAGCAAAAACAAAGCTTAAAAGACGAAAATAACAAATACTACGCCAGCAGGACATGATAAATCTTTATTGTATGCAACCAGTTTGAGCTACTGACGTATAAACTTGAAAAATGCTAAATAACGTGAATATGTACCTTTAATTAACTCATTTAATTTTTTTTTCTTTAATTTGTTCTGAAGTCACACAGGTAAAGTGAATCCTGTTCTTAGCGCCTTCTGTAACACCACTAGCAGCAAACATTTTGTTATATTTTCACTGTTTACAATGGCAGAGCCGCCATCTTGTTTTACAAGCATGTCTCACATTTAATTGCACTTTGAATTCATTTCATCTCCCGGACGAAACCCTTGACATAAAAGAAAGTTTTTAAGATAATTTATTTAATGTCTTTTTGTGAAATGAAACGATTAATCTGATTTGGTATAATAATATCGGCGATTTAGTTTTAAAGCCATATGGCCCAGCCTAGCTGTAAAGGAGTCAGTCTCAGTCAGCCTTGTCTTGAATAAACAAAGCTTTGCTTAAAAAAGAAAAAAAGTTGTGAGGACAGAAACGTGCCTTTTCAACACCTTTATGTATCAAACACTATTAATAGTTGCTGCATCTAAAAAAAAGGTTAATAATTCCTTTGTAAAGGAGGACGAGGAGGCAGCTTGCTGAGTCTCATGCATCTTCTGCTGTTTCACTGTGGTTTGTTTTAACCAACATTGCTGCAACAAGCTGCAACTGAAGTTTTTAAAATAATAAAAGTATTTGCTATATATAAAAAAAAAGATCTCTCCAGGTTTAAATGAAGCGTAGTGTAAGAGTCCAAAGAGCACATTCATTTAATATCGGCTTTCTCTCGGTGTCAAACATTTATCCACAAGAGTTCTGATAATATTATGAACCACTGAGGATGATGACGTCCCCAAGTCTGATGGTAAAGTTGAACTACTGGTTCCTCTAGAACAAATGCTTCACATTCTCTACTTTTATTCATTATGCCCACAGAGAACCAGCCTGCATAAAAACGCCCTCAGTGCCAGTCATAGACTTATCGGTCGACTGCAGCAGGATGTGGACCTAAAGTCTCGCTCGCTGACCCCTGACCTCCCGCAGAACGTCAGGCGGCCGTAATCCGAGAAGCAGCGGAGACACAGTAGGTTCACTGTGCCACATCACCAACGTTGAGTCGGTGCCTAAAACAGAGCAGCACTTTTATTCTCTGAGCCTACTCACCTTTGTAGTCTGCTTCTCCTTCATTATAATTCTTGATAACAGCACCACCCATATTGGCATTGTGGCTTTGACTGTGAAAGAGACAAGGGGGGGGGAGAAAAGAAAAAAAAAAAAAAACACACCACGTCAGTTACAAAACAACAGGAAATGAAGCAAGTAGAGAAAGAGATAATTAAGTCAACGCTATTAAAAGTTAATGGTAGGCCAGAGCCGGGTGCACACCTCTGTCAAATAACACGTCATTCACACACACACACCTCAGCGGTGGCGCGTCATTTCATCGCTGACTGAGGCTAATAAGTGAATCAGGTGCGTCTGAAGCAATGCTGCAGAACCGGATTCACGCCGTCGGATAGAAATTACAGCAGGAATTAGGACTTTAAACACGTATAAACTCAAACTCGGGCCACAAGACGACGGGAGCTGATTTGATCAACTAATAGCGTGTGCTTTATTTAAAGCACCGTAACAGACAAAAACAAAACCCGGTAAAAAGGTCAGGGACATGCTTTCCTGCATAAACAGAGATAATCTTTTAACATTTTCCTTATCTTGTCTAATTTAAAACCATTAACTCAAAGAAGTTATGGATTTTCTTTAATTAGATTTTCTAGTTTTTAGGGAAAAGGAGGAATCGGTCAACTATAGAAAATAGAAAGGTTATTGGCTAGAACAAGCCTCATCGCTGAATCTCTAAATGAGGGGGTAACATCTTCAGAAAATGATATAGAAATAAAAAAAAGTATTAAAGTTCAGCGTTCCTATGATTATCTCCAAAATTATAATCAACATACTTAAAGAGAAATGTTGTGATAAACCACAGTTAAGTATGAAAACAATACATGGGGTGACATAGGGCCAAACAAACCATGGAAGGATTAAAAAAAAGGAGATAAGCCACAGATAATGAATTGTATCTGAAGGTTGTATTCGCAAAAATATGAAGAGAAAAAAACAAACAAAAAAAACAAAGACAATACACAACCTGAGAAGCTGAGCACCTCTCGGGTTTTGTTTCGTACTACTTTGGAGCAATAATATATAAGGCAGAGGGAACTATGTGTGGTGTTGCTGCCTAAAATGCAGCTTAAAACAGGTTGACAAGTTATTTATTGCTCAGACGCGCTTTAACTGATGTGTCTTTTTAATATTAAATCATTCGTATAAGCGGGCTTAATACAGTCAGGAAACAGGCTGCACAGCTTATCCCACATTTGTAATGAAATCATACTATCACATGAACAAAAGACCTTGGCGTGCCGTTATATTTCCAACCGTCTCTCTATCTAATAGATTCTCTTTATATCAGCCAGACGGACTCCATAACCTTGATGCTCTTGTCCCATTTACACAGGCACCTCCTCGGTCAATTAGATTACCATCAAAAAGATTAATTTACATCAGCAGGGCAATTCAAAATGTGAAACTCATTAAAAAGATGTTTTATAAACAAGGGTACCATTTTTCTAGTGATTTATTTCAGTCAATCTACATGAGTATGGCTTGCAGCTAATGAAAACTCAAGATTTAATTTCTCAGAAAATCTAAATATTACACGAGAGTAATTAAAAAAGAAGATGTTTGATATGGGAATGTTACTGTATGGTCGTGTAATGGCCTACGCAATCATGAGACGCACTGCAGACAATGGCTATATCATGGCTAAAGGGTATAATGATAAACAGGTTATTTAAAAGCTGTGATCAAACAAACAAACAAAAAATATTCAACAATCAATTTAAATAAGGTTCTTTAAAAGAATATGACATTCCCATTTAATATGCCCACAAAGAGGTTGACTTGCAAACAGTCATGGTTTAAAAAAGAAGCTTGGTGTTGACAGAGTCTTACACCTAGGGCTGGGCGATGTGGACAAAATATCTCACTATTTTTCAGGCTGAATCTCGATATACGGTATTTATCTCGATATGGTTTTATTTTCATAAAGTAATTATAAAAAAAGGCATCTCTGAATCAAAGCTTTATCCCAAATGGTTCACGGGCACCTTTTTAAACAAACAGCTGTTGATAAATCTGAGAAACAGCTGAAAAGTAACCTAATGGAACACTAAAAAGAAAGTAACAATTATTAGATTATAACATAAGATAGACCATCTCGATATGAACGATATACTCTCATCTTATTTAGCTTTTTTTTTTTTAAATTTCGATATCTTTAAAATCTGTATATATTGCCCAGCCCTAACTAGACCCAACCACCATATTAATGACAAGTTAAGTGGAGGGAAAAAGTGAAAAGCCCTGGATCCACGACATGAGCTACAACTGTCATGCATTCCTTGTGTTAACCCCTCTGAAGTACAAGCAGCATCACAAGTCCAAAGTCGTCTTCTCAGATCAAAGTGAATTTTGCATTAATTTGGAAATCACAGGTCCCGAGTCTGAAGAAAAGAAGGTACAGAATCCAGGCAGCATACTTAAACACTGAAAACACTGTATGGTGTTGTAAAATACTCAGTGCCGTTAACTATCACGTATTGAGATACGTACTTTTTACTAGCTTTCTATCAAAAATAACCCTTACTGGTGTAACCCAAGGTGCTGAGAAAGTCATTTTGGGTCTTCATTCGCTACAAGCCGTAGAAATAAACACTTGTTATACATGTCCGCATAATACATCTACAATATGCACAAGATTCAGCTTTTGAGTTTAATGAGTTTAATTCGTCACATTCTTTCAGACGCACCAGTACGACCAGCCTTTTTGAAACTGAGAGCTACTTCATCGGTACTGTATCATACGAAGGGCTACCTGTACTGACCATTGAACTACAAGAGTCCAAGCTCACCTTAGCTTTACGCAATATAAACATGTTTTTAATGCTTTTGTCATTTATGTAAATACAAGTATGATTAAAAAGGAAGAGCAACTGAATAAAACAGCATTTTATATGTAGCTGACTGGAGGGTTGTGCTATTTTTTTAACAGGCTTGAGGACACCAAGATATGGTCCTGGGGGGCTACCTGGTGACCGCAGGCGCCATGTTGGTGACCCCCGGATATCAACTTTATTGATCAGAATATTAATTACATGTTCAAGTAGGAATCTCCACTTTGCATTTTTACAAAAAAATAGAAAATAACAGTTATAAACAGGAGATCAAATTAACTTGTGCAAAGCAAAGGAAAATAAATAAATCAATTAATTAATTAACTAACAGGATATAGAGAGTAATTGGCAAAGAAAGGATCATAGAAAAGTGAGGAAATGAGATGGGTGAGGGAATCTACCTAGCCAACGGGCAGTAGATGACCTAAAACTGCTCAAAGGGTTTAAGAAAAAAAAAAAAAAAAAAAAAAGTCCTAAATTTAGTGACGTTTAAAAAACACTAAGCAATGAATCCGGATAACGATTGCATGTAAAACCCGGATTCAGCATGGGATCCTCCCCCCCTGACGTATATCATCCTTAACTGAGTTGGCTAGCAAGCTAACAGCTGCCACTTTATCTAAAACGACTGTAAATGACACAAAATTAAAAATCAAATCCTTCGTTAGAAGATAATTATAATGGAATAAACCTTTTTTTTTTTTTTGGGCGACCAACACGACGCTTCGGTCTGTCAAGCCTCTTTAAATGCCCCCCCGGTGTCGGCAGTTAGCCGCGAAGCTAACATCAGCTGACGGCACAGACACATCATCAAGTTACCCCGAGGCGGCGGCTTCCATGTGGCCTGAATTTAACACACACAAAAAAAAAAAAAAAAAAACACTCACCTGTGTGGGCGTACGACACGGGCACCTTCCATATGCTGAAGTGAGCCGACACGGACGCGAAGTACTTTCCGAAAGCCAGGGGCAAGATGTACCACCGGTAGTACCTGCTGGGCAGCTCTGTTTTGGGGACTCCCCATGCCCGCAGCAGCGGCGGGAGGAAGACCACGACGGAGACGATGTGGAAGAGGGAGACCGTTACAGGGTACGGGAATCCGTTGAGGATTATTTTGTTGATCACGTTGCCCCCCGAGCTCACCGTGTACCAAAAGGCGCACAGGACAACTATCCGGATCCCTTCCTTGACCGGGGTCCGCTCCACCGCAGCCATCTTTCTGCGCGGAGTGACGAGTCACCGCCGGTGTGTGTGTGTCGTTGCACCGGGGGAGGCGGGCGCAGCCAGCACGGTCATACCGTTGATGAACCAGGCGCTTCCGCTTCCGGTCGCGGATTTCAAAATAAAACGCAACCCGGTTCTGTAGGTACGAGCTAGGTTGGCTGATGCAAATGGCAACTTTTCATTTTTAATAATAGAGGGGGAAATTATTACCGACAGGTTAAATTCTTACAATTGAAAATGTTATGGTGAAACACAAAGTGATGGCTTTTTTTAATAACCTTTTTACATTCTCGTTAAATTAATTGATCTATCCAAGGACGTTTTCTCAAATGCAGACCTTGGAGCATTTAATTCTGATTTGAATTAATTTAATAAAATTGGCACAAAAAAGAGAAAGTGTTTTCAAAGACATACTGACCCAAATCCTGTACTGAAATGAAAAATAATGTTTTAATAATTTTTTTTTTTTAAATCAAGCCCAAAATAATTTGCGAACTGGATGACCATCTTTTGATGAGGCAAATGAGCAAAACCCTTTTAACTTCAGAGCTACAATGATTTACACATCCATTTCTGGCTGAATTTCTGACTAATTTGTTTGAATAAAATGATCATGTTTTGTAGAGCATGATCATTTTTGGTTCTTTATTCATTATTCATTTTGTGGCCCTCGAGTACCTCTGATTTGTGCCAAAAAGTTTGGACACCCCTGATCTAGTGTTATGGTGACTGCACAGTGACACACTTGATGGTACTGTTCAGAGATGGGACCAAGTCACTGTTTTTGCAAGTCACAAGTGAGTCTCAAGTCTTTATCCTCAAGTCTCAAGTTAGAGACAGCCAAATCCGAGTCAAGGTGCATGTCGATACAGGTGTTTATTAAGTCAAGTCTGAAACTTCTAATTTCAAGTTGTTTTGAGTCTTTAACAATGTTACACATACCTACAGAATGGGGAAAGAGAGAAGCAATGCAGTCTGAGTTTGTAGATTCTGATTGACTGAAATTAATTAATGGTGCACACTTTTTAAATTATAGGTGTCTTAAGCTTTAGATTTCAATATATATTTCAAAATATCAAGTCTTTTCAAGCAGGTTCAAGTCCAATTTGAGTCTCAAGTCATTGGTGTTAAAGTCCCAGTCAAGTCACAAGTCTCTCAGCACTTTTTCAAGTCAAGTCTAAAGTCATAAAATCAATGATGTGACTTGAGTCCCTCTGGTACTGTTGCCTCACAGCAACAAGGTTCTGAGTTTGAATCTTGTTCTGGGGAGTTTGAAGAGCAGAGCAGCGAACACAGCCATTGCTTGAAAATATTTTAGGCTTATTGAGCCTAAGCGCATCTTATTGAGATGCGCTTGTTCATAAGAGCGTTGCTTTTTCTTACAGTCCAAGAAAAAGTCGAGAGCATTTTAAATCTCTCTCCATTTGCTCACGGATAAAAGTATGAGGTGCAGGACATGGCACCTGTCCACACTGACAAAAGTACCAATACCTAGTTTTTAGGCTATTAGATCCCTGCGTTTGATTGGCCAGCAAACTGACATGACTTATAACACATAGAGAATCTATTAAAAGAGGAGATCAGACACCAGAGCCAACAATGCAGACGAGCTGAAGGCCTCTGTAAAACCTGGGCTTCCTTTGCCTCAGCAGAGTCACAGGCAAATCACCTCGATGCAGTAGTAATACAGTAACTGATCCAAATGGAGCCCTGACCAAATGCTGCCTTTACTGGACAGGACATGCACTTTTTTTATGTAGGCTGGAATTTTTGCACTCAGCATCATTCTTGTTTTTAACTGTGTGTAGTAGGGGTGGGCGATACCGACGTTACATTTTATCACGATATACTGTGATATCGATGAAGGTGATGACAAAAGCCCAATTTACAGCTTATTGCTGTCTTTTCTAGGCCACTGTATGACTGTGACTGCATGTCGCAGCAATCATAGCCCCATCGGCCCAAACGCTGTCCTTAAAAAACATTTAATAATACAACATATAACCTATTGAAACACAATTCAAACCAGGCTTTATCAGGACAATAAAGAAGTGTGAATTTTATCACTAAACTGGACACAGTGACTACAGTTAATTATATTTTTTTAATTTATTGACATGTATTAATGATCTCAAGGAACCAAAACTGGAGAAAATAGTAAAAATAATAATCCTGACAATATTGGCACTTTTTGCCGTTAATTGGAATTTGTCATTTTCCTGGTGAAGCCAAATTCTTATCATAAGTAGAAAATTTTCACGCTAATGCCCAGTGTGCATTTATCGTATCGTTTTATGCATACATACTACTACTAGCATGTAGTCTAATTTTCAGAAAAACTCAGATACACAGATTTAGTAATTATATTGAAAGGGAAAAGACCAAAATTAATCCAAGTGTTTTTTATTTACTCAAATTTACATGTCAATAAAAAGACCTGGCAATACAGAATGTTCTTCCACACTCAGCTGAACACAGAAGGTTAATTTCACAAAAGCCACGTCTTCACGTAGGACCGCTTTCAATAAAGGCCAATATGTGAAGAATGTGTTTACCTACATTATCCAGCATGTGGACTTGGCTGTCAAGATTTCACGACAGAGAAAAATGTAACAAAACCTGCCCTGCCATTTCAATTCATACTTTAAAAATGTTAATTAAAAAGAACAGGAAGGTGTGAAGCTTAAATGAATAATTAACATTGTCACAGAGTCAATTTGGATACTCAGTTAGGAGGAATGTGGCCAGTGTGAACTATTACTGTAGAATCGCTGAATCAATTAGCAACACAGTAATACAAAGCAAGCTTAACATCTGTAAAAAAAAAAAAAAAAAGGTATAATTATGGCAGACGAGCATCCATGTCAGGGTAACGATTTTTAATCTGAACTAAATCTGACTCTTTCGCCAACAAACACTTTTACATTCTTCAGGCCTGGTGTTTCGGCTTTCTCTACTAATAGACGGCGTTTGGCATGCATGAAAGGTGGCGCCAGCAGGTGTTCACAGGAAGAAGCCTCGATGGCTCTGAGCAGGTAGCGACCAATCAGCTTTACCAACGCTACGCGTGCACACGTGTTCAAACCTTCAGGACACAGTGAAGCTCCGGGCTACAGCTGAAACCATGTTCACATCAAACGCATACAGAAGAAAAACCATTTTCCTCTCGCTGTATAACATTAAAACAGACAAAAAAACATAATTTTTCTATTTACTAAATGCCACAATAATAAGATTTTATTTGTAAACTTTCTCACGAGTCAGAAGTGTACATAAGTTTTCTTCGTGTTAAGTAGATTTACCTTTAAAGTGTTATAACTTGGGGTGAAAACATTGGGTATCCGTCGACAGACTTTAGAACACGTCTTTTTAAAAAAGAATAGGATCCCTGACTGAATTTCCAAACCGTAATCTGACTTTTTCATAACTTTGCCTTTGGAGTGAACCTCCTGAATTGTCGTGACAACTTTTGAAGACCTGAGTGAAGTTGGCCCCCCCAACCTCTTCAAATCAGACAAAATTGGTGCCAAACGTTTGTGCTACGTTTGTGCTGGTTTGTGCAGCAAAAATTTTCGTTTGTGCCGCTATCATTTTAAAGATATAAACAAATGTTTTTAGAGGTCATCAAAGGTCAACCAGCCCCCCCACCTTCTTCAAATCAGACGAAATTGGTGTCAATCAACTCGACTCCGTTTGTGCTGGTTTGTGCAGCAAAAAATTTCATTTGTGCTGCTTTGGTTTTGAAGATATTAATGAAAAGGTAAAGGTGAAAAGGTCAACCAGCCCCCCCCCCCCCCACACACACACCTTCATCAAATCAAAAAACGTTTGTGCTACGTTTGTGCTGGTTCGTGCAGCAAAAGTTTTTGTTTGTTGATTGACACCAATTGACACCAATTTCATTTGATTTGAAGAAGGTGGGGGGGGGGGGCTGCTTGACCTTTGATTACCTCTAAAAACATTTGTTTATATGTTTAAAATGATAGCGGCACAAACGAAAATTTTTGCTGCACAAACCAGCACAAACGTAGCACAAACGTTTGGCACCAATTTTGGCTGATTTGAAGAGGGTGGGGGGGCCAACTTCACTCAGGTCTTTTGAAGGACTTAATGGCTCGATATGACCATGCATGCTGCTTGAGATGTGCCTTAAAATACCTCCACAGTTGTGCCTCCACGTAACTTGAATTTTTGTGAACTAACCTCTCAGGGGCTGCCATGATATCTGTGCTTTAAAAATAGCTTAAAAGCATAGCAATCTAAGCGTATGCAAACTTCTTTATCTGAGGTTTAATCTGATTGAATGTCAGTCGGCGAGGAAACGATGGTAATATCCGGCTTTATCCACGGAGGCTGTGAGGAAATTTGCATGCAGAGTAAGATGTGGTCACTGAGGACGTGTGTGAGCGCTCATATTTTAAAGCACTTGCAACTGAACCCACCAGGTCTGAACATAAAGGGAATAACATTAACTTTACGCATATTACATTTCAAATGCATCTGTGTCGCTAATAAGCTCCGAAAACATAGACATCTGTGTTCGTCCTATAAACTCTTGCCAACAGGAAAACCGTGAGAAAAGGCCTTAACAAACTTACAGAACAACATAAAAAGCACACTCAGATAAAGGCGTTTTTTCCCAAACATTTTGCAGATTTAATTCACAGCGGATCCGGGTTCTAGTCCAGACAGACGTACGGCAATATGTTCAGTCTGCTGTCGTCTCCGTGTGGATCTAGAGAGATGCACTCCGTCCAGTCGTACCAGTTACCCTGCGTGTCGTAGCATCCGTTCACTCCGGACCAGCGCTGCCCCTGCAGCCGCTTCAGGTCGGCGCTGCTGATTTCTCTGCCCACTCCGGGTAACTCCTTGGCGGGACGTTTCGATGCCAGAATGCGGGTTTCGGTGACGCTGCTGCTCACGTGGGCCGTCGGTGTGTGGAGCCCGGACGACGACAGGATGTTGCTCTGCTGGCTGAGGTACGACTGGATTATCTCACTCCTTGACAGCTCTTTCCAGTCTGTCTGCTGAAAGGGACTGGGAGGAGGAAGAGGAGGAGGAGGAGCGGGTTGACTCTGCTTCGACGGTTCTGACGACTGTAGTCCAGAGACTTCCTGCTTTCCAGGAGAATCTTTGGGGCAGGCGCGTTTAATTTGTCCTGTTGATGGGTCGAACGTTATCCGTCTTTCTTTTAACCTCGCCGGGCTGCCGCTGTCTTCTCTGATTGGCCCGTCTAGGTTCAGAACGTAATCTTTAGCCCCGTGTTTTTGTCTTTTCTTTCTCCCAGCATCGTTAGCAGCATCCTCATCAACCAAACTGACAGACTCACACCTGGAGTTGCTGGTAGTCCTGCTACGAGGCTCCAGATGTGCAGACCCTGAACGGTCTGTCCGAACACTGACCTCCGCGCCTGGACCGGCGCCGCTTTGTGTTTTGGAAACCGCCTTTTTAACCACAGCTTCTTGCTTCGGATTCTCGGGAAGCTGCAACGGAAAGCGAGGGCCCCTGGGTTGATGCTGCCCCCCGGAGGCAGGTTTGTCCCATCCAACTTGCTCGACGGTGCTAGGAGGCTTGCTGTGCACAGAGGCACTCGGGCGAGCTTTGACAGCATGAACAGGGACTTTATTTGCCACGTTACTGTCCAAAGGGTTCGATGTTCCCCTGTCTAGCGGTTGCTGTGTGTGAATATTTGCAGGAAATTTAAAACGTCCCCCTAATCCAGTGGAGGGGAGCTGTTTGGAGTGTTGCACTGCGTCATGGCGAGTGGGTTTGGGTTTCTTTGTCGGCAGGAGATGACCCTCTTTCAAGTCGCACCGACGTTTCCTGTTGCCGATCTGCTCGAGCTTCGGAGAGCAGTTGTTGAAGTCACTTCTGGCCTTTAACTCTGGGCCCGTTTTACTCAAAGCCGCGGGAGCTGCTGGTGGGGAGGAGCAGGGAGGAGCGCCACCTTTGGAAGACCATGATGCACCAGCGAGTCCTTTGCCGAGCAAGCCCCCCTCCGCCGGGTCGATTAGTCTCTGCCAGTTCCGAAGGAGCCTCTTGGCTCTTTTCGCAAGGTCCTCGTTCTTGGTCTTTTTCCGGATGTCGTTAATCAGCTTCCCAAGGCGTGTCTCCTAGAAACAAAGCATCAATACCGCATGTAATTTGACTTTAAGTGGCTTTAAACCCTTTGGGGAACAGATGTGCGTATTCTAACATACCTCCAGGACCTCTGTGGTGACGGGGTATTTCTCCAGACTGGAAATCACTTCCACCACCACCATCATGTTGCGTATCTGCCCCAGAAGACAAACGTTTACAAGTGATAACCACCATCATAGGTTGCTGGTTGTAAAACAGTCTCTAAGAAGGCGTGCTAATAAAAGATGATTCATTTGTGATTCACAGCCATCATTCTCAGACATCATAAAGCTGCATCTCAATAAACTGGGATATTACTGAGTGTATTTATTTCAGTAACTTAATTCAAAAAGTGAAACTCATATGGAGTCAATACCCACAAAATGATATATTTCAAGCAACTAATATTAAGCTTGATGTTCAAGGCTGATGGCAAATATTAATTAAGAAAGGGTTTTAAAATAGTAATAATAATAGTAAAATAGTAATAAAATAGTAATAATAATAGTACTACTATTACTCATTACTTAAAAGCAGCTCTCAGCACATTGTTCTTCATCTCCCGCCTTGACAATCCTCTAAAGGTTCACTTTGGGTTTAGGTTTAGGCGAGTATGACAAAGGTACCACCATCACTGTGGAAATTTCACACTGGACCTCGAAACAACGCCAGCTCTTTCCCTCTCCACTCACAACTCCGCTCTTCTTCCCCGCCCCGGGACCATCATTTCCAAAACCAAACATGAAATTTGACTTTTATCTGAAAAGAAGATGATGAACCACTGAGTTAGAGTCCAGTCCTTTTTCTCCTACTCCTTCGTCTCCGATTCCGTGGCTTGACACAAGGAAAGCAGCAGTTGTGACTAGGGCTGAAGAATTAATCGCATTTTCAATATAATCGTGATGTAAAAAAAAACGCAATTTCCAAATCGCAGAGTCTGCAATGTTTGGCTATGTAACAATTAGGGAATTAGACGCATCCTTTAGGTGTCAGTAAAATGTTTGAAGTGGTTTTGCCTCCACATGGAAGTCAAGACAGTGAGATAATCTAACTTTTTTACTTGTTTTAGAGTTTATATAATCATACATATCATTAAGTTCTGGTCAATCAGTTTCATACATAGACTTGCTTGTTGGTTGCACTTTATGTTCAACAAGGATCGCTGTCCAAATCAATTAAAAGCTGTTCTCTTGAACAATATTCTGATTTATAAAAACATTAAAAGTACTTGTTTTAAATAGTCCTTGTTTACAAACATCTTTATCTAGAGGCCATTTTGGTTAAAATATATTTTCAACCAAACGCAGAACGCAATCATTTCTGCTCCGAGTTTAGATGCTGCGGGTCTTTTAGTAACTAATCCGCACGGAGAGGAAACAAATTGATTTGTTGTTTTGTATATGTTTAAAAAGACATGATAAATTGAACTGGGGGAAAAAAATCCCAATAAATTGCAATATTAAGATAAAAAAATCGCAATTAGATTATTTTCCAAAATCGTTCAGCCCTAGTTGTGACCCTGGATACATCTGTGGGTGTTTGGCTCTTGAAGCTTTGTCTCCAGGCACAGATCAAACCTTGAGACTCCTAAAAGGGCTTTGTTTCTCGGGCTGCATTTAACCCCGTTGCTCTTTTTTTTCTTCCTTCCACTCAACTTTCCTTAATATGCTTGGACAGAGCACTTTGAATAGCTAGCTTCTTGTGTAGCAATTTTATTGTGGCTTATCAACCAACCTCTGCTGGTCAACTGTCAAGACCCTTTTTTCGTTTTTTTTTTTTTTTGGATTAAAATGTATTTTTATTGGTCTTCTTATCATTGATTTATTTGATTTTAATATTACTGAACTGAATTATTGAAAGCGCTAGTTTTAAAAGATAATCTAATTTACTGAAAGTCACCAATAGGTCAAATGTATTCCTGCGGGAACAGAGGGGCTATTAGAACAAGAACGCATTTGCATAGATTCAAATCTACACCTGCCATTCTTGAAAATATGTACTGATACTGGTTTCAGGCTCAATATGACAAACACGGACGAGTAAAATGCAAATTTAAGCTCACAAGAAAAGGGAAAAGTTTGAAATACAACCTAAACTAAACTAAACGTTCTGTCAGAAATCGGTCCTGGGTCAACGTACAACAGAGGGTTTAAGAGACAGGAGGAAAACATTACTGCTGAGTCACTGAGCTGAAAATGAACTCAGGGATTTAAGGTAACCTCAACCTGGAAATTACACGCAGAAAACACACCCCGTAATGGCTTACGTGCAACAGCATCAGAATGATTAAGGCAGAGGATACCAATGATTTCATTGTGTTTTTCTATGCATTATCATCCTTAGATCTGGTGAAATCCACAAGTAAAAACAGCTGGATGTCCCAAAGTTAATGCAATTAACACTCTGAGCTTCCAGTAAACAGCATGATTTCTAAGATGAATGTTTATGGACATAGCTACTTTTCATAAATACACCTGTAATTTAGAAATACATTTCTTGTAATATTAAATATTGTTTAAATATCAGATATATTGATATCTGATAAATAGCAGATATATTAAATATCTGCTAGTTATGAACAATCATGAACAGGGCTGTGCATAAGTTTTAAACCACCTCTTTTTTTTTTTTTTGGTACCAGAGCCCTTCTCTTATTTTTAGAGGTGTTGATTTTACTTCTTCAGCCTTAGCAAAAGGTACTTCAAATGTGTTTTTTTCCTTTAAAACTGCTGCTGCTTTCTTACTGATATCAACTCTTTGAGTTTTCTGTCGGGCCACAGGAACGCGTTGAGGTGTGTGCTTCAGAAAAATTTAAAAAGTGACAAGTTGCAGAGAAAACAAAGAGCTAGGCCTAAAATATTCACAGCAGTCACGTATTTAGAAATAGGGCAAAACTGAGTTCACCATCTACTGTATGACAAGTTCTGAGCTAATAGCTTCTTGGTGATAACGTTTGTCGGTGCAAAAACTACTAGTTAGTGTTTCTCAAAATGTTTACTTTTTCATAGATTTACCAAAAATCAGAGATACAGCCATACTAGGGAACAGCCTTGAGGTATGAGATGTGCTATGAACTGGTTATTACAAAACATCACTTTTGATTGTCACCTTAAGACTTGAATAATTAAATAAAAATGTCAGACCATATTTTTCTTTCTGTTTTAAGTTTTTAAACTGAAGTGAGTCTGATTTTTTTCTCTCATCACGCCTGAAAGAAACCCAGAAAAACTAGATGCTTCACAGAAATAGCTAAAAGGGAACACTATTTGTGAGGAAAAATAAACAGTAAAACAAACATGTATGCAGCAATTTCATAAAGGTTTGTCCAGCTAAGTCCTTCAGGTCCCACCCGTCCCCTGTAACATCTGGTGTACCTCTGGGATCTGTCCTCAGACCCCTACTCTTCAACATTTACATTCTTCCCTTTGGCAATTTTTTTTCATCAGTCTAACGTTAATTTCAGAATCAGAATCAGACATACTTTAATAATCCCAGAGGGAAATTGCTGTTGCTATTGCCGCCCACGCTGACGACACTTATTCCGTAAACCCAATTCTATGCTCTCGCCCTCTTCCCTCACCTCCTGCTTGTCTGAAATAAAATATTGGCTCACTTCAAACTTGCTAAAAATGAATGGCAATAAAACTGAGCTCCTTCGTATTGGAACAAAAGCACTATTTAAAAAAAAAAAAAGACAGTTTTTCTCTCTCCGTTGACAGCTTATCACGGGTCAAGAGCATGGGTGAGCTATCAAGCTCCCTCTCTTTCATCTCTCACATTAATAACATCATCCGGTCTGCATATTAATGTGATCTACTTCATGTCACCACCTCCTCCCGCTTCCTGATATCCTCCTTCCCTGTCCATCACACTGCTCCTTCTGTTTGCCTCAGCACCATGGGGAGCAGAGCTTTCTCTCGCTCTGCTATCCAAACTCTGGCTTTTGACACTCTGTTCCTACTCAATTCCAGACTTAAAACCAACCCATTCAAGACTGCTTACTAATTGTGACTGAACTGCTCCATATGACTTATTTGATGTGGGTTTTTTTATCTGATTTTATTGTAGTTGTATTTTTTGTTTTCATTTGTACAGTGAAATTGAGTTTTATGAATGATTCTTATAAATAAAATATATTATTATTATTATTATATTATTATTATTATACTATGCCTATTGGTTTATTTATTAATATTATTATTATTATTATTATTATTATCATTATCATCAATTAAATATACTTATTCGTTTATTATTATTATGTTTATACTTATTCATTTATTATTATTATTACTATACTTATTCATTTATTAAAGATTATTATTATTATTATTATTATTATTATTATTATTATTATTATCAATTAAATATACTTATTCGTTTATTATTATTATTACTATACGTATTCATTTATTAACTATTATTATTATTATTATTATTATTATTATATCTTAAATGCCTAATTTGCAGTCTTAAGAAACTTAGGTTTTAACAACCTGCTGGCAATAGAGTCCAAAATGTTTGAATTTCAAATGTACATAAACCCAAAGGGTAAAAAACGTTAATCCCTTGAGTCCTTTAGAGCTAAATCAATTATAGTTCAGGTTCTCGCTCTCAAAATGTATTGCTTGCATATGCAGATTTTTGGGAAAGACAAAAAAAACAAGAAAGAAAAACTCGAGAATTTGCCTTGTCATTCGTCAGGTGAGATGTATCATAAACACCTGTTTGTCTTCTCCCTCCACTGGAACTCTTTATTCTTTTTAAATTATTGTAATTGGTGGATTTGGCTGTGCAAACAAATAACCAAATTACAGTACTGGCGTTAATAACTGCTGTATGAGCTGTGCTATCAATTTCTTAGTGAAATTACATAGAGCAGCACCCCTGGCCTTCGTGAAAAGGGGTGTTATGTAATTTATATAAGGCTGACGCTTTAACAAAGGCGCCCCTGTTTAAAGTCTCTGCCATCATTAGACCCCTCAGGACTGTGTAGCTAGAATTGCACCATCTTCCTCCAGATAAACCCAGGCTCCAGCATGCCCGGTTGCTTTCAGGAACTTTTGAAACACAGCTACTTCTGCAAGGAGCCTTCTGAATTGTCTCGGAGCCCCATTGTTCTCCCTCCTCCGTCCACTTTCCTCTGCTTTTAAACCTGCATAAACTCACGTTGCTCTGGCCGTCGATGGCCTGCAGCAGTCGGTCTCGCATCACCCGCGGAGTGGCTGTGGCCGCTGTCATCGCCCGGTGGTGTCCTGGACCGGGACGGACTCTGACACCAGCAGGGTCTCCCCCTCCCCTGACAAAAGAAGGCTTCTGGAAACCTCCACGACACACATGGACCAGACGGGAGAGCTCCTTAAAAAGCGGACATGTTGTCTGACGACGCTGTTATGTTTGTCTTCATCCCCCGCCGTCGCCTGCTTTGATGGGCTGGAGGACAGGAGCCGTCAGTCCGCTGCAAGAACACCGCCCGGCTCCTCGGCTGGCAGCCTCCGCCTCCTCCTCCCCCGGTTCTCTGATCTGGCTTTTTGGGAGAAGTACCTCCGAACTGCATGATGGGAACTATTTACGCACCCGCCGCTGGATGGTTGGCGTAAAATACACGTGTCGAGCACGAGACATCGGAGACAGACGTCAACTCTGCATTCGTGCGTCAGTCGGCCATGTTGTGAGTGGCATGTTCTACTGGATAAACCTGCTTATAAACAAATGGGGTTTCTGAATAACAATAATAAAAAAAAAAACCACAAAAGTTTACATCCAACTGATTCTAATAAATAACTGTTGTTTTCGCAATAAAATGTGTTGATTTTAGTGTTAATATTGTGTCAGGTTCCAACACTTAAAACATTCATTAAACAAATAAAAAAGAAGAGAGAAGGTTAAATCTTGCAAGGAGACCAGCAGAGAGACATGAATTCCTTTAGATCTCTCCTCTGTTCTGAAATTCACTCTGCTGCAGCTGTACTTTTATTATCTCAAAAAGGGAGGGCCCTAGTTTCATTTGCACAGCTTAAGGAAGGGGGAAACATGCTTTAGTGTGACCTTTGACATCATAAACTAGCAGTTTCAGGTATACAAAACAACCTTCACAATTGACCATTCAGTGACCAGGAAAGGAAGGATACACATATAGATGGGTGCAATTCATCACAGATAAAATAGAGCCTTTAAACAACAATCAACATTTATGGTGAGGCTGTTTCTTGCACCAGGTTTTAAGGTTCAGAGAGAACCTTAAAACCTTTTCAATAGTAATGAGTAAATACATGATAAATGCTATAAACATGTACAGAAAAATAAAACATATAGAATAGTAAAAATAATTCCATCATATTAGTAATCACTGAGATGACACTGAACATTGGTCATCAGTTGGCTTAGCTACTTTGTATTATTATTATTATTATTATTATTATTATTATTATTATTATTATTATTAGTATTATTATTATTGTTGTTGTTGCTGTCATATCTGTCACATTGTATTGTGTAATTTAGCATTTTCAAAATAGTTTTTATGATTAGAACAAATGTTATATGGTAATAATTATCGCACAGCATCTGTTTTCTGTACTTCTTTGCTCATGCAGGGTCGGGCCTGGTCCCCACCTTCAGTAGTTGATGGGTGAGAGGTGACATGTACCCAGTCCATCACATGCAAAAGCGCATCATGCACTACATTGTCAAAAATGTTGCGTCACCTGCCTTCACACACACATAAACTTCATGACATCCCAGTTTTAACATAAAGGTTTTTAATGGCATTCCCACACACTTTGCTTCATCAAACCTGGGTTAAAAATCAGGTCATTAGGGACTCCGGGGAACTTGGCTGCAAACTGAGGTAATATAGCTATTTCATTGAGGTATGTTGCATCAGGGACACATCTAAACGTTTCAGCACACCGGACTGGAGTTGAAGACCCCTGGTATAGAATAAATAATTCTCTCATTTTAATCACAAAATTTTGTAGCAAAGCAGGCTACCCTGAAAAATTTACCAGGTAGGTTACACTAAACGAGTTATCTTCATAAACCTGAGTAACCAGTAAGTATTCTACAGCTTAAATCAACTATACCCGAAAAAGAGTTAAACAATCTTTAACGAGTGGATTTCTTCTATACCCTAGTATACAGGTGGACAAACCTCCATGTAGCTTAAAAAGAAAACCATCAGCATTAAATATGGTCACAAGAAGAATCATCGATACTTCTGCATGTAGTTTAGGATGTTATATGACTTATTCTTATATTCTAAATTATTCTTAGGGAGTTCAGACTAATGAAATTTAATACAAGTCCTGAGAACAGATAACAAGATGTCTCCTGATATTATTTACATATTAAAATACTCTGTCACATCATAATTGTACACGCAATATAAAGAAAACCCTTATTAGGTAGAATAATCTACATGACCCACTTTTAGCTAAAAAAAAAAATCATTAAACGTTTTTTTTTTTGAGTGTATTAATTGTAATTAAACCCAGCTCATTTGGCCTTATTTGTGGATTTAAATGAAGTGTTTCAAAGACAAAGGTAACTGGTTGGCTATATTTGCAATAAGAAAGACATGTGAAATAGAAGTAATCGGGGACCATTATAGCGAATTCTAAAAATAACCGTATTGAGATACATTTTGATTTATTTTTTCTTCTAATTTAATCTAAGAGCTGTACTTCAAACATTCTTCTTGTGGCCATAGAAGACGTAGTAGGGAAGGGTATGCCATTGATTGGTCTGCTCTGTTTAGACAAAATTGAAGCAAGTGAAGTTTAATTTATTATTCGCCGTCGTAGACCTCCCTCCATCTGGCTGCAGACTCTGGCTGGACACACACGGCAGCTTAGGTTGCATTAAGGGTGACGATAGGGATAGGGTATCGAAGATCGTTTGCTCTGGTCTGACGGAAGTAGTTCCTGTTTCAAAGTCCAGCTGAACGTTCAGTCAGGGTGCAGAGGCTGTCCTACTAAAGTGTGCATCAGAAGCTACAATGTTGAAGAGAAGCTAAAAGTATTAGTGCATTAATCTGAGCGTGTTTGTGGCGGTGTGCGTGATCGGACATGCAGCAGTCTGTGGAGTCTCTGGTCCGACTGCTGGAGTCATACAGAGGAAGAGACAAAGTTGTGAGTCTTCACCAAACCCCGTTTATAACGGAATGGTGTAAAAGCATGCACTGCGTCTGAAATCGTTGTGCAAATTAATTTATTTCTTTACTGTCATTTGTTATTGAATAATCTATTATAGTAAACTACCTCTGAACTATGAATTTGAATCCGTGTCTACGACATATTGAGTTTATCACATAGCCTAAATTTCTGAATATAAATTGGATTTTTTTTAAATAAAGTGCCTTATCACATTTGTTGTGAGTCAGCGAAATATGAATAAAAAACCTGAATTGAAATAAATTACTCCGACAATAAACAAAATGCATTTTTTTAATCAGCCTTATTATTACAGTAGTTCTAAGAAAGGAATATGGATGATAGTAGATCTTAAGGGGTAAGGCTTAATACATTTTCACAGCAGCCTTGTAAAAATCTGGCCATAAATCCGTTAGCATTACTGTGACCTGACCTTGAACAGATTCGTGCTGAAAAATCTTCTAATGTGGCTGAATGGAGATAATATATTTATTTAAATGAACAGTAGTAGTGGTAGTAGTAGTGGTCTTTATCCTGATCTCAAAAGTGACTATAGGTCTTTAGGTAATATCTCAAAATCTCTTAACTAATTAAAACATTTTATATCGTTGTAATGATCAGTCAAAATGTGTCTGATCCCGTTTTTGTGAACTGACTTTCACACATTTTTCCCCCCCCTTGCTTGTCTGTAGATCAGGACGGTCTGTTATGGCTCTCAGCTGGTCGGAGGAGTTCTTACCCAGAAAGCAGAAGCAGATGTGTCTTCAAAGCGACTTGGGAAAAGTTTGCTGCTGTTCTCTGCTCAGCTCAGCCACTGCAGGACCGTGTTGAGGCTGTTTGATGATCTCTCAATGCTGGCGTACTCCCAAAGCTATGGCCTCGGTGCTTCGGTGATTCATAGAAAAGTTTCCTTACTTGTCCACTCAAGTCAGATCATTCCTATTAATCCTGACCAGAATTTTCTTTGTTTCAGGAGGAAGATGCAGGCGTTCGCTGGATATCGGTGCTGACAAACGTGGCTGACCAACTCTACTATCCATGTGAACATATCGCCTGGGCCGCAGATGCTGAGCTCGTCAAAGTGAAGTCTGATAAGTGGTGGCTGCTCAGCACGGTGCTGTGGGGGGCCTCGCTGTTCCTGGGCATCCTCAGGTGAAAACACATGCGCTCAAAGTTCAGGTGTTGTCAACTGAGTGATGTTTTAACTGCGTCTATCGTTCCGTCTGTTCTCTATACTGAATTGTTCCTACACAGTCCCACGAGACTAACAATTGAATGTACAAAGAAATTCATACTTATTCCTCCTAAAGGTCTCATGTTTCAGTTTTACTCCCAGAAAACGTGTGGCTTTTATGTATAAACATCCCAGTACCATGTTCAATAAAAATAATATTATTAGTAATTTCATTTACAAGTATGTTCCTGAAAGTGAACTTAAAGTCTGAGTAAGTTCTGGAGAGTAACCTGAAAACATCTATAGTAACCTGTACATTTAGAGTAAGTTCCAGAAAATAACCTGTAAGTTTTGCCTATTTACTGGAAAGCAACCTGCGAGTTTCAGAAACGGACTTGTATGCTCTGAAAAGTACCCTGTAAGCTTTGAAAGTAAAATGCAAATCCAAGGATGTTCTTAATGAGTGCAGTGTAAGTTTTGAAAAGTTCTGGTAAAACACCTGAAAGCCACTTAGGAGTATGTTTCAGAAAGGAACCAAAAATAGGATTTTAAGTCCCAGAACATACGCTATCGTAATTTCCTAGTAAATTCAGGAGAGGTCTGAATGTTCAGTAAAGTAACCTGTATCTTCAGAGTAAGTTCCAGAAAGTGTTCAAGCTTCAGGTCAGTAGCTTATATGTACTGTGGAAGTTCTGAGAAGTATCCTGCAAAATCAATCAACCTAGAAAAAAATCAACCGGAAAAAAGTGAACACTGTCTTTTGTAGCTATGGGGCAGGAAACCTGCTGAAAATTAGGTTTTGCAAAAAAGTTGCTCATGATAGCTAGAGCCAAATGAAAGCTAAAGTAAACGTTTTGGTGTAAATTTTTATTTCTCTAGGTCCCTTCGTGTTCTGCTGTTGTTGAGGAGGAAGCTGAAGAAACACGACTGGGATGGAGGAGGCAACAGGTGCTTACTTAGCGTATTAAATATTTCTTTAATTTCTTTATTTGCAGTACTGATGTGTGTTAGCTGTTCACAAGTCGATATTTACATGGAATTTACACACAGTAGCCAGCATAGTTCATGTTTTGAAAAGTAACCCTTACCCTCATAGTAAGTTCTAAAAAGTTTTGAAGATTTGACTTTGACTTGATACAACCTGAGTGATCTGATGTCTTTATGTTGTTTTAGTGGTCTGTCAACCGCTCGGCCAGCCCGTTTGAGCCTTTAACAAAAATAATTACGTTTTTTTTGTTTGTCACTCTAGTCCAGGGGCCTGCAACCTTTACAGTCTAAAGAGCCATTTTGCCCACAGTCCACTGGAATTAAACTCACTCAGAGCCGCAAATGTTGCCTGGCCTTTTGAAAAAAGACAAGTTATAAGTTTTGATAAAGATCTACTGTAGGAAATATGTTGTCATCGTTAAAGAAACGCCCTTTTATCTCTATTCTGAGGTTTAAAAAAAGAAGATGGACGGGATGTTGATATTTCTGGATAATGATGTAAAAAAAATAGTTTCCAACATAATGAAGAAACATTGATTTAAAATTAAATATTACTGGCACTTTTAGCATCATTCAGTTGTGAAAATTAAATGCAATTATTCCAAGAAAAAAAACTGCTAAGACATGCATTTATTATATGCATTTATTATCATTATTACATTTAAATACCATAATAAAAACAGAGCCACTGTGGACGGCCCAAAGAGCCACTTGCGGCTCCAGAGCCACAGGTTGCAGACCCCTGCTCTAGTCTCATTCATGTTTTTTCTTTCAAACTAAGAGGTTGAGACGTGGCTCTGTCTTAGAAATACAAAACCTTCCAACACATGAAACTGTAGATCCCAGTAAATCTGCGCATTCTCTCCTGCAGACGGTCTCACCTCCGCAGGCAGATACGAGGGGAGCTGCTCTCCATCCTCAGCAGCATGGCGGACCTCGGTAACGCCATTCACTGGATGCCACCAGGCTTCCTTTGGGCGGGACGGTTCCCCAGCTGGCTGGTGGGCTTGCTGGGCACCACCTCCTCTCTGATTGGTTTGATTCAGATGACGACCAGCAGCAGTGAGCTGTCAGACAGTGCAGGGCCGTCTTCAGAATAATGAGGAGCTGTTAATTGAATGAATTGTGAGAGGTGGTGGACAAGAAGTCCTTGTAGGTCTTTGATTTGATCAGATCATCTATTTAGAGTAATTTCTATCTGGACTTCTCATGGACTGCTTCCTATAAGTCTATCTATTTAAAATATTTTTTGAAATCATGAGATTAGTCTTTGTTTAAATACATTTTGAAATGTCAGTTGTATGAAAGTAGCATTTAAAAAAATTATTGTTTTGCTAAACAATGTTATTAATTTTGTTTGTAATTTATTTTCAAAGCAAATATTTCTTAAATCAATGTCATTATATCACATTTTATTTTGTCATTTGAGTAAAGTGTAATGATTTCCAACAGGGAGATACTGAGGCTGATTCTTTGTCTGTTTTTATCAGAGAAATCCTGTTACTAATCACACTGCAAAAATAGAACTAAAAATAAGTAAAATTTTCTTGAAATGAATGTATTTGCCCTTGATTTGAGCAGGTAAATTAGATTATTTGCCAATGATATGAGATTTTTGCACTTAAAATGGGAAAAATTAATCTCCATCATCTTATTTCAAGTGCAGTATATCTAATTATCTTATTTTAGGGCTAGAAATACTCGTTCCATTGGCAAATAATCTCATTTACCTGCTCAAATCAAGGGCAATTATATTCATTTCAAGAAAATTTTACTTATTTTAAGTTCTCTTTTTGCAGTGCAGCATTTTTTATTGTGTGCAAAGCAAGCTTTTTTCAAGATTCTCTCACGTTTCTGTCTGGTCCGGCTGCGTCTTTGACTTTAGGAGATGTGCAAAGAGACATACTCCTTGAATTGCAACAATAACTGGGAATATACAGTACTTTGAAAAGGTATTTGCCCCCTTACAGATTTCTTCTTAAATGTTTCAGACCCTTAAGAAAATGTTAATAACAGACACAGATAGTCTGAGGAAATACAAAACACTGTTCTCAATTGAGGACATAACTTATTAATGGAAAAAAAGGTTATCCAAGCGACATCCAAGTTCTTATGTAAAAATATTTGACCACTAAACCTTATACCTGCTCGTGCCAGTTATAAGGTTTATGGGCTGAATAAACATTTGTGACTTTAACACAAGTCTTTGACATTGCTGTGTAGGAATTTGGTCCCACTCTTCTTTGCAGAATTGTTTTCGTTTAGTCACATTTCAGGGGTGTCAAGCATGTTTAAGGTCATGCTGTAACATCCCACTTGCGTATAAGTTCAGACTTTGATGAGTCCACTTTAAAACCTGAACTTGTTGGTGTCTTCAGCATCGTTGTCCAGCAGCGTAAACCCAGTGTACTTCAGCTGAAGGTCACACACCGAAGGCCTGCAAGATTTTCCTAACAGGTTTGTTTGTTTGTTGGTGTGATTTTTTTTTTGATGACATGTTGTGTAGTTTAATGTCTGATGTAATAGGACTGAAAAGTGTTCAGTTCTCTCACGAATCCTCAAAATACTTTTTCTTAAAGTCTTAGGAATCATCAACATCTTTAAGCAAATATGAGACTGTAAACCGTGGTGGTGTTTGTGGACAGCAATGATTTTCACCTTGGATGGATGTGATTTTTGCTCTCTCTCTCTCTCTCTCTCGCTCGCTCACTCACTCACTCACACACACACCCTTGTTCTTGTCTAAAGCAAGACACCTACCTTGCTTTAAATGTTGCTTTGCATTTCTGACTTCCTGGATCCGTTTCCGATGCGTTCATGGAGCTACTTCTATCAGCCTTTCACACATGCTAAGTGCATTGACGGGGAAATCTATCTGGTGAGGTAAATATTCCAGCAACACTTGGAAGTACTGTACAACCAACTTTATTAACAGACTGAGGCCCTTTGGCTTGTGGCCTTTATTTGGATCATTTATCACTTTTGCATGTTTTCTCCATTTGGAGATAAGGAGTTAACAGAAGTTCTAAAGCCTTAGAAATGACTTTGTAACCCTGTCCAGACGTATGCTGATGACTTTGTTTCTCCTGTTCTTGAATTTATTTTGATCACAGCGTCATGTGTTGCATTTAAGATCTTTTAGCCTTCTTTATCTTCTGATGCTAGAAGTGTAGCAGCAATTAAGATTTGGTGTTTCTGGTGAAATTGAACTCCCTTAATAAGTGAAATCATATTTTGAAAACCACAATTTGTATTTGCTCAAGTTTTCTCTGATATTAAAGTTTGTTAGATCCAACAGTGGGAACCAGCCTGGTTTTAATTAGATTAATGTTTGTTAAATAAAATGAGCTTGTGTGAATAGTATGCTAGACTTTTGAGTTGTCTTCAAGTTTAATCAAATCTAAAAATGCATAATTTGCATTGAATAACTTGCAAACAGCATGACATAAGGATGTCATGTTTTTTATTACTTTTTTGATGTTTTTAATTATAGCAAAAATAGAATCCTTATTTTACTCAGGATTTTTCTAATTAAAGTTAAAATACCTGTTGAATACACGTTTTTTTTTCCATAATCTGTATAGTTTAGGAATTTTTAGCCAAATAGGTTTGATACTTCAAAATAGTGAAAACAAATGCTTTAACTTTTAAGATGCATAGATTTAGGTTTTGCTCCAGTTTACTTCTCGTTTTGGTGCTTTTTACTAGCAAAATGAAATAAAAAGTAGTGCCTAAAACAAAACCCGTTTAGTTCAATGGAATATGAACTGAAGGGATAAACTCAAATTGTCTTGAAAAAACTGAGATTAAAAAAAATCCTAATAGGGCATTAAAATAGTCAAAAGTCAAAAGACTGATAGATCATTGGTAAAAATAAAACTGGGGCAATACATCTGCATTGAAGAAGTTTGTTGAAATTCAATCCTTGAAACAGTATAAAGTACGCAGTCATGGTTAACCAAATAATTGCCACAGAATCAAAGGGGTTGTACGTATGCATTATCACATTCAGCTACTAACTTCTGATTATTCGAAAAAAGTAAAACAAAGCAAAAAACTTTTTGTAATCGAAATATTGACGCTTGATTAATCGGGACTTGGACGTAGGAAGGTTGACGTATGTGAGTGTTGCGTTTAATGTAGCTCATAAATAGGAATCAGTCTCCGGTAAAATTGTGCTCATATTAGATAAAATACCTGATATATGTAATTAAAACGTGTTGGAATGCGTCTGTTGGCGTCTTTTAAGTAAACGCGAATACGTACATGCGTAAAGATGGGTAAGGGGACAGAATTTGTAAGGATGATTGGAGAAGTTACGGGGGCCCTTGAACGCCGCAGGAGGATTGTCGCGGCCAATAAATAAAAGTAATTACTCGACAGCGGCAGTGGCTTTAAAACAACAGCACGATTCACTCCGCAAAAAAACCTGTATGATGCCGATGGTTCACCGTTAAGGCGACACTTTTATCACAGCTGTCGACGTTTATAGTATGACGCAAAAAATCTGCACAGAAGTTTTGGAGAGGGTTCAAATTCCTGGACACGCCAACTCATCTGTCGCGGTAGCCACAGTTGTTTCCATTTGGACGAAAAGGAGGCGAGAAAGGTTCTCGGCATCCGGTGAGAACTCGATTTTTAAAAGATATATGTAACTTTAAAAGTGGTTTTTTTTACGTCCAGACTTTCAGTTTCCAGCACAGCAGCAGTCTGCCGAGGCAGAGGCTGCCAAGTGAGACATTAGCTTCGAGCTGCTACTTCAGTTAGCTAAACTCTGCTCGTAGACATTTAAAAGCAGTAGTATTTCGTGTCCCTTTATTCATTCGTTGTCTTTGCTTGTATTTCCCTTGCCTGTGTGAGTAATGACGCCTTACACCGCAGGCAGGGTGCTTATTTGAAGTCTTCCTGTTGTGATTCTACTGTGAAACTCGTCTCATCTTGTCATTTTTCACAACAATTCAACTCTATAGTGAGTAATAATCTGTGAAAGTGGATCCCAATAAATGTGATTATAACTTAAGAATTTATTACAGTAATAAAATCCCCAAAACTCATGTGCACTCCTAGACAACAGTATATATTTATGCACACTTTTGTCATACAGTAGCTTTTTTTTTTTTTAAATGTGAATTACTTCCTACATTGTGGATATATACTGAAGACATCTAAACGAAGCAAAATATGTAGGGTTATGTCTGTGAAATTACTCAAAATGGGGCTGGGCGATAATTCAATAACAATATATATCGATCGATAATTGTATATCGATGATAGGGGAAAAAAAGAGTAAGTAAAAAGATCAACAGAATAACAGTTTTCCTTCCTTTTGCATTCTAGCCTATCATGTAGGTTAATATTAGTCATTACATCATCCCAACCAATCACAAACGCAGACCCAGGAACGCTCCGCCCCCTTCAGAGAGTTCACAAAGCACACGTTCTTTTTTTTAAAAACTTGCAGTTTTGGTAAAAAGTTGGTCGAATAAAGGTTGAGTTTGAGTTCATTGTTTGTTCTGCATCTCAAAACAAGTCGCTAAGGTAATTTGTTGATAATTATCAATATCGATCAGTATGATTTCTATTTTATCTGGGTTTTTTTCTTCCCCATATCGTCCAGACCTAACGCAAAACATCTTTTTACGTTTTAGATTCTTCCAAATAGCCTCCGCTTGTTTTGCTCACTGCTTTTGCACACTCTTGGCATTCTTTTAGGAAGCTTTCCCAAAACACTAGGAGTTCCTAGAGGTAGTTATAAAATCGAAAAAAAAAACACTGTATGTCCAAAATGGTTGCACGAGTGTCGCCAGCGTTGCTGCGGGGATTGAGGTCTGCATGGCTGCCGCCTCTTCCATAGATGATGGACTAAAAAGCCCATAGGACAAGCGGACTAATTACTGGAACCGTGTCCTCAGGCCTGAAAAGACCCAAGACAAACGTATTTGGTTCAGATGGAGTCGCGTGGGGCGGCGGCGGCCATGTTGGTGGGGCCGTGCATGTCTGCAGACCTAAACCTAATAGCTGTCGCACAAGCATCTATCAAACTGTCATGCCTTCCGTTTTGTCGCATGAACAGATAACGGTGAAACATTTGCAGAAAAACAGAGGTTTGCGTTTACATGTGAGAGTTCCCGTGTAATAGTTGTTGTGCTTTTTGCCTTACAGGGATCCTTCCCAGATAATTCTGCCACGTCGCGATCCCAGCAAAGGGTCTCTCCTGGGTAATGCCGTCCGTTCCCTGACACAAAATGGACCCCGACTGCTTCCCGCACCGTCAGCCGACGCCTACACACGCAGACGCGTCGCTGAGCGAGTTTGACCCCGTCGTTGGAGCCTCAGGGAGGCAACGTAGTGCGCTCCCAGCAGCAGGTCTGCGAGGGTCGGCGGCAGAGGACTTTGATTCCTATCGCCTGATTGAGCCTCCCCCTCTGGACTGGAGGTCAGACTCCTCCAGTGAAGCGGGTTCGGCGCCAGATCTGGAGGACCCCAGCCACCCTCCGTCTGCCGACCCGCTGCGTTTGACCGGCGTCGGAGACTCGGAATCGCCGCCTTTGATCGGAGGAGACATGCTGTCTCCAAACCAGTCGTACCAGCAAGTGCTTCTGGGCAACGCGGCAGAGCCAGACCAGCCTTTAGAAGTCAAAGTAGCAGACGGAGAGGAAAATACTCACGAGATGCTAAGAGATGCTGAGGCGGAGGATCCAAACAGGACATCGGGGGATGAGGACCACAGCCGTATTCAGGCCTTGCTCACCCAGCTTCAGACGATGGACAAAGAGGCCGTTGATGATGGCCGCTCCTGCCCCCCCGCGCAGGAAGTCTGCAGTCGCTCTGCGCTGACGACCAGCACTGAAAGCACAGGGCTGCTTTTCTCTGAAAGCCACCAGCGAGACCTGCTGGGACTGCTGCAGTGCACGGAGATCAGCGCCACGCCGCAGCCGTCCCGCCTGCCTCACCTCGGCGGGGTCGACGCCGTGCTCTCCGTGTCCTACAGCCAGGAGGAGTCGCCGCCGAGGCGCTGGAGGCAGAGCGCAAACGGTCAGCGGCACAGGGGCGACTCCGTCTCCTCGCTGCCCGACGATGAGTACCCCGAGCCGGTGTGGATGAAGGTCGGAGAGGCGCCGCCGCCGGAGGAGGAGGAGGAGGAGGAGGAGGAGACCGGCGCAGATGGCGAACAGGTTAGTGTGAAAATGACTGAAAACGAAACCAAACTGCTGTGTCAACCTTTTTCTGAAGGCTTTTTGTCTATTTTAGGAAGATATTTCAGTCCAAGTCAGTGATTGCCAATGCGGTACCGCGCGCGAGCTATTTTTAGAAACACAACGTCACAATGACGTGGTACGCAGTGGGGCAAACTTTTAAAACCCGCCGCTGCTTTGCTTTAAAAGAGACATGCGTTAGCCTAGGTTTTACTCGGTAAACGACTGCTTTTTCCAAATCTAAGACCATGGTTTTTAAACATTGTTGCTATGGAACGTGCAACAGCGACTCGAGGTACGCTGATCGGCCGCATATGAAGGATGTTTTCTTCAAGACTGCCAAGGAGAAATGTGTACGCTGGGACCGGGGCGGTCGGCCTACACAACAGTTCAACCCGAAAAAGTTACCAAATTCAAGTACATATGTAGCAAGCATTTTGTCGGAGGAAAGGGCACAACCGAAGAACATCCTGACCCAATTCCAGCGACATCAAGTCAAGGTAAGAGTATTTTGGTGGCCGACATGTTAATAAAGTAGCGCCTGCTACCCACTGAGCTATATCATACACTGGAGTGCTAATCACCGTCTGTTTGAACGAGTCGCTTTGAAGCCACCAGCCGCCATATTGGTACTCCCTATTTCCCCCCCAGTAACTAGGGAATATGTGCGCTACAGCATCGAATGACGAGGATTTTCTCATGTTCAGGGGGGGGCTTAAAACTTTTAAAATGTCAAATGCCATATAGTTTTATGTTATGTTCTAAAAATATGAAGTACTGAGAAAGTCATGTGCTGAAATATTTTGCATTTTATTCATTTAAATATATATGTTTAACATTTATAAATATATAAATAACAATGTACAACAACATATATTTACATATGTGTATACATATATATACATATATACATATACACATACTTATATATACATATATGTATATTTAATATGAATAACATGTAAAATATTTCAGCACCTAATTTCCTAGAAGTTGATAGTGTTAGTACATCCACTGACTGTAGAATTACCTGTGAAACGTTTTCACTCAGCCAGAAAACTGCTTGTTGTTGCAACCAAATCCTGTGGGATTCTGTGAGAGTAGGGAGTAGCAAGATGGCGGCCAGTGGCTTCAGTTTTTCGGCAAAATCAGCACTCCAGTGTATTATACAGCTCAGTGCTGCTACCATGATCGCATATAGGCTATCATGGTAGCAGGCGCTAACATGATAGCCTGCTACCAGGATAGCTTACTCAAAAACATTTCAAATGAGACAAACATTAAACATATACCCATTCCTGGACGGTGATTGCAAACAACAACAAAAAAAAAAAAAACGGCCGACACTGCCATGATCGCCGCGCAGGAAAAAAAAAACAAAGCTTACCGTTCATCAACTCGGCCAGTTTTCCAGTCTTTTTAAGCCCTCGAACCTCAAGCCATCGTTTGAGCTGAAGGTTGGTGTGTTCTTCGACAGTTCGGCCAGTAATCCATGTGCCTGGGACATCGTCTTGGGAAAGTTTAACGGCTGTAAAGTCGGTCATATCGCTGGTTCTGTTGCGCTTGTAATAGCTGGGTTATCCGTGCTTTCTCTCCTGTATGCCCTACCTAAGCGGCAAAAGGGGCGTTGCTCTTGAGACGGTGACGTCACGTGCGCGGTACCGCATTGAATTCAAAGAAATTAATTCAATTGAATTTTATTTATATAGCGCCAATTCATGAAACATGTCATTTTAAGGCACTTTACAAAGTCAAATGCAATCAGATTATAAAGATTGGGTCAGATTATACAGATTGGGAAAACATTTCCTATATAAATTATAGTTTAGTTTACTTCTAGTTTCATTTGGCTGGTAATTGTTTATTGGTTCCAAAGCTTGTTGTTGATATAATCGTCTTAATTTCATCTTTTAGAGCGCTGATGACCACCCATCATACAAAGATGGTGAGTTAACTCACCTTTGCTCCGCTTTTAATGTCGTTTTTAAGACCTACTCAGCAGAGTTTTTGTTATTAATTTGATATTTGATGTGTTTTTTTTTTTTGTTTTTTTTTTAGTGCCTGGTCCTTGTGACCCTGAAGACCTGTTGGACGGAGTTATCTTCGGCGCCAAGTATCTGGGCTCCACTCAGATCAAGTCGGACAGGAACCCCTCCACAAATGCTCGCATGACCCAGGCTCAGGAGGCCGTTGACAGGATTAAGGTAAAATAAATGGGGAAAAAATCCATGAATTGATCTGACTTGGTCTTGATTGTTTTGTAGATTAGGCCCGCAGACATTAATGGTGCTGTGATAATCGGCCCGGTTCTGATGGGACTGGCTCTGACTGCAGTGTTGTTTGCTTGTAGGCACCAGAAGGAGAGTCTCAGCCAATGACCGAAGTGGATCTGTTCATCTCCACCAAACGAATCAAGGTGCTGACGGCTGACACGCAGGTACCCAAAGCGTTTCTTGTCTTCCTTTCTGTGTTTTCCACCTTGGCGGTGGTCTGTACAAGACAATTTTCCATTTCTAAAAAGGTGAAGCTCAGGGAATTAAAAGATCATAAAAAGGGTAATTTATCTAAGTAGTTCACTTGAAAATGTGAAACTTGTATACATAGATTTAGGGCTGGATGATAATTCAGTAACAATATATATCGATCGATAGATGTATATCGGAAAAAAAGGTTAATAAAAATATTAGTCATTACATTCTCTCAACCAATCACAAACACAGACCCGGGAACCAAGCTTTACCAAGAGTTCAGAGAGCACATGTTCTTTTTTTCTTTTTTTAAAAACTTGTAGTTTTGGTAAAAAGTTGGTTGAATAAAGGGTTGAGTTTGAATTCAGTGTGTGTTCTGTGTCTAAAAATAGGTCGCTATATGTTTTGAATTTGTTCATAATTATCAATATCGATCCAATATGATTTCTATTTTCATCCAGCCCTACATAGATTTATTAGCCCCAGAATTATACAATTCCCTTGTTTCTTTCTGTTAAGATGATTTATGACATAAAGCTAATGGAAACCAAATATTCAGCTGGTCAGAAAATTAGGAAATAAAATAAAAATAATAAATAAAAATTAAAATACGACCGATACAAAAGGATTTAGACTGAAATGTCATGGTATGGCCATGTTGCAGCCAACACAAACACTGCGGCAGTTCTCCAGCAGACAGTCGGTGACGCCCTCAACAAGGTTATTTCTAAAAATCCTTGACGATCCCAGAGCGCAGTATCCAACAATATGAAGGGAAAGTTGAGTGGAAGGAAACTGTGCAAAAAGGTGAACAAGCAACGGGAATAAACGCAGCCTTGATGGGATTGTAGAGCGGCGGCCATTTAAGAAGCTGAGGGGGAACCATGAAGGGTGGACTGTGGCTGGAGTCGGTGCTTCAAGAGTGATGAAAATAATAAATAAAGCAATGTTTTAAAATGTAAAGGTAATAAATAAATCCTAGTCTTGACAATTTTTTACACTTATAGTTGAAGGTTTTCTTTTTTTTGTTTTGTTTAGATTGCAAACCACGTGTTGCTTTTGGTGTTTTTTTTTCTTTCAAATTCGAACGTTTGTTCCATTTAAAGAAAGTTTGTTTATTCCCTTTTGAACATTTGAGTTTTTATTTTATTTTAAAAGGATAAAATAGTTTTTCTCTACTTTAAAAAATCAAACAAATATCCTATTGTAATAAACAAGCCATTTTGTTTTACCGTACCATATTTATTTCTAAAGCACTTAAAATACAACTGAAGTTCTATACAAATATCAACACGACGAACGACAACAAAACAGTAAAACAAATATGCAAAAACAGAAATCCAAAACACAACAAATATAAGACATGGAAATGAACCTACATTGGGGTGAAAGCGAGAGAAATAATGTATCTTTAAACTAGTTTTAAAAACAGAAGGCGATTGGGGCCTTCTGCAAAGGCTCTGTCTTCTTGAGATTTATAAAATGTTTTTGGAGCTTTTCATAAATTTGAAGGGTCGTGTAGCTTTTGTGGCTTTGAACAAATTTCGCTTCGCTGGATGAAAGGCAAAAATGTCCCGTATAGTTATAAAAGTCGCCGACCTCAGGTCTGAGAAGAAAAAAGGACGGACTGTTGCTCACTGGTCCAAAGTCCTGTTTTCAGATTAAAGTACATTTCATGAAGAAATCAAGGTCCCAGCGTCTGGAGAAAGAGAGCCATGGATGGATCCAGGCTGATGGATGTTATTAAAGCAACCTGGGGCTTCCTTAACGCCTCAACAGATCCACCTACTAATGGCCTCCACTGATAGTGATTTATGCAAAAGAAGCCACAATCAAATAATCCTATTTTATCATTAACAAAAAATCTTAGCTGTAAATGAAGTAGTAGCATTTTACTCATCTCCTCCTTTCAGGAAGCCATGATGGATCACTCTCTGCAGACCATTTCTTACATCGCAGACATCGGGGACATCGTCGTCCTGATGGCACGGAGGAAACCCAAAGGCCAGGATGCAGACGCCGCCTCTCAAGCGTCGTCGCAGCCTCAGAAGAAGTGCCTGATGATCTGCCACGTCTTCTCCTCTGAGGACGTGAGTCTGCCCGGGGAATCTTTTCAATCTTCCTTACCCGATTATGCAATCTTTACGTTATTCGTTGTTTTTAAATTGTTTGGAGCAGTACAGTGTAAACGGGCCTGCCAATACTAGACAATGTTCTGGTGTCTCCGATGTGTCACAGATGTGTTTTTTTTTTTTTTTTTTAGCTTGGCCTAATTTCAGCCAGCGAGTTTCCACTGGTCTTATACTTGTCCCAGTTTCCCACAAATGGCAACAATTAATTTCTTTAAGCAACCAACTACCTGTGGGGAGCTTAAAATCCTCAGCCTCTTACTTTTATTCCCCTTTTTCTTGTACCTGGAAAGGCTAAATCTTCTCATAGTAAAGAACTTATTGTGTTTGCTGCTCTACGCTGGGATAGATGTTTTGGCTCAACTGTATTTTTTTATATGAAAGTCTTAAATAAATTCATATTTTTGTATTTGTTTCCAAACGAACGTCTTTTTGCGTGTCTAAATATTAAACTGATTGATCCTTCCTGTCGCCCGTCACAGGCTCAGGTCATAGCTCAGGCTATCGGCCAGGCGTTTGGAGTGGCTTACCAGCAGTTTCTTCAGACCAGTGGCATCAAGGCCAGCGATCTGAAGCCGGGCGACTACAGTAACTACCTGGAGAGCCAGGAACTCTACAACGGAGACTTGGCCCACTTCTCGGACTCTCAGAACCTTCGGGATGTAAGTAGAGGGCTTGAAAAGCTGCATGATCTGTATTATTATTATTATTATTATTATTATTATTATTACAAAGTTTACCTTATTTCAGTAAATGCAATCTCTAATAGAAACAGCTTATATAGATAAATTACACAGACTGATGTTAGATGCCCTTATTTCTGATGATTATGATTTTTTTCCTCCCATACAGCCAATGAAAACATAACATTTACGATTAGTATTTTAGGTCAGACCCATAAAAATTACATTTTGATACAAATGTGGGCTTAATGAATAGTATGTTTAATACCTGCTTCAACATTGTTTTATTTTTTAGAAGACAAAACTGCTAGGGTTGGACCTTCATGTCGTTTTTATCAATATCGTAAAAAATTTCTCATCATGATAGGAATTTGGATTTATCTTGACGCTGATAAATTCCAACTAGTGGTGTCTGGAAACCCCCAGAACTGCCACTGTAGTCAGGATTGTTATTGTTTTGTTATTTTCTCCTCTGCATGCCTTAACTGAATTTAATTCGATTTTTTAATGTATTGATGCTGTCAATAAACCAGCAGTGTCGTAATAAAATTACACTTTTTTATGTAACCAGTGCCCTGATGAAACATATGTTGAAATTTGTTTTAATAGTACAATTTTAAATGTTTTTTAAGGACAGTATTCATGCTAATTGGGCTATAATTGACATGCAGTCACTGCCACACAGTTACCTGAAAAATACAACAAGAAGCTGTACATTGTCTTTTATCACCACTTTTATCGTGAACACATCACTGCCACAGTATATCGTGATAAATTTCATATCGCCCCAACCCTAAAAAACGCTATTATAATTCCAGACAAATAACTTAAGAAATGTAAAATGTAAAAATCAGACTTTAATGTTTCTTGACTTTAAACAACGATTCCATATTCAAAAACTCTCCAGTTCAAAACAATTCAACAGGGAGGAGCGGGCTAACCCGGCTCGTCGGCGCTAATTGTGAACGCCTGATGATGTTTTGGCTGCCAGGGATTTTTTTATTTTTTTTTATTTTTTATTTTTGGGGTAGCGTTTTCTTTTGTTTAAAAAACAAAACAACAACTAAATAGTCATTTAAAAACTGCATTTTGTATTTACTCAGGTTATCTTTGTGTGAGATCAATTTGATCAGAAACATTAAATGGTGACAGCCGCTGCTACAGATTTATCCTGCTGGACGCTATAACACTTCTGGTCGTTTCTATTGGCTGCTAACGGGGATCAACTCTCTGCGTCCAGATAGCGATCACAAAGGCTGCCGGGGAGATCTTGGGACTGGCGGTGGTGGAGTCGGGATGGGGGTCCATCCTGCCCACCGTGGTGGTGGCCAACCTCCTCCACGGCGGTCCAGCCGAACGCTGCGGCGAGCTCAGCATTGGCGACCGCGTCATGTCCGTCAACGGCACCAGCTTGGTGGGTCTGCCCATCACCACCTGCCAGAACATCCTCCGGGTAAGACGAGAGCGAGGCCCAAGCTAGTAATGACGCTAAAAGTCATAACTTGGCTTCACAAGGCAACATTTAGTGAGAAACAAAAAGAAGTTTCTGCAGTTAGCTGTCCTTGTATCCATTGTGCTCCAGGTGGCACTGTGATGCCAACATTCTTGATTTGAGACTAGTTATTGTGTTTTTAGTCGCTTTTATTACCAGGCTCATAGTTAAAGTGTTATCAATTTGCCCTTTAGACACTTAGACAACTTTATTTGAGTGCGTACAGAATGAAATTTTGTTGCATACAACTTGTAAATTGCAGTAAAATTAAATTACAGTATAAGATGCCGCAGTGATTTAAAAGTAAACAATTGAAATGTAGACAATGCAGGAGAAGTCACAGTGTACAGATGAGTATTTTTTTAAAACCATTTGTATGTGCAGAATTAGGGCATTTGTGCAATAATACAGCTTGTAAATTACAGTAGATTTAAAATGCAGTATAGGGTGCAGCAGTGATTTAAAAGTAAAACAATTGAAATGTAAACAGTGCAGGGGAAAGTCACAGTGGACAGGTGAGTATTTTCAAAAACCATTTGTATGTACAGAATTTGATTGTGCAAAGGGCAGTTGTGCAGGAATGCATTTAGAAACTAAGAGTTTGGCAGCATTTGTAATGCTAGATGGAGATGCAATGATGCAAAATGAGCAAATATGCAATGTTGTGCAGAGTTTATGGGTTATAGTTCAGCAGGCTTTGCAGACTTCTTCTTTAATTTTAACATTTTTTCTGAGTAGTTTTTATATTATTCTGGACACTTGATTACAAAACATCTACCAGGTCGACCAGGTTTTTGTGTGAATCTCCCACAAAAAGGTGCAGAATAAATTTTTGTAATTGGGCAGTGTGGCTAAGGGTTGTTTCTCAGATTAGCTCTAGTTATTCAAGCCTGCTACACTCGGAGTCGTACAATTCCCTCTCGGTTATTTCTATGACTAACGGGTTGTTACGTCATAGTTTGTGCTCTGTGAGCATCCCTGATTCCAAATAATCAGAGCTTTTAATACTTTGTTTGGCATCTTAATCGGACCTAATCTTAGAACAACAGGTTTTATATAAAACCCCGATAAGAGAGCTCAGAGGTAAAAGAAAGAGCAAGGTAATGTACATTTCTGTAAAAGACTGAGCAACAGAGGATGTTTTCTAAACAACGTACAAAGCTCTTTATTTTGTCAGACTTTTAAAATACTTTAACACGTGACGACAGCTTAAACACCAATTCAAACCTGGGTTCAAAGCAATGCTCTTCCAAGTATTTATTCTTATGTTTATGCTTTACAAAATGTATTCACTGATTGTTTTTACCTGCATATTTTATAAATTTTTCAATATTGTTGTCTTTCTCTTTTTTTGTATGCAATTTAACTCAAAAGACGGTTTAAATTTATTTCTGAACCAGGACCTTAAGAGCCAGAAGTATGTGAAGCTCAGCATCGTCCACTGCCCTCCAGTCACCATGGCGATCATAAAGAGACCAGATGTTAAGTGTCAGCTCGGCTTCAGCGTCGACGACGGCATTGTACGTCAGTTTTGGATGTTCTCAATCTTTTTGCCACCCTTTTGTTTTTTCTTTGATCAGCTCTTGACGCTGCGCTTTGTAAGGAACTAATGGAGCATCTACTGTTTCCTTTGAATGAAAAGCTGATGCTTTCTCCAACGTTTGCAGATCTGCAGCCTGATGAGAGGCGGCATCGCGGAGAGGGGAGGGATCCGCGTCGGACACCGCATCATCGAGATCAACGAGCAGAGCGTTGTAGCAACTCCCCACGACAAGATCATCCAGATCCTGACAAACGCGGTCGGAGAGGTCAGTGATTCTTAAAACACTCTCACAAGCAGGTTTAACAGCCTGAATGAATGCAGTGCGGGGCCCCAGAAGCCGATCTCTTGACTACAGTAAAAGTTCAGTGAATCTTCTCGTTTACCGACAGATTCACCTGAAGACGATGCCCGCCTCGACGTATCGACTGCTGACAGGACAAGAGCAGCCGCTGTTCCTTTAAGCACTTTTCCTGCTTCACTTCGACGGAGTCACTGCACAGTATTCAAGCTACATAAGCTTCTTTCAAACTCCAAAAATATTAGATTATTATTATGCAGTTTGCATTGAACAGCTGTTGTCACAGTGCTGCCACCAACTAGACTAGTTTTACATCTTTAATATTTTAATATGAGAGCATTATTTAAATTTTAAGGTTTAGAGGCCTCAATGTTTGTTGTTGTTTTTTTTTTGTTTTTGATTAAGACATTTTACAAAGGTAGAGGTCTTTTTTTTAAGATTAAAATGTTCACCCGATCAACCTGGAGAATGGTGAGAATCGTCGGGTGTAGTGCACCTGAGTCTTCCAGCCTTACATGCTTTGAGTGAATCTTTTATAAACGTACTTGAAGAAGTGACTTTGTTGAATCAGGATAAAAGGCCTCTGAGTTTCAATGTCACTTCCTGTTCATCATGTTTTTACACAAACGAACGAATGATCAATCGATCAGACTTTAGAGGGCGTCCTGCTGCTTTATGCAAGTTTTCACTGATGTGGTGGAGATGTGCTTTTAAGGTCACTGCCTTATTTCATAGAGATATAAATGTGTTTGTATGTTTTATGCCGATAATGCATGCTCTATAAAAATGTTCTGTAATAATCATGTCGCGCAATGAGAATCTGTAAATGGATGAACCAATAAAAAGTGCAAAAGTTGATTGTCCTTGATCCATTTGGCTTTATAGATGCACATAGATTACATTGCTGAAAAATATTGGGTCATTTTCTCTCACTCACATATATGAACTTTAAAGACATCCTATTCTTGAT
Organism: Fundulus heteroclitus; assembly: GCF_011125445.2. Classification (NCBI taxonomy): domain Eukaryota; kingdom Metazoa; phylum Chordata; class Actinopteri; order Cyprinodontiformes; family Fundulidae; genus Fundulus; species Fundulus heteroclitus. Next base: position 10,428,620 of record NC_046369.1, read on the forward strand.
ACTTTCCACAATGTTTAGAAGTGCGTTTGTGGACGTTTTTTCTCCGGAAATGCATTTTCACGGGACAATGCCGATGTTGGACAAGATGGCCCGGCTAGCAGTCTTTGCTCTAATTAGTCCCAATGGTGCTTCATCACATTGAGGTCCTAGCTCTTTGCCGCCAGTCATGTTTTGAACCACCATCAATGCTTGCGTTGTTACGGGCCGTACTTTGTGCAGTGGTACACAATGGTTGTGTAAACGGAGAGAGGATCTCCAAATTGTTACCACAGATTCAGGAGCTGATTGTCCAAATTGTCTTTGTATTCTGCAGCAACAGGTCCTTTCACTGTAACTAGAGCTGAGCCTAGCTTCTGAAGAGCAACTACTACACACACCATAATCTTCAATCTAACACACTTCCCACTTGGAAAGTGGTGTCAGGAACGTACCATTCTTGGAAATGACAAACCCAAACTCCTCCACTGAATTATCAGAGAAGAAGAGAGCCATGATTTATCAGAGAACACCTTTACACTGCTGTAGGGCCCAGCGTAACATACCATAAGTAGTAGATATAGATATGTACTTAGCAGTGTTCTAGAATGTATACATCACCAAATGTAAATATTGGTTCCAGAAGTTTTATATTATGGAAAACATGTTTTTTTTTTCTGCCCAAATTAGTTATTTTGCATTGAACCTGAGTATCAGAATCTGCACATTATTTTTTATTTTATCTGAATGATCACTTTTATAACATAAATCTGATAAATAGAACTACTTATGCAGAATGCTTTTTTTCTTTTCCAGTATTGATAAAAATATGTTAAAATAAATTTCTTAACCGAGTAGAATATTTGACTTCTCTGTCCATCTGATTATATCTTTTCGTTCACTCTTAAACTGCGATAACTTGCAATAATCTTAATGAATCTACTCCAGGGCAGCGATTGGCTGCCCAGCCTTTTCTACAGTTACGAAAACACAGAACTCCACCAATCGGATCCCTAACCGCTTTCTGCAGCTCCACCCCGGTGTAAGCGTTGTCCAATCAGCTTCGCCGGTGGGCGGGACCAGATGCTTCCACCTGCTGACAGAAACATTGGGGAAGTCAATGTCAAGCTACCCGGTGTGGCTGTCGGTGTGTTTGAGACGCTCAGAGGAGTTTAAACTCTATCGTATTTTTACAGGAATATCATTTTGGCTGCAGATTTACGCCTTGGAGTTAAATGCACGCTTTGAATATATTTTTTAAGCCGCTTCCGGTATGAGTCTGTACCTGAAAATAGCATCACTATGAGATGCTAAGAAGAGGAAGCTAGCATTACCTAATCAAGAGTTTACTGTTTGGCTTCCGACTTTATTATCTACCAAGGTAATTATCTTGATTGTCTATCCTTTTACTATTTAACCTGGTAAATGTTATAATGACAGTATAAACAGCTTTTATGGCACAGGTTTATTTTTAGTGTTGCTGTTTTGTTGTATAAGGAATAGATAAGGAATCAAATATCATTTTTTTTTTGTTGTCCTGAGGATGGCTTGTGTATTGAACTACAATATTAATTTAAAAGTAAGAATGTTACTAGTTATGTGTTAAGTTATATTTCAAGAAACAAGAGATAATTGAAACAATAACGAAATAACATCAGATATGAAGTTAAGTAGCTTTAACAACTAAATCTAAAACTAAATCCTGGACCCATGGTGACCTCCGAATGTGTAGACATCCTTTCAGGTTGATTTGCAAGGGAAACTAGTTTGAGCGTGACTCTGTTGCCTGGCGAAAACAATTTGTTTACCAGAGCTTCGCGAAGATCCGAGATGAGAAGAATAGCTGGGTGAAAGTGAGTAAGAAAGGTAAGCTGTTAGGATCAGGAGGATTTCAGGATCAAGCAGGGGATTGTCTGTGCCGAGCAGATCACAGTGGACATGAAAGGCAACCTTTACCCTCCCAGCACACAAAGTCAAAAAGTAAATGCTCCATGCATACCCCCCCCCCCTCCTTTATTTCAAGAAAAAGTGAACAAGACGTTTAAAAAAAAGTTATTCATAAAAGCTCTTCTCTGCCACACATCAGATTTATGTTTTATTGCATCTTTCCTTTACTTCTCTTTGCCTTCATTTGTTAAGTGATGCATGTTTATAGCAAATGGTGGCATACAGAAAAGCAAAACAGAGGGAATGATGAAGATATTGCAAAATCTTTACTGTATAGCCAACATAGGAGATCCCGAACCTAATCACTAAGACAGCCTGTTGATCTTGTCCCGGTTTGTAATCAGATTCTTTGTTTTTCCAGGAGAACGCCATGGCACGGTAACAACTGGAAGCGATGGGTTTCTTGAGGCAGCTCTACCTCCTCCTCTGGAAAAACATCACATACCGAAGGCGGAACAAGGTCCTAACATCCTTATCTTCTGTATTTTAATGTTAAAGTGTGTTGTTTTTGCAAGGAAGATTTTTTTTTTAGTAGGAATATATTTTACAAACATACCCAGCTATCACAGCGTCTCAAGACATCTCAAGATGTCTGAATAAGAAGAATGAAGACGTCTCAAGACATTTGTGCACATCAAGACGTCTTAGGACATCTTAAGACAAAAATCTGAAGACATGCAATTGCAGGAAATGGGATGCTCTCAGACAGTATTTTGTGTCTTGAAGACATTAAGTGCCTTTAGATGTCTTAAGACATTGAAATCTTAAACACCCTTTGCAGCCTGTCTCAAAAACATGGCCAAGCTATCTTGTTTTAACAGGAGTTTTATTATTATAACATTTGGGGGCAAAAGCGCTTGAAGCATGTTGATTTGGTGTAGATATTAGCCGATCAGATATTTTGAGGTGGTTTTCTGATCAGCAGCTTTTGCAAAGCCCTGAACTGTGAAATTTAATTTTAGCCAATTCTGATTTCACTTAAATAGCTACAAATAAACGCTAATGCGTTCAAAACTATGTCCAACTAAATACACGAGAGAAAAAAGCCCCGATTTACTGTTGTGCATAAAAGGCTTTGTTTGTTCGCTGTAACTATACAGGAACTTTTGGAAGCCGTTTTTTTTTTTTTTTTGTAACCATTAGTTTTGTTGTAAAATCATTAGCTAAATATGTTGGAAACAGAGGCGACATGACCCAGTGTGTGAGAGAACAGCAGGTAATAAGCAGCCCAGCATTGAAACAGTATTTTGTTAGTATCCCAAAACAGAGAACACATATTTACAGAGCTGACATTGTACATTTTCTTTAGCTACTTCCACTCACTGATCACAGTTGTGGGTACACCACGTTATTAGTGCCAGGATATTTCCCCTCCAGAATTGCATTAATTATTCAAATAAATATGGTTTGTTATTTTAAACCTAATGTCCATTTGCCGTGTCTAAAAAAATTATAGATAGATAGATAGATAGATAGATAGATAGATAGAAATGCATTACAACCAATAAAAATCATCTGAATAGAACAAACAAGTAAACATATTGCTGGATAAAAGCTGATCCATATAAGAGCGGTGACACATTCAAACATACAATCCAGCAAATCAGACCAGCAGATTAGACCAGAGCATCAGAAGAGTGACAAAATTTCACATTGTTGGTGACAAGCTGTTGTTTCTGGTGATATTAAATGTTTGTTGTGCTGTGAATCCTTCCCAACCTCCCTGCAGATCCAGCTGTTCATCGAGCTCATCTGGCCTCTCTTCCTCTTCGTCATCCTCATCTCTGTTCGTCACTCGCACCCACCTTACAAACAAGGCCAATGTAAGTGATTCGTTGTTGTTCACGTGTTTTTACACACGCTCTCAAAGGTCTGAAAAATGGCCTTTTGCCAGCAAGCTAATCGAGATTAACCCACTGCAGCCCTGGCCATTTTATGCTGCTGCTTATTGACCTATTTTTGGATACAGATACACACAAACACTCGATTCAAACTCAACCCTTTATTCAACCAACTTTTTACCACAACTGCAAGTTTTTTTAAAAAGAAAAAAAAAAACGGTGCTCCCTGAACTCTTTGAAGGGGGCGGAGCTTGATTCCTGGGTCTATTTGTGATTGGTTGGGAGGATGTAATGACTGTAGTATTAACCAACATGGCTAGAGTGCAAAAAGGAAGGAAAACTGTTATTCTATTGAACTTTTTACTGACCCTTTTTTTGCTATCATGGATATATATTGAATTGTCGTCCAGCCCTAAGTTATATTGTTACCTTTTTAAACTTTTTTCCACATTTTGTCACAAATTTCAATGTATTTTATTGGAATATTATGGTATAGAGACCAACATAAAGCGGTGGCTGTCGACCTGCACCGACAGGCTGGGTAAGGAGAGCAATAATCAAAGCAGCAGCCAAGAGGTCCACGGTTACTCTGGAGGGGCTGCAGAGATCCACAGCTCAGATGGGACTAGGTATATTAGGGGCGACTGTGGCTAAATGAGTAGAGTGGTTGTCTTGCAATCGAAAATTTGTGGCTTCAATTTTAGCTTCCTCCTGCCATATGTTGATGTGCCCCTGGGCAAGGCACCTAACCCCAAGTTGCCTACCGATCTGCGTATCGCTGCATGTATGGCTGCACGTTTGTCAGTGTGATTGGGCGAATATGGCTATAGTGTTGAATGCGGTCCACAAATCTGGTCTTCACGGAAGACGAGTGGCAAGACGAAAGCTATGGTCAAGGGAAAATAAAAAATAAAATAAATGGTCAAGGGAAAGCATTAAGAGGTCCTGTCTGCTGTCAGCCACGAGCCACGCAGGGGACAGCAAACTTGTGGAAGAAGGTCCTTTGGTCAGATGAGACCAAAATTAAGCTGTTAGGCCTATGAACAAAATGTTGTGTGAGTAGAAAAATTAATACTGCCAATCGCCATGAACACGCCATCTCCCACATAAAACATGGTGGTGGCAGCGTCATGCTCTGTGGATGCAGAGGCGGAGAAACTGGTCTGACTTGTTGGGATGGTTGATGAAGCTAGATAAAGGGCAACCCTGGTAGAAAACCTGTTAAGGGCTGTAGAGACGGAGGCAGAGGTTCACCCTCCAGCAGGAAAATGACCCTGTACATTCAGTCAGAGCTACAAAGGTGTGGATCAAGGCATAGTCATAAATTAGAATGTCCTAGTCAAAGTCCAGACCAAAACGAAGACTTACAATTTGATTTTTCATGGACACTCGCCGTCCAATGGGAGTTTTACTGTATTTTCGGACCATAAGGCGCACCAGATTATAAAGCGCATTAAATATTATTTCCAAGTGTGTAATATCACTCCACCCTGCCGCATACACAGCTCTCTACTGAAAGGGAGAGCTATCCGTCTCTGCCGGAAGGACCGAGTAGTTGGACTACACTGCTCTGTTTCTAACATAAGACCAAAATAAACGTAATAACTTTTATATGGAATTAACTTACTTGGTTTATTGTTGCTAGTTCGTACTCCAGGTATCGGCTACCTTACATGAATGCACTTCTAGTTTTGACATTACAGTCAGGCAGTCTTGTAGACAGCTCAGGGGTCCGATCAGGTAGTGACACAGTTTACCGTAATGATCCGAATATCTATTGAGCGGAGCGACTTCGTTGCTAACCAAAGTCGTACTTACACACTTAACAGATTTTTGAGCGCATTGTACCACATAAAATCGGTCAGTAAGCACAACTGTGATCTTTTATAAGGTACACCGGATTATAAGGCACACCATAAATTTTTGACAGAATGTAAGGATTTTATGTGCGTCTTATAGTTAGAAAAAATACGGTAGCTATGTTACAAAGAATCAGCCAAAAATTCTGTCTTTAAATATGTAAAACAGATAGAAACATATCCCAAAACTCTCACAGCTGTGCAGCATACATTTTCCTTCCACTTCACAATTATGCTCTACTTTGTGTTGGTCTGACATAAAATCTGCATAAAATCATTTGACATTTTAGGTTGTAACATGGCAAAATGTGAAAAATTGTTTTGTATTTTTTTGTTGGTTTTTCCTCTTTCTTCTATTTTCATGACTTCATAAAACAAGATAACATTTGGACGCCACCTTGAGTTATTAGGATTTTCCTTCCTGTGGCGTCTGTGTTTTTTATTCTGTTGAATCTCGAGCCAGCTCGTGCATCCTGAGCGTTTGTGTCTCGTTGAATTACTCGTAGGTCACTTCCCGAACAAAGCCTTGCCATCGGTGGGCACCGTGCCCTGGATTCAAAGCATCATCTGCAACATCAACAACCCTTGCTTCCACAGCCCAACGCCGGGGGAAACGCCGGGCCAAGTGGGAAACTTTGACGACTCCATGTAGGTAGAACAGAGCGAGGCACATTTTTTTTATTTGGAGGGATTTAAATGTTTCCGTCACAAGTCCAGCCTGTCTGTATTTCACCACAGTAGAGGTTGAACGCTTCTGACAAAACATTTAATTTGAAACACAAAGATCTGGTCGTGTCTGCTGCTTTTGACCAGCATTGTTACTCTGATATGTGCAACATACGCCTGTTTAACCAGAATATTCCGATTTGTTTTTGCACGCTATGTAACTTTTTTGCGCGTTTCGCTTTTCGCCACGTAGTCCTGCCGTGTTGTCCGTGAGATAAAAGTAAAATTTCCTTATCAAATAAACGTTACACTCACAAACGACAGCTGCGTTCCCCTCAGCGGCCAGACTGCTTAATCTGTCCTGGCGCGATCAGTCGAAGCTATCAGGCTGTAATCCACGAGCATAAAACTGTTTTGAAGAAGGGAGAAAACCATCTTCTTCCCTTGTTTAATTACACTAATCTCATCCCTATTTCCTGCATAGAACGTCTTTGTCGTGAAAGGTTGTTCTGTCTTTACGGTCAGAGATTTCTACATGATGCCGTTGCAGAGGCTACATTGTTATCCATGTAGTGCAGCGCCGTCCCGCTTCAGTGGGCCTGACTTAAAGTTTTACTTTAAAGTCACTTATCTGATTTGACAAACAATGCAGAGGTAGATTATTCAATTCAATTCAATTCAATTTTATTTATTTAGCGCCAATTAATGAAACATGTCCTGTCAAGGCACTTTCCAAAGTCAAATTCAATCAGATTATACAGATTGGTCAAAAAATGCCCTATCTAAGGAAACCCAGTAGATTGCATCAAATCTTGATGCAATCTACTCCTGAAATGGCGTAGAGCCACAGTGGACAGTCATCTGCATTGTTGATGGCTTTGCAGCAATCCCTCACACTGAGCATGCATGAAGCGACAGTGGAGAGGAAAACTCCCCTTTAACAGGAAAGAAAACCTGTAGTAGAACCAGGCTCAGTGTGAACACTCATCTGCCTCGACCGACTGGGGGTTAGAGAAGTCAGAGCAGAGAAACAATAACACAACAGATTCTTTACTTATGTTTCATGCTTTTAATATTTGTGGGTCTTCTGACTCAAAATGTGATGATATATTTGTTTTGCAGGTTATTTTTTTATGTATGAAAAGAAAAAAAAATTGTGATGATATGTTTACCATTGCAACCTCCCCTTCTTTGAAGTATTTCAAGACAAACGTCTAGAGAAACTCATCCTGTTTCGTTTATTTTATTTACCATATGCAACCTTAGAGAAACGTTCTCAGAGTCACCAGTTGGAAAGTAAAGATGTCATCTGTTTAAAATATCTATGTCTGTCTGAGTAAAGTTTTCTGTCACTGCGGTTCTCCCTTCAGACTGTCTCGTCTTTTCGTGGATGCTCGGACGGTTCTGTCCTACAGCGGCAACCGGAGCTTGTCCACCTTCCAGGACCTGATGGGAAGTGTCCGGCTCCTGGGAGAAAGATTTGGATCACTACCAAGTACTAGTTTGAGTCTTTTCTTGCACTAAGAAGTTACATTTTATAAAGCTGAAATCAAGGCACCTAAAACTAGTCAGCCTTAGCCAGAAGATCTTGTCCCCTATTCTGACTGAGGCCACATGGTGTCTGCCACCATATGCTTAAATATCTTAGGTCTGACTGTGAGTAATAGATGCGTCCAGTCATTGTTCTGGTGTCTGTAGTGGTTTTTGATACCTGCCATATGGCTCACCACCCAGGGCGCCATTCGGTCAGTAGTGGCACAATGGGGAAAGTGGGGGTGTCTCTCGTATTTTGCATGTTTAATTGGCGGGAATTAGGTGCCCCCAATGTGTCGTGACAGTGTAAGGTGGAGAAGAATATACGCCTGTGACAATGTTGTTGGTTTCCAGGTATTGCGAATCGAAATTGTTGTTTCACAGTTTCTAACGACTGAAAAGCTTTCGATCGTCTCTAAATGCACACGTAATTGTTGGTTAAAACCTGAACTGCGGTATTCTACATAAAACAGAGATCCTGTAGGTCAGTAGTGAATTAGCCTCATGCATGACCAGAAAATCTTAGCTTTCTAAAACCTGTTCCTGTTTAAAATCAAACCAAATAGAGATTTTTTTTTTTTGGGGGGGGGGTGGGGGTTCTCTTTGTTTTGCAGTGGTAAAAACTGCAGACTAAAAATGCTGGCGAAGATTCTCAGTCATCCAGGTCATGGTCATTCCAAAAAAAGTAATAAAACAAAGCAGCTGAAGTTGTTTTTCGTAGTTGAAGACGTTTCGCTTCCTCTCCAGGAAGCTTTTTCAATTTCGCTTCCTCTCTTCCTGGAGAGGGAGCGAAATGTCTTCAACTACAAAAAACAAGACCAGTTGCTTTGTTTTTTTTACTTTTTTTTGGAATGCAGACTAAAAACAATGACAATACAGAACCTCGCTTAAATTTTCTTTCTATCCTATCTGAGCCGAACATCAGCAGCTGCGCTCCGTGAGGCGCGTAAGCCGGCGGCGAACGACAGATTGTTTACGTCTGCTTTTGTGAGAGAGCCTCAGCGTGTCTGTTGTTTGGCTTCTCCCTGTCGGGGTCAGATCGAGTTACACGAGTGGAGTGTACCCTGTGAAACAAGATGGAGTGACTAAAAGCAGCTTTTGCTTTGTTGTCCAACAGCAGTTCAGTCGCTTGAACTTTTCTCTGTCCTTATATTTTTGTGTTAGTGCAGCTGAAAGGAAGGAATTATTGAATTGAATCATAAACACGCGACTTCTAATGACCCTTAAATAAAGAGATTTCTCGCTGTAATTTATGTAATGTTATCTTAATAATAATAATAATAATAATAATAATAATAATAATAATAATAATAATAATACATTTTATTTCAAGCGCCTTTCAAAACACTCCAGGTCACTGTACATGTAAAAACAATAAATGGTAAAAGCAGTCATCATAATTAAAAGAAACAACACAAATTACACAGAGGAAAGTAATATAAGTATATAAGTATAATATGTATCTTGGATGAATAGCTCATTAATTAGCCTAACAAATGAAAGTTTTGTAAGTTATTCGGTCTAGAATGCACTCAATGCTCCCCATTGACTTTGAATGAATAGCAGGGGTGACGCTTTCACTGCTTCCGTGTGATGAACAATAGCTGCTGGTTATGTAAGCTGTACCCAGGTGCCGGCCCAAGCTGGTTTGTTACCCTGAACCAGATTATTTCCACTAAATAAAAACCACCTTTCAAAAAAAAACTACTTGGTGAGTCCCTAAAGCCAGATTATTTACAAACTGTCTGCCAGTAATTGTATAACGTAATAAATAAGCCTAGAAATGACACGTGTTGCTCTTAGGCTTAGAAGCAGCCTTTTGTTAAATACCCCTTAGTGTAGAAACCTTTTTGCAAAAAGCTTGAGTTTGTTCGGCTCTTCTTCCACTAATCCTGGTGTGTTTCTGTTTCTGTTTAAAGTTCAGTTCTGATTATCGTGTTCCTGCTTTAGGTCTCCCAGTTAAAGAATGCCTGAGACCCAACGAGACGTTCTCCAGCTTTCTCCTGACCAACGCCAGCCTGTCGTCTCCAACTGTGGACCAGCTGATGAACGCTCGCCTAAACTTTCAGGTTTAATTCCCATCTACCTCCCTTTAGCCAACATCTGCTGATGCTCGTTAAGGCAACCGCGATACCAGCAATTAGCGCTGATGTTCATGACTGGCGAGACGTCGACACCTCTGTAGTCGGATGGACAAATTTATGACGTTTACGCTTCCATTTTGACCCTAATTTAGATGTGTAGTTGTTTGAAAAGCTTTTAATCATTCTTTAATTAATTCAATACTATTAATTATTAACAATTAACAATACGATGGCAAGAAAAGCAATAGGATGCTTGAATTGAGTTAACTCAAAAATTGTGTTGATATTCTAGTTTTGTGGGTAATCATGATTTGGAGTAAAGTTTATTAAAATTTCCGCTCTGTTCCTGAAATGTCACATCATGTGATTAAAAACATGTTTTCTCGTGGCTGCTTCTAAATTTATCGCAGTTTAAAAAAAAAAAAAACTAAGCCTGTGTTTGTCAAACCATGGCACAAATACCACTGGTGTGCTACTTGGGCTGCTTTTAACGAAGGTTAAGAAAAGTTTTTTTTGCACAATTATTTCTGCAGTAAATATGAACAAAGTAGCTGTGACATTGAGCTACTAAAGACCCGACAATAAGGAGTTATTTCAGCCACATGGATCTTTGCCTCAAAAAAGAAGCAAAATGGAGAACATTTAGGAACTCTCATTATGAGCTGAACTAGATGGCAGGAAACTGATAATGGCTGCTGGCTGGTTGGATCTGAGGATGACAGAAAACCCAAGTTAACAATGTTTCAGCTCCATGATTAAAATCCGGTGCGATTAGCTAATAAAAAGAGCGTTATCGCAGATCCTTCCTCCCAGCGGCAGTTCGGCTTTATAACCATCAAAGTTGGGCAAACTCGATAAATGTTTACATCTCTGCTGTTAAAGTTGCTCACTTTTTCCATTTCTTGTAAAAAATGCATTTTTTTTAATACATTATTATACATAAACATTTTCTACACTTTTTTTAATCTGCGTGGGCAATTTTTTATTTTTTTTATAAATGTACAGTATTTTCTTATGTTGTAAATTTTCCCTCACTATGCGGTCTCTTATTTCTTGTTTTTATATATATTTTTTTACCTTTGTGTGTATCTACATGCATCCATTTTTCTCTCAGTTTGCCTCTGCTACACCGAGGATCAATAAAAATGATTTCTAATCTATTTCTGTTCTAATTGTGCGCAGCGATCAGGCTAAAAGCTAAATAACGCCCACATTATTTTCGTTGTGTAGTAATGAGAAGATTTGTTTGAACAGTTTGTTTTCCTGTGGTTATTTTAAATGTTTCATACAAAAGCAGAGTCATTATTTGTCAGACAACCTCTGACTTAGAAAAGCAGGTATCCAAGTGAAAATGGAAAGCATTAATAAATCATGTCTATCTAATTCTAACAGAGCCAATATGTGGGAAAGTGGTTTTTTTTAAAGTTATTTTTAATAAAACATCCTCCAAAGTCCAAGTAGCTGTTTCAAAGCAGGAAAGACTCCAGGTTTCCTATTTTTTTCCTAGCCGTAAACAAACCCTGAAGTACTGATGTACTTTAAAACGAGGTGTTGAATTGTATTTTACTTTGTAGTTAAAGGGTTTAAGAAGATACGTGGTGATGAAAAATCTTACATTCAACCCAGTTCAGACCACAACGTAATGCTCTCACATTAATTTTAATGTTTGTGTTAGGATGACTTAGCCCTATTCTAGTTGTTGCTGGGCAGATTATTATTAATATTTTATTTTTTTATCATATTTTTATTGTTGTTAAAACAGATGTACAATGTCATTCAGATTGTAGTGTTAACCAGTTGTTACAATTCCTTTGATCGTGTACAATATAAAAAGAACCACACAGCAATTCAACATTTTTATATTTTTATAAACCCCATCCAACCCCAACTATCCCTGTGCCGGCAAAGAGGGAAATTTTTTTTAATTGGGAGGGATAAATATAAATTAAAAAAAAAAAGGGGGGGGGGATTATTATCCCAAAATGGAAACACTTTACATTGGGACTTGTTTACTAGTGAGAAGGGAGAGTAACAAGTTTATCAAAATAATCCAGTAATGGGTCCCATACTTTATAATTTTTTTTGGTCGATCCTTTCACAAAGTATTTCACTTTTTCAATTTTTAGAAACATCATCATATCCGAAAGCCGCATTGATGCCTTAGGTGGAAATTGGGATTTCCATTCTAAAAGTATTCTCCTTCGAGCGATCAGAGTTGCATTAATATATTTTTTTAAATGTGTCAAAAATTCATAGTTAGAGCATGTCGGGTCAGGTGCAGACATCTTCTCTCCATCTCTGCTAGATTATTTGCCTCATACCTCAACTTCTTAAGATCAGCGTAACCAGCTTTGGTTTTCTCCTTCCCAGGCCGTATTTACTGGAGTCCAGACGCCGCTGAAAGTCTTGGTGTGCAACGCAACGGTGCTGGGCCAGTTGCTGTCGGTGGACGGCGGAGCAGCCGACATGGCGGCTCTTCAGACCGAGCTTTGTGAGCTTCCTGCTGATGTCCTACGGGATGCTGAGCGCCTTTTCCTCTCTCAGCTTGACGTGACCAAGTTCCTTACAGTAAGCTGTGAAAACATCCTTTTCACAGATTTGGTCTGTTTTTGCTTCTTTTTTTTTTTTTTTTCTTCCCCACAATTGAATGTTTGAGACTGGGGTGTCCAAACTTTTCGGTACAAGGACCAAAATTGTCAAGTCAAAGGAACTCGAGGGCCAAAACCAAAAATGTTTTTAATTTTTTTTATCTGCTCTGCAAAATATGATAATTTTAAATAAATAAGTCAGATTTTTTGTAGGAAATTAATGTAGATCCAAAAATTAAAAAAAGAGTTTTGCTCATTTGTTGTATTAAAAGATGGTCATCCAGTTTGCAAATTATGTTGAATAATTTAACTTGACTCTTTAACAATAAAAAATGCGCTTTTTGGTCTCACAATATAAGAACAGTATTTGGGTCAGTTGCTTTTTGAAAACACTGTAATTAGTGAGTTTTAATAGTTGTATTCAAAACAGATTTTAATGCACCAAAGTCTGCATTTGGGTAATTAAATGTCATTGGATAGACGTTACTATGAAATTAAAGAGAATGTTAAAAGTGTGTTTATTAAAAGATGAATACTTTGTGTATTATTTAACATTTTCAATTTTAACTTTTCTGTAATATATTTTGCCCTAATTAAAAACTAAAATCTTCCATCTGCATCAGACACCTGTGGACCAAATCCTTTTTGAAATGCACATGGAGGGGGGCCACCCAAGATCAGTACAGGGGCCACACTTTGGACATGTCTGGTTTAAGATCATCAAGCTAATTAAAGTTTCAGGCAAAGATAACTGGAGTAAAAACAAAAAGCAGGGAATAATTGTGTAAAACTTATTATTAAAGCTCTGAACTGGTCGTGCCACCCGTATCTGCATTAACGGGCACTGAGTGTTTTACAATACTGTGGAGGAATTGTGGCCCCTCTGTTCTTTGCAAAAAATATAAAATTTGCCACATTGGATGGTTTTCTAGCAGGAATGTGTTTTGTTTTTTTTATCATTTAACTTTTTATGAATTTTTTACTTTGGTTTACATCTACAGTGTGCATGAACATTTCACAGTCAACATAACGTAACATAGAACTTTCGCTTGGGAGCTACTCCTTTTTTTGACATTTGTCCTGTCTATCCTGTCTAGTTCTTTATCTTTGTCGCTGTCTTTTGTCTTGAATATTGTCCATTTCCTCCACTTTTCTTCCATTTGAGTTTGTTGAAGTCTTAGACGATGCGTCAGTTTTTCCATAATGTAGATTTCTTCTACTATTCCAGTCCATTGTTCCTGGCAAGGGGGGGTCTTCTAGTCCCCATTTCCTTGTAATGGCCTTTTTGCTAGCTATTAACAGTGTCTTGATCAGATACCTGTCCTTTACCCTTATTTTAACATTGTTAAAATTGCAAAGATATAGTACCACACTACTCATAGGGATATCATATCCCAGAATCTTCTTCACAGTTTCATGTACATTTTTCCATAATTGGACAATTTTAGGAATGTGGTGTTCTAAGTCGTGCTGCGACATCCCGGCTGCTCAAAGACCTTTATTTGTTTTGTTTGTGCCGTTCGGAGGTAGGCTTGTGTGGGTGTTGCTTTGGCTCTTCATTCTGCTGCATAACCCAAGTGGGCTTGTGCTCAAGGCCACAAAGTTAAATCTAAACTTACTTGAGACTTTTTAAATTGTTTGACAGAGGGACCGTCTCATTGGCAGCACTGAGGAGCTCCGGCTCGTCAGTCAGGCCATCACGTCCGTTTCCCAGGAGCTCGCTGTCCTTATAGACGATGTGAGAAAAGATTTTGGTGCCAATCAATTATTATTATTATTTGTAAGGCATTGGTCTGTAAATTTTATAATTAAACTTTTTTTCCATTTCCACTCTACCCCTAAACCTTTTTCTTTCTTGCCCGCCCTCCCTCAGTTGTCGTCCCTTTCTAGTTTTGCAGAAATGAACGCGGCCCTCAGTCTTCTGTCTCCTGAAAACCGCTCAGCTCTGCCCAGGGAGAGTTTCAGAGCTTTCTCAAGGATCATGTGCGGCCACCCCAAAGTCGGGGGCGAGCGCATCCCGTCGCTCAACTGGTATGAAGACAACAACATCAAGTCGTTCCTCGGCAGAAACGGCACAGAGGACTTGGTCCTTGACAGCGACAACAAGACGAGTAAGACGAGGCTTTTCTCAGCAGGGCTTTTGACATTTTTGTAAACTATAAGTCAGCTTTTAGTGTGAAATAGAAATATTACGCTTTGTTTTTACTAATCAGATGCCTTGATTAAGATTTTGTGAAGATAAAATCGCCAATGTTCCCATCCTCTTGTCCTCTATGGTTTATTTACTACCTAATGGGGTTTTTATTCTAAGCCACATTAGGGGTTTAGTTGCTCTATAAGGAATATTAGCGAAGGTATTTACAAGTACATCTAATAACAGATAACATAACAGGATTTAAATAAAAGTACTTTTTTAGTTTAATTCAATCATTAAAGCATCTAAAAACCCAAACGTTTCATATAATTGTTTCACACGGGGTTATATATTAAATGTTTATTCCTGTTAATTCTGATGATTATGTGTCACACCGCATATATTGGTTTACAGCAAGAAGGTGTTGGGTTTGTTAGAATATGAACATTTCTGTCAGAAATAGACAATTAGAATATTTCATGTTCCATTTTCTCCATTTATGTTCCTTCTTTGTAAAGTATATGTTCAACACTGTACTGGACAGACAAAGGCAACCTGTGGCTCTCCAGGGATGTGAAGCTCAGCTTCAATCTTCAGTTCGTCTGAATTGTTTGATCTCTTATGGTCCTCTTTACAAAACCCCATAGATTTTCTGTAGTACTTTGGACAGCTGAACAAAAGTCTAGTTTTTGTTTTTTCTGACTCCCTGTCTCTGTTTCAGAGGTGGCTTAGCATCAGAAACGTGATTGTTAGGGCTGAACGATTTTGCAAAATAATCTAATTGCGATTTTTTTTTCTTAATATTGCGATTTAATAAGATTTTTTTCCCCCCAGTTTAATTTACCATGTCTTTTTAAACATATACAAACAACAAATCAATTTATTTCCTCGCCGTGCGGATTAGTTGCTAAAAGACCTACAGCATCTAAACTTATGTTATTCAAGAGAACAGCTTTTAGTTGATTTGGACATCAATCCTTGTTGAACATAAAGTGCAAAGTGCAATCAACAAGTAAGTCTATGTATTAAACTGATTGACCTGTACTTAATGCTATGTATGATTTATATAAACTCTAAAACAAGTAATAAAATTAGATTATCTAACTGCTGCAACCCTCTTCCCTTCCATGTGGAGGCAAACCCACTTTAAACATTTTACCAACACCTAATGGACGTGTCTAATTCCCTAATTGTTACATAGCCAAAAATTGCAGACTCTACGATTTGGAAATTGCGTTTTTTTAAAATTGCGATTATATCGAAAATGCGATTAATTGTTCGCCCCTAATGGTTGTAGCTCATGAGCTGGGCTAATTCTGTGTGCTGGGTGTTGGGGCATGGAGTCCAGCTTGACTTTGCTTCACAATCCACTCAAGGCTGTGATTATACCTTTTTTTTGTAACACATTTTTTCCTTCCACTCAACTTTCCTTCAATTTGGTTGGATTCAACAGAGAGTTGCTTTAGCAGTGGCCTTTAGTGCTTTACCTTCTTTATAACTGTCTACTGGGCCAACAGTCTTCCCCGTGATTGTGTAGGCCATAATATTTCTATTTTTAAAAATCATCCTTTATTTTTTAGTTTGTTTGAGGTGGCAAATTTAAGTTTTCATTAGCTCTAAGCAAAAATCATCTAAATTAACCCAAATAAATCGTGTGTGCTGAAATGATGGATTCGTTTTCCCTTTAGAGTTAAATTACAGAAATGCATTAATTATCTATTCAGATCAGAAAAGTTGGTAATACACATTTTCTTTGGGCGATGTAAATCACAAGCAATAACAAATAAATAACCTTTAAAACAGATAAAATTACATCTCCAAAGATTTTTTTTTTTTGCTACTGGTGATCCCGTCCTAGTAGTGTCATTTTGTTCGATTGAAGTTTCTCCCGTTTTCTTTATTTTCTGTAGCGCCTTTTTGCAGAAGTTTGATCGCAAGTCTGGAGTCGAATCCTCTGTCCCGGATTGTGTGGCGAGGAATCAAACCTCTGTTCATCGGAAAACTGCTGTACACGCCGGACACCCCTGCAGTCCGACAAGTCATGAAAGAGGTACCGCGAGCACCAACTCATTAGATGCACAAACTGATGGCTCCATGGGGGAACTCACTGAAGCTGCTAAAAAAAGCCAGCTAGATAGCTGGGTCCTACGCTTAAAAGTGGGCCAGAAGCTGAAGTCTCTGTTTAATCTAACCAGAAGTTGTATTTTGTGCAGGTGAACAAAACATTTGAAGACCTCCAGATTCTTCAGGATCTGAATGAGGCCTGGATGGAGGCGGGACCGCGAATCAAGAACTACATGGAGACCAGTGTGGAGATTCAGCTGCTGCAGGTCGGATTCGTCCTCTGCTGCCTTACAGCTTGGTGTCTTCTGACACATTTGATGCAGGAAAATCTTTTTTTTTTTTTTTTTTTTTTTCGCATCCTGAGCTTCCTTTGTGTTTGCAACAGGATTTGCTGAGGCGTCCTGAAATTGCTGTTTTGGTCAACATGCGTTTGGAAAACACCACCTGGACGGCCTCGCGGATCGTTCGTTTCCTGTCCACGCCCTCAGCGGACGCCCCGAGGAAAGCCGGAGCTCCACCGACCTGGCTGGACGTCTACAATAACATTGGAAGCACCGTCGCCACTCTTGCACAAGTCACCAAGGTTTTCCACTTTTACCGTTGTTGATTAGCAGGACAGAAGGTTTAAATCACATCTAATATCGTCCAAGGAAACAGGCTTTCTCCTGGTGTTCTGAGGAACTCTGGGTTACCATGTTGGCTCATTATCGTACTGTGCAGTACGTGCTTAAAATATGAGGAAAGCGGACAAATGGAAAACAAAAGATGCAGTTAGGCTTAAATAAAGGGAATCTGTCAGATGAGCGCCATCTGATAGGCATGGGTTTAAGAAATATGAAACTTTTCACTTTAATCTTCTCATAAAATGCAAACTTGGAAGACATTTTTGTCATCTAGCTGTTCTCTATAAAATATTTTCAATAATACATTTTTATTTTATTTATAACACTTTTTCAGTGGGTAAATATGCCTTTTGGGATAAGTGTTGAGCCTTGGTTCAACTAGAAAACCGCTGAACTTTACCTCGATGATCCAATTATAGCTAGAAGAGGGTGTGCACAGCTGCCAAACCTCATTGTTTTGCTGTTTTAATTTTTTTTCTAACATATTTGCATTCTAACAGGGATTAATAAGCTTTTTGTGTACACTTAGATAACATATTTGGCACAAGATGCCAGAGTTTTAATTGCTTGGCAGGTTTAATCTTTATAATGTCCCTTCCATTTAAGAGCTTGTCTTTGTCCTTAGTGTTTTAGTTTGGACAAACTGGAGGGACTGGACACGGAGGGTCAGCTGATTGATAGAGCGCTGGAGCTGCTGGAGGACCGGCAGTTTTGGGCAGGTGTGGTCTTCCTGGTGCCCAACACGTCCTCAACGGAGCTCCCGCCCCACGTCACCTACAAGATACGAATGGACATTGATGACGTGACCCGGACCAGTAAGATTAAGGACAGGTACGGAGGATTCTTCATATATTTAGCTTTTCATTCTTCTGAGTTGGGATGTCCTCGCTTTATTTTCTCACAAAATCATGAATTAGGATGATTTTATGTAAATGCAAATGTTTCTGATTATTACATTACCAGTGCAGTGGTGCCTTGGAGTGTATTTTCCCTGAGACAGAGCCTGTAATTCAAATTACTTGTATGTAAAATATATTTTCCCCTTTGAAATATATTGAAATGCCATTAATCCATTCTGCAACCCCCCTACCCCCCAAAAAAAACCAAAGCAATTATTTGTTACACGGTTTAAACAAGAACAATGTTTCTTTAAATAACGAATATTGTATAAAAGCAAAATACAAAAAGAATACATGTACTGAAATGAGCTGTTTTTATTAAGTACATTACACTATACTGTGCAGCTTTTTTTCTTGGAGGTCAGACGGCATGAAAGATGTCGATGGAGGGGAGGGGCTAAACTGAAGAGCTGAATCTTGTCCGCTGATATTTGCGCTTTCCTCATTTTCATACAGAAAACGGGTTTTCAGTTGCAAACTTGTCCAATCAACTCTGTTTCATCCTCCCTTTCAGAGTGTCTCTGAAATGAGTTTAGCAGTCGTCATTAATTTGTGCCGTTGCACGCCCAGTGGCAACTTTTTCTCTGGGTTTAAGTTTGAATAAAGTCTGAAAGTTTCTCCAACATTCCCAAATTTCCCTTTATCTCATGTAGAGATAATTTCTTCCGCTTCTGCGTCAATAAATTCTTGCAAAACAACCGTGCTGCTGCGTCTGTAGATGCCTATCCCACCACTAGTGGGCGCTCCCAGAGCCCACTAGCTCTCAAGTTAAACGAAGTTAAAGGAACAATAAGTAATAATGACACCTAGTGGTTAAAAGTTGAATAACACATACACGGTGCCTTTCACGGAGACCAGCCATTTACTTAACGGTCTTAACTCCACTGAATTTTTACTTTCACAGGACAGGTCTATGACGTTCTATTTTGTTAACAGGCTGCTGCTCTTTTTCCAACATAAAATACCAAATGCTGCGCTCTGTTTTTGAGAACCCTGAGAACTTTCATATGATTGGCTCAGGAACCAGGAAGTAAACACGGCTACATTGTGAACTGACGTAGTTCCGGACCGTACCTCTAGGTTTGAAAGGAGAAAAACTCGACTAAGACATTGTTTATAGGGAATGTTACTTCCATCTCAGGTGACAAATGAGAATGATTTTATAGTAAATATCTTACTTATTAGTCCTTCAAAGCAAAAAAAAGAAAAAAAGAAAAGAAAAAATATGTTGAAAAACCCGTTATTTAGGACAGTCATAAATCAAGGTGTCACTCTGTTATACTTTTTCGTATTTCCAGCATTAGAAAATTTTGTATATGGAAATAACAGCAAAATCAAGCATTTTACTCTGTAGAAAAAAAGCAAAATATGAATTACGATCAATATTTCTGTCAGTTTTCTGTTTACTTCAAGCACCAAGACAAAGCCAAAAGAGTCCGATTTGGCCATAAGATGTTTTTTTGTTTTTTTTATTATATCTTGTTAGGTTTTGGGATCCCGGTCCCGCTGCCGACCCGTTCAACGACATGCGCTACATTTGGGGCGGTTTTGTCTACATTCAGGACCTGGTGGAGAGAGCCGTGAACTACGTTCTGACGGGAGTCAAACAGACCACCGGCATCTACATCCAGCAGATGCCCTACCCCTGCTATGTGGACGATGTGTGCGTGATATTTTCTGATGCGAAGTGTTGACGCGGGCCTTGAAAAGTTTTAAATTAAAAACATTAGGTCTCAACTTACATGTGGTTAAACTTGTATGTTTTTTTTATTAACCGTTTCTCCTCCAGGTATCTTTATCCTTCCTCTTAAAGCTCCAAGAAACAACTCTGTCTTTGATACAGCAATATCAATTTAACCTTTTTTTCCCCCGCCCGACAGGTTCCTTCGAGTGCTCAACCGTTCCCTGCCTCTCTTCATGACTCTGGCGTGGATCTACTCGGTGGCCATGATCATTAAGGGCGTGGTGTACGAGAAGGAGGCCAGGCTGAAGGAAACGATGAGGATCATGGGTCTCAGCACAGGAACTCTGTGGCTCAGCTGGTTCATCAGCAGCTTGGTGCCGTTCCTGATTTCCGCCGTGCTTCTCATTGGTCTGCTCAAGGTTACATAACTTTTCTGCTCCAGACAGTCTAAAACATAAAAATATCAATGCATTGCTGTTTCTTTAATTCATTCTTGAACGTTGGCAGGAACTGTTGTCTTTTCCTTTCCAGTGGGGCGACATATTGCCTTACAGCGATCCGGCTGTGGTGTTTTTCTTCCTCATGGCGTTTGCCACCGCCACCATCATGCAGTGTTTCCTCATCAGCACCTTCTTCTCCAAGGCCAACCTGGCCGCTGCCTGTGGGGGGCTCATCTACTTCAGCCTCTATCTGCCCTACGTCCTGTGTGTAGCCTGGCGAGACCATCTCACTACCACACACAGAGTCCTTGCTGTGAGTTGCATCCTTCTGGCAACAATTACAAGTTTGCTTTTACAACTCTGTGCCTGGCATTTTTTGGCTTTTTGTTAGGGTTACTTTAATCTACTTAGTTTTGCACTGCAAAAAGGGAACTAAAAGTAAGTGAAGTTTTCTTGAAATCAGTGTATTTTGCCTTGATTAGAGCAGGTAAATAAGACTATTTGCCAATGGAATAAGATTTTTGCACTTAAAATAGGAACAATTCATCTCCATCATCTTATTTCAAGTGCAGGATATCTAATTATCTTATTTTCGAGATGAATTGTTCCTATTTCAAGTGCAAAAATCTTATTCTATTGGCAAATATTTAGCTCCTCAAATCAAGGAAAAATATACTAATTTCAAGACATTTTTACTTACTTTTAGTTCCCTTTTTGCAATGTACTACTGAGCTCTACTACACTGCAAAGAGGCAACTAAAAGTAAGTCAAATCTTCTTGAAATTAGTGTTTTTTTCCTTGATTTGAGCAATTAACCAAGATTATCTGCCAATGGAATTAGTATTTTTACTTCTAAAATAAGATCATTATATATATTCACTTGAAATAAGATGATGGAGATGAGTTGTTCCTATTTTAAGAGCAAAAATCTTATTGCATTGGCAGATCATCTTATTTATCTGCTTAAATCCAGTGCAAATACACACATTTCGAGAAAATTTGACTTACTTTTAGTTCTCTTTTTGCAGTGTGCCTTGTTCATCTCATGGTCAAAAACTTCAGTGTATTTTACTGTATTTTACCTCCCATTGATTCTGAATTGGGACTTTGACTAGGTCATTCTAACTCATATATGCTATATCACTTTAAATCCCAATAAAATACATTGTTTTTTTTTAATTTTGACAAGATAAAAGGTTGAAGTTCAGTGCTTTTAAACACCTTTCCAAGGGACTGAACCGGTGACGACCAACTGCGTGTGTTCCCTTGTTTCTGTCAGAGTTTCCTGTCTCCTGTGGCCTTTGGTTTTGGCTGTGAGTATTTCTCTCAGTACGAGGAGCAAGGCGTGGGGATCCAGTGGAACAACCTGCGGGCCAGCCCTGTGGAAGGAGACACGTACAGCTTCACCATCTCCATTATTATGCTTTACGCCGATGCCGTTATCTACGCCTTTTCAGCCTGGTACATTGAAGCAGTGTTTCCTGGTATGACACATTCAGGTTTTTTTTCTTATAGATGCTTGCAGTATTGCAAGACAACCAAACTTAATAACAACAATAATAATATATATAAAGTCTTATACAATAATTTACATGGTTTGGAGCATCTAGATAGAAGGATCTTTGTCATTCCTCTTTAAACCAACGACCTGGGTTGTCATTATTAAATTATAATAATGTTATTACTTAATGTGGCAGAAACTATTACAAAATGTGTTCATGGATTTTATGACATTTTGGGGCGATTATTACAAAATGCAGTTTTAGTGATGGTTACGTTTTGAAGTCTAAACTATTGCGTAATGCAGCGTTGTGAGCTTTTTTTGGCTACGCTCTGAATCAACTGGTTGGCTGGTAGATGCTGTCTTTGGGTTTTCATGGAGATTTGGTGACTCCAAGATGGCGCCTCCTGCTGCAGCTATCCTAATAATGACTTTTTTTATTTTAATTATTTTTTTTTTACCTCTATTATCTCTGCCATCACTGTGCATGGTGGTAAGACAAACATTCCCCGTGTATTTGTCACTGGAAAAAAAAGTGGACCTCTGCATCATATCAAGAAAGGCATTGATTACAAATTAAACAGTCCTAGACAGACTGATACATGGAAAAATTAAAATATAGGTAAAAAAAAAAAATAGCTGCAGTTGTACTTATTTTTACTGGAATTGCTCTGATGCAAATAACTCTGGTGCCGGGTGTTTGACTAAACATTGAGGTGTAGAGGACTCGGTTAATCAGATTATAGAGATCAGTAATGTTTCTGTCACAGTTGGTAAGAAGTTTTTTCCCAATACCGGCTTTGTAAAAAAATACAGCAGGAAGTCAGTTATTTGATCTAGTTTAGGAATATAACTTTTCTTTTTGTTTTTCTCTCTCATCAGGTCAGTATGGCATCCCCAGGCCTTGGTACTTCATCTTTCAGCTCAACTACTGGGGCGGGATTCCCTTAGAAATAGGCATGCCGATCCCACCAGCACCTGCAGACCAAGACGAAGGTACAAGACGCCGTTTCACTCCTGAAAGGAAGAGTAAAATCGAATATGTTAATTCATTGAAGCATGGGTTTTACACATTTATTAAGGTGGTCGGTCAAGGTAATCCCAGATAGAGGAAAAAAAACTCTCTAATTGTGTGACTTACAATTTTGCCCTGATAGTTTTCTAAGTCAAAGTTGAATCGCGTTTAAGCCAGTTAAGTTCTGAGAAAACAGAAGGGTTAAATTTGGTTTCCTTTTTTATCTTAGTTCTTCTTGTATGAAAAAAATAAATATTTTTTCTACTTTTATTTGCCCTTTGTCCAGTTTTTATCCTGAAAAGTATGGATTTTGATTCGATCATCTAAGTCTGAATAAATATGCGAGAAAGACGAAATTTGATTTGTGAAAAAATATTTTCCTATTTCATTATCATATATTTTTTACCCGTAAAATAAGAAGCTTATAATTTGATTTATATGCACAACTTATCATTAGTCGGTTTGGTTTATACGTCACTGACAGAACTGATAAATAGATACAATCTTGATTAAAAGTCAAAAAGATCATCTTGACAACTTAGTTTTTACTCATTTTTACACAGGGCGTCTTGAACTGGTTGAGACTCCAACCAAAGCCTCAACATTCCAATTACTCTTACATTTTTGCAATTAAAATAAAATTATCAGGTCAATTGAGTTTTAATCATAGAGCAAAATAGAAGCTGTTGTCATAGTGGGAAATCTTGCATATTGAATGAACACATTACTGGCCATTTACATCAGCTATACACAAAAAAACACAACGAATAAAACAAACGATATCCATCCAAGCGCACTTAACTGCGTACAATGTACAAAAAATTAACAACAGGTAGAGCGAGCCTCAGTCCTCGACCCAACCTTGGGACCTTTGCTGCATTTCTTTCCCCCTTTGTCTCTCATGGATATTTAAATTAGTCGTAACCTTGATTATGTCTATTTTTTCTCTGTGTTTAGATCACATTGAAGCAGAACCCAGTAGTATGAATCTTGGCGTGAACATCAGAAATCTGGTGAAAATCTACAAGAAGGGAGGGAAACTTGCGGTCAACCATCTTAACATGAAGTTTTTTGAGGGGCAGATCACCTCCTTCCTTGGACACAACGGAGCCGGCAAAACCACCACCATGTAAGGCTGAAGTGTACTTTTTTAACTTGTGTGACATGAAATTTGATGCTAAACCCATTTTTTCTGTTTTACAGCAGAGACATTATGATATAATTTAACGTGGACGCTGTTGGTATAAAGACTTATTCTTTCCTCCTGTTTGTCAGATCCGTCCTAACCGGGCTCTTCCCTCCCACCTCTGGGACGGTGTACGTCAAGGGCATGGACATCCGCTACGACATGGACATCATCAGGAAGACATTGGGGGTGTGTCCACAGCACAATGTCCTCTTTGACATGTAAGGATAAAAAAAACACAAAAAAAATGCTTTGTTGTTTTTTAAAGATTTGATTTGTGGATTAGGACTGCCACGACCAGTCAATTCAATTTTATTTATATAGCAGCAATTCATAACACATGTCAGCTCAAGGCACTTTACAAAGTCAAATTCAATTAGATCGTGCAGATTGATCAGATGTAAGGAAACCCAGGAGATTTCATTGAGTCTTGACAAGCAGCGTTCACTCTTTCTGAAAGATATAGAGCCACAGGGAGAGTCGTCTGCATGTTCCATGGCTTTGCAGCAATCCCTCAAACTGGGCATGCATGAAGCGACAGTGGAGAGGAAAACTCCTCTTTAACAGGGAGGAAAACCTACAGCTTTATCAATGAAATCAACAAAAAAAATAAATTTTTATTACTTACGTTTTTTAACAAAACAACTCTTATTCTTTAAACCCTTTTGTGTGTGAGGAGGAGCCCCATAGCTGCTGTCTGTAGGCAGGGTGTCTGAACATCAGCTGAGTTCAGCGCCGTGCATTTGTTGCCTTTGCCCTCTACTCTCCAAACAATCATCAGCGTCACTGAAGCAGACACTTCAGCAACATTTTAAAAGTTTTTAAGGAGTAACAGGTTCCAAAGTTTGGGAGTAGTTTAATTTAGGTGACACTCTGGAAGGTGTATTGGTTTAACAGAAGTACTGTGTGAAGACTAAGCATCTGATGTCTGTAAAGCAAAAAGTTACTCTAAGTTTATGTTTGTCCTGCTAAATGCACTCAATTTGGTTATATCCGTCCATCTAGCACTTTTTTTCCTCTACCTTCGTGTCTGATGAAAGGTTTTAACTTGCATCTAAACAACTCTTTGATTAACGTGGTGCCTGTGTAAGACCACACTTAACTGCCTAGATAGCGTTAATATCTCAGTGAATCACATCTAAAACAACTAAACCAATAAAGAATCAGGTCAGTAAATTCGATTGATTTGTATTATGCAGGGAAATGTTACTGTCTTCACTATTATAGGTTTTTAAAGGCTATGTAGATTTTTTTTTTAAATACAAAAATCTCTTCTTTTTCCTATGGAGTTGCATTCATGGCAGAAAATAAACCTGTTTTTTTTATGTCCTGTTTAATACAAGCGTAGTAGTTTTCACAACATCCTTGAATATCTTGACTCTTTATTTTAAATTACATAAATACGAAGGGTATAATTTTTTTAATTTCTTACGCCATTTAGTAAATGCCAATTTTGGCTGTCGAATCGAAAAATGTATAACTTATTTTTGATTGGTTTGGAGAAATATGTTTCTTAGATTATCTGATTAATACCAAAAAAAAAGCATTCCAGAGATTAATTGGACTTTTTTTTTTTAAGATCCTGAAAATAGTTGGACTCGTTTCTTCTTCCACTTCTACTGACTAAAATGAAGAATGCACCTGATTTCATGCACACTAATGAGACTTTCATCCAGTCCAGGATAAGTCTGGTGTTTATGGAGGCTGTTAGAACCAGCGTCACGTTACGGAGGGGACAGAGACTTGTAGTGTGGGCCCTTTATAGCTTTTTGGCTACTTCACTTGTTAACAATTCACATTACGGATCTGGGGTCTCATTTATAAAGCTTGCTTATTCACAAAATCGGGCCTGAAACATGCGTACGTCACTTTCCAAGCAAAAGTTGGGATCTATTTAAAAAAAAATAATTAATGGAGATGGGGAAATTGGTGACACAGATGGTAAAGTGGTGAAACAGCATCGTGATTCCTTTCAAACTTCAGTTTTACTCCATAACAGACTTTAATCATAGATTGACTTCATCATTCACAAATGCAGTATTATTCATGCTGGTCACACATTACTACACAAAACGACATTTCAATTAAATAAAAATCCATAAGCCATCTTAAATCTTAAACGTGCACACATTATATCAGGATTTTAGAAGGAAACCTGGTTTAAGGGATTAAATATTTCCTGGCCAGTGATGGGGGGGTCGTAGATAAAACAAGTTTGCTCGTACAGGGTGGGGTGTCCGGTTAGACGGTAAGCACAACACACCAACACACAAGAACAGATTTCACTCGGGATTGTTTAGATGTCATACGGGAAATCTTGCTAAACCTCTCAAGATCAAAACGTGAGTTCAGAGTAAGTAAACACGGACAACCTGGAAGAACAATGGCGATAGTTTGTGGACTGATTTTAACAGAGAAAACATAACAAAAGGAAAAGGCGTTGTTGGTTAAATGAGTGGAGACAACGTGAACATGATGTGGAGGTGAGCTGCGTTATTTTTCCTCCTCCACCTCGCTTTCTGATTGGCTACACGTCACATTCAACAGTGTAGCCAATGCCAAATCAGAAATTACTCATTTGTCCTCGGGGAAACACCGGGCTTAGACAGTCCAACATGTGGAATATCCCCAATTTTAGGTCGGAGCGGTCCCGACGTTTTACCGAGGGGACCCGATTGCTCTAACACACAGCAGGAATATCTCTTAAGATAGTCGGGGCCTGTTGGAAGGGGAAGATCTTCAGAGGCGGCGGCTGCTCTGCCGCAGTCGAAAGATTTCCTGTTTCCTTACACAACCGTGACTGATGTTTCTCCGGCATTGTCGGGAGCTGTAACAATACTAATCAGCATTTCTACAAGGCACTGCTGCACAGTGATGCTTTACATCATATTGATCTGTTGGCAGAGGTCAATTTCAAGCTGTTGAATGCAATGACTTTTATAGATCCATCAATGGGGACGCTGAGGATGGTCAGAGATGTGTTTAAAAACCCAGCCATAACTCTGATGTGGAGAAGAAAACGTTCAACAAGGCAGGGTTTACCTACGGCAAACTTTAATGTAATATATTAAGGAAGTACTAGAAGAGTCCAAATGAAAACAGAGAAATGTTTTAATCTTTATACCAAAGAGTTTCACAGAACAATACTGGATGCACTGCAAAAATGGAACTACAAATAAGTTAAACTTTCTTAAAATTTGTGTATCTGTCCTTGATTTGAGCAGGTAAATAAGATGATCTGCCAATAGAATTAGATTTTTGCACTTAAAATAGGAACAATTCATCTCTATGATCTTATTTCAAGTGCAGGATGTCTAATTATCTTAATTTAGGGGTCAAAATACTCATTCCATTGGCAGACTAACTTATTTACCTGCTCAAATCAAGGAGAAAAACACTTTGTTTAAGAACATTTTGCTTATTTTTAGATCCGTTTTTGCAGTGTGGTTTTCCGGTCCAGAGAAATGTGACTGTTATAGATGCCTCCCATTCTTTCTGAAATATCCTGAAAGGCGTTACATAAACGAACGAGATGAAACGCACAAGTTGTGCTTTGAAAAGCTGATTTCTTACTATATATTAGGGCTTTGAAGCGTGAAGCTTTGAAGCAAAAATATATTGAACTATGTCTAAAGCTGTACCTTTTTTATGGGTTGTGAAATTACAGACTGATGGGAACGCTCCAACTAAAAAATAGCTTCACTTAAAGGGAAAATATATTTTGTTTTCCTCTTCTTCAGTTTTGTTTTTTTTCCTCTCCCGTTTTTTTCTCGATCAGGCTGACAGTGGAGGAGCATGTGTGGTTTTATGGTTGTCTGAAGGGCCTGTCGGAGGAAAAAGTGATGGCTGAGATGAGCGGTTTGCTGGAGGACGTCGGCCTTTCACACAAACGGCATGAACAGACCAAAAACCTCTCCGGTAAGGTCGCCGGTTTTACCTCCAGAGTCTGAAAATGAACAGTGTGCATTGCTGAACGTCAGCTTTGTTTGTTTTCCTTTTTTAAAGAGGTAAATTTGGTGCTTTTGTTGTCTTATTTTAGGTGGCATGCAGAGAAAGCTGTCTGTCGCAATCGCTTTTGTTGGAGGCTCCAAAGTGGTTGTCCTGGACGAGCCCACAGCTGGCGTCGACCCTTACTCCCGCAGAGGCATCTGGGATCTGTTGCTCAAATATCGCACAGGTAGGCACCAGCGAATGCCACCATTAATGAGAGCGAGCATTAGATAAAGACCTATTCAAACCTCCATAAGCGGTTAAAGTCATTTGTACACAAAGAGCCTGAACAGAAAAAAGTAAAAACTACCAATTTGGTTTGACAGCCTTGTAGCTTAACTTATCTTAAAGTCTAAGTCGCACGTAAAATGTATTTTAACGCATATGCATTGAAATACTCACCAGAGTAAATAAATGTATATTATATGTGAATTATGTGCGCCGTTTGGAAGTAATTTCGATAAAACTTGCTGTATATGCGAATGAGCCCGAACATTCCTCAATCGGCCGATCCGGTATGTGACGTCACAAACAGAACGTGTACCGTGCATCCGGCAATAATACTGTCTGCTAACACTACGACTTTCCTCGCTCTTGAAATGTGAATTGCATAAAACACTTTTGTCACTGCCGGCAATCCAGTCCTTTCGCGTTTCTTTTACGAATTCATCCCATTTCTTTCGGACCTTTTGATCCACCGGCCAAGTATGTAGCGATACTTTCTGGCCTACACTAGACCGTGGTGAAGTTGGTTTGATATTGCACATTCAAGCTCCGCGGAGTCAGCGGAGCACTCTTGAGAAACAAAAATCAAATCAGATTTGTTGACGGTCCCACCGCGTATGGGAGAAGGGAGCAGCTGAGAGACGCTGGCCGAAATCGGAGTCCTTCAATCGGATCAACCGTGAGCTAGATCCCTAGGACTCCGCAGAGCTTGAACGTCCAATATCAAACCAACTTCACCGCGGTCTGCACTCGGCCTATAAGTGACACTACAGCCACCAACGACGCACCTAGAAGGCATTTTATCTTGTAATTAGTTTGGCGATATTCTTTATAAGCGCTTGCTCAAAGTACACGTGGATCAGCAGATTTGGTGTGTGAAAGAAGATCCCGGAAAACATGCATATATATCCTTGTTCACCGTACCGGTTGTACAATGTAAACAATGTGTGTTTCTATGCAAGTTCGCTTCGCGCATTCTCGGTGTTCTTGAACTGACGTCGCACGTCGGAAATGGCCGATCGTAAACGGAGGCAGCACTCAAACGCGAAATACCATAATCAGTGTAAAAAAAATGTGCGATATTTCATATTTAAACTTAATTTGAACACTTTTGATACATGAATATTCAAAGTTCTGGAAGTTATTCAACGGTTTTCAGGATATTTTTTCGGTACAATACTTAGACTTTAACTTTGTTTAATAGTTGTTGTTTTTTTTAAAATCTACTGCTTGAACTTCAACTAGACCCAAAGAAAACGACCAAAATGACGTAGAGGTGTGTGCATTTGTCATGTTTGTCTGTGTGCCGTCTTTTCGGATCAGATCGAACCATCATCCTGTCCACCCACTACATGGACGAGGCTGAGCTGCTGGGCGACCGCATCGCCATCATCTCCAAGGGGAAGCTGTGCTGCTGCGGATCGCCGCTCTTCCTCAAATCCAAGCTGGGATCTGGTTACTACCTGACTGTGGTGAAGAGGGAAGACGTCAGCACCAGCACGCCCAGTAATTACAGCATCTGCACCAGCGCCAGCTCCAACAAGCTCCCTGCTTTAGTAAAGGTTTGCTTGTGATTAGAAAGCGTTGCTGGGCTGTTTGATTCATTGCGTTGCGTTCTAAATTTAGCTGTATGTCTCAGGATAGCGAGTCGTCGCTGAGTGAAGACACTGGACTGGGAAGTGAGGAGATCAGTACCTGTAAGTAAAAACCAGGCCTCTGGCCTCAACAGTAACCCACAATTGTTAGATTATAGCCCCATTTACATTTAGCCTGTTAAACTGATCCATGCCGAGTTCGGACCGAGCTTGGATCAGTTAACCGTGCCGATCTTGGTTATTACGACCATTTACACATCACACTAGCTCGGTTCCTTGGTTCCTCGCCTCCTAGTGACGATTTATGGTACTACTGCTCTCTAGGATTGAAGGAGGGAATCACGCAAATAAAAATGGCGGCCCCCGTAACATTAAGGAAATTATGTTTAGGTATAATTGTGATATTTCGTTGTTTGCGGAGAGTCAGGTGAAGACGACAACCTTTGGTGAATTTACTTGACAGAGTCGGCCTTTGGGAAGTGGATAAGACAAATGAACGTCTAATCAGGGCTTACAGATGCAGGAAACAATGACAGACGATGAGGTTCATCACATTGCTAAGCAGAATCATCACTAGAAATTGTGTGGCATGTTAAGGAAGTTAGTATTATTATGAATGTCTGAAATGTCAGCTGACTGTAAGGAGATGACACGGTCTGCTCATGCGCTCTTTCATTATCAGAGAACCGAGCCACTGAAAAACCGGGCCGAGCCCACCTATCGAACTGGTCTAGATTTAGCGCGGTTCGGTTCAGTTTGCGTCCCTTTTACACTCGATAGTTATCTCAGTTACCGAACTCGGACCGTTCTCGGCACGGTTAAAAAAAGGTAGTGTAAACGGGGCTTAAATACCTTAAATTTTTTATGCAAGAACCAGTTTATATTCAGACTCACCATCTTTATGGCAGACATGGCAGCTTTGCTGGCCCTGGTGCAGCAGCACGTCCCCGAAGCGAGGTTAGTGGAGGACTCTAGAAGAGAAGCTGTGATCAACCTGCCGCAAGCGGCCGCCAAGGATGGCAGCCTGGCCGTCTTCCTCACCAAGCTGGACCAGAGGCTTCCAGAGCTGGGCATCAGCAGCTACGGCCTGTCAGACAGCACGCTGGAGGAGGTGGGTCAGGTCGCACAGAAATGACAATGCCTTCCAAAATTATTAGGCTTCCCACCTTCTTGTCACCTTCAATGCGTTTGATCGGGATGCTATGTGACAGAACAACACAAAGTGGGGCATAAATGTCAAGAGGAAAGAAATGACGCATTGATTCCAAACTTTGTTGAACGAATAAAATACCAAAAAAATCAAGACGCACATCCATGAGTGTGGCGCAGTTGCAAACCTACCAAGATACGGAGGGCAACGGAGATAGAGACAGCCTCGAGGCCTTGGTAACTGTGGAGGAGCAGCAGAGGTCCACCGCTCAGGTGGGAGAGTCTGTTGGCATGGCAAATATTATTTAATGTGTGCTCTTCACAAATCTGATCTTTATGAAAGAGCCAAAAGAAGACCCATTATCATTTTCTGAGAAGACTCGTAAGGATGAACGCAGCCTAAAAACATCTTCCTCGTTGCAAAACACGGTGGTGGCAGGATCATTTTGTGGGGATGTTTTTGTTCAGCCGGGAGAGAGAAGCTTGTCTGAGGTGAGGGAGAAGATGGATCGAGATAAATGTAGGGAAATCCTGCAAGAACACTTGTTAGAGGGTAAAATGGATTTGAGACAGGGACATCTAGGTCAAAGCATGTTCTACGTTTACAGCAGTCCAGTCAAAGTCCAGACCTAAAGTCAGCTGATAATCTGCGGAATAACTTTTCAAAGACTCAACCCATCCCAACCCATTTATTGCATTTAAAGTGATCCAAATCTGCAGAGCTTTCAGATTTGTCTTCGTAAAAAATCTCTGCGTGTCGGTTTTTTTCCACTTTACAGTCATGTGCTACTCTGTTCAGTCTGTCACATACAAACAAATACAAAGTTTGTGATTTTGTAAATGTGTTTGTCACCAGGTGGGAAATGATTCAAGGGGTATGAAAGCGTTTTGTAGTGTTGCGTTTTAGTTGGTGTTTGACGTACTTACAAGTTCGTAGATGAAATGGTCATAGGTGATTTATTTTATGTATGATGGAGCTTAAATTTAGCTTAACCCATGACACATTTCCTAACTAATTAAATGCAGCACTGTGCAGGAGTTAACAATGTGTCGCGTAAATCTGATCAGTGCGTTATCCATGAAACTAAGCATTTCCAAATGATCACCCGCTGTATCTCTTTTATTTAATAAAATCTAAAGCCTCCTCTTCACTGACATGAAGTTAGATGCAGCCAGCTGAAACCGTTGCGCTAGCTTCATAAAGCCCAAGGGAGACGACTCGTGGCAGGAGGAAGTGAAGTGTTGCGTCAGGAGAGCCAGCAGTGCAGCTTGTGGGTCTATGAAAAGAGTTGTCCTCTGTCTTAACCTGGTTTGTGTGTGGGCGTGAGCATGCACAACAAGGTCTTACCACAAAAGCTGGATATTTGCGGCGCGGCTGTGCTCTTGATGACCTTTTTAATAGGTTTACTCTGCATGAGTTAGCCACGTGCTCCATGTCTTGCTGGTCTGTTTCTAAAAGCTGCTGTGTGCGTTTTACTGCCGCCTGCTGTCCGAAGCGTAACGGCCACCTTACAAAGCTAAATCTACATTAATTAGCACTTTAGGTCAAAAAATCCTTTAATCTTCACTGCAAAAACGGATCTAAAAATAAGTAAAATGTTCTTAAAGTTAGTGTATGTATCCATCATTTGAGCAGGTAAATAATATTATCTGCCAATGGAATGAGTATTTTGACCCCTAAAATAAGATATTTAGACATCCTGCACTTGAAATAAGATGATGGAGATGAATTGTTCCTATTCTAAGTGCAAAAATCTCATTCCATTGGCAAATCATCTTATTTACCTGCTCAAATCAAGGACAAATACACTAATTTTAAAGAATATTTTACTTATTTCTAGTTCTGTTTTTGCAGTGTTGGGCTTGGAACAGAAGATTGTGTCACCATAAAGTTGCTATGTTTGTTTAATCGTTGTCTTAATTTTAAGATCTTTCTCCGAGTTGCGGAGGAAACCGGAGTGGACGTCGATCCGGCGTCGGAGCAGCCGGCGGAAGCGACCAGCGGCCTGCAGCCATCGGTGCAAAAAGCCGAGCCTCCGGCCGCTGAAGAACCAGAGACAGGTAGGAACCCAGTCTCCTGCGGTCCTGCCGAACAGACACTGTAACGCTGCTGGTCTTCTGTTTGACTGAACGCTGGACTGTTTGTTTCCATAACGCTGCCAGGAAGGAAAATGCCTCGTAAGAAAGGTACTTTCAGTTTACCACGTTTAGACGCAGAAAGCAGCAGAGAGAGAATGGTTTTGTGTTTGCTCATAAAGCTAGAGACCCTTCATGTAGAGCATGTAGTCTGTGACAAACAAAGTGTAATTATAAATGAGACGTATTATAAATAACCGTTTTTGTTACTCAACTTTAAAGACATTTATAATCTATGATCCTTTAGTGAGACTTTGCATGTTATTTATTATTATTATTATTATTATTATTATTATTATTATTATTATTATTATTATTATTATTATTATTATTATTATGAGTCTTCTTATCCATTCAGAGGCTGAACATTTTAAATTACCATCTGGTCCTTTTGTTCACAGTTTCCAATATCTGAAGACCCTTTACTAAACAGAAAATTGGTTAATATAGGAAGTATTCTTAACTCCATACTAGTCCAGAATTAACTTTTTCTGGTCCTTTTAAGGTAGTTTTTAAAATAATTAACTCTAAATTTCACTATGAAATTATTCCAGATCTGTCAACACTTGACAGGCTTTTCAAATGGAGAAAAAAAAAGACAGAAACTGCAAATAAAAAGGGAAGGAAAGACACAAGGAAGGGAATAAGGAAGGAATAGAGGGGGGGGGGGGGCATGAAAGAAGGACAGAAATAAGACACAGGGAAGGAATTAAGGGAGGAAGGGAGGCAGTAACAGAGAGGGAGGAGGTAGGAAAGAAGGAAGGATACAGCGAAGAAAGGAAGGGACACAACTGAGGGAAGGATAGGAAATTAAGCCTTAAAATACAAATGTTTTTCTAAACCCTTAAATTATTTTCCCATACTTATCGTAACCTGAAAAATACTGAAATCAAATTGGAGACCTTTTCCAGACTGTGTAGGAAGCCTGTGTAGATAAGTGTCAAGTGCTCCAGATATCCCACGGTCCTTAACATTAGCCTCTGAGATCTTTATAAACGACAATAAAATAAAAATACATAAATATAATTCAGCATTTCTGGACTTGGACATTAAAGACCCCTCCGGATGTTAGCTTTCTCAGGGTGAGACCCATGTCTCTTCACGGTCCAACGCTGAAAACAAGACTACAACATTCGTCAGTGGCTGTTATCAGTTGTTGAACGTTTAGAGGAACCTTAAGTCATTAAGAGGAGAACTGTCAGTAAAGTATTTTATGTAAGTTAATAGAAAGCTTGGTTGCTGTCTGGTCTTGCATGAGCTCCCAGTCAACGTTCTGCTGGTCCTCCTAAGGCTAAAAATGCACCGTAAGATTTCTTAGTGAATCCTGTTGTCAGATGTTGGCGTTTATGGAGGTTCGAAGTTGATCCAATGATCCTGAAAAACTCAACAGATACATTTTGAGTGTCTGATTCCATAACTGTCCCCAATTGTTGAAGAAAAGGTATAGAAGAGTGTCGTTGTTCTGATCCACGGCGACCTAAAGATCATTAAAACGTCCATCCTCTACATCTCTGGGCTCACATCTGTCCTCTGTGTGTCAGTGATATTTTCCTCTCTGTGTTCCTGCTTGCAGAACCGCAGGAAACGGACCTGCTGAGTGGAGACGGGCGAGGTGGGGCGCCCCTCACAGGCTGGTGGCTGACGTGGCAGCAGCTCAGAGCTCTCTTCGTCAAACGCTGGCTTTACGCTCGGAGGAGCCGCAGAGGGCTCTTTGCTCAGGTTAGACGACGACGTGCCTCCTAAAAGCAGGACTTCATGCTTTCAGTGACGTATGCTGCAGTAGTTGACTGATAAGTTGTTATTTATGCGATGAAGATCAAATTAAATCATGCTAATGTTATTAAATGGACAGGGATTTCTCTGTTTCTCAGCATGTATAGAAAATTAACACAAAATTTGACTCTTCAGCTAAAATTGCAAATGTTCTTGTGAGCAGTTACTGTATTTTTTGGACTATAAGGCGCGCTTACAATCCTTAAATCATCTCAAAACTTGATGATGCGCCTTATTATGTGGAGCGCCTCATATATGATTAAAGTTGTGCTTACTGACTGATTTTATGTGGTACAATGTGCTCAAAAATCTGCTAAAAATACAGTACTACTTTGGTCAGCAACGAAGCCGCTCCACTCAGTGGATATTCAGCACACTGTGCCACTACCTCATCGGACCCCTGAGCTGTCTACAACACTGCCTGACTATAATGTCAAAACTAGAAGTGCATTCATGTAAAGGCCCCCACATACTCTGGTGTAGTTCATTCAGAGCGTACTCGAGGAGGACTCTGTGCATACAGGTACATACACAACTCAATTTGTATGACTTCTCAGCGGAAAGACGTCTTTACGTGGAACTGCTTTATATGTGACACCAAGCTTGATGCACTGAGCTGCTCCAAGCAGGCGGCTGCAAGGAGTACGCACTAGCAACAATAAACCTAATAAGTTAATTCAATATAAAAGTTCATTTTATTGTAGCCTTATGGTAGAAACAGGGCAGTGTAGTCCAACTACTCTGTCCTCTCGATAGAGACGGATAGAGAGCTGTGTACATGAAGGGGTGGAGTGATCTTACACACTTGGGAAGAATATTTAGTGCGCCTTATGGTCCGAAAAATACGGCTACTTGTTTTTGACAAAGTAAAAAAAACAAAAAAATACAATTTGTAAACTTCATGAGAATTAAAGAGAGTTAAAAAATCAAGGAACAAACGGTAGTTAATACTGGTTAAAAACCCAAGAATTAGCTGGAGCTTATCAGTTTCTCTGTGGCTGGAATGAAAATATCGTTCAGCCCAGTCCTGAGATCGAATACCCAACTTTCATCTTCGATGGAAAGTGTTGTGGCGTTATGTCATCTTAGTGAT
Organism: Fundulus heteroclitus; assembly: GCF_011125445.2. Taxonomy (NCBI): domain Eukaryota; kingdom Metazoa; phylum Chordata; class Actinopteri; order Cyprinodontiformes; family Fundulidae; genus Fundulus; species Fundulus heteroclitus. The sequence continues at coordinate 10,464,621 of NC_046369.1, forward strand.
CATTAAGCTTCACCAGGACCAGGCAGCAGCTTCGGCACAAAGAATAGAGCGGCTTTCATGAGTTGCTGTTTCAGGTCTTGAGGAACCGGCCAAGTTTAGTTTTCCTAATGTGGACTTAGAAGACTCTCAGCAAGCTTCAATGAGAGGCGAGTCTCGGCCCGTCTGGGGAAAAGAGGACTTGATGTCTGGAACGTTTCAACTTTGGATCAAGAAAAAGCAGGAATTCTAATAGCGAGGGGAACCCTCTCTGATCTCTAAGTTGTATGTTTTTGGCATCAGAGAAACTCCTCCAAGTCCCACAGATGAAGCACAAATGACACCAAAATGTCCCTTCAGCTACGATGAAATCAAAACTGCTTTTCACCTTCGATTTTCATCTTTAAGTCTCAACCAAGTAATCACTTCACTGAACGAAACACATCATCCATGGTTAAAGTTTGACCCAGACAGCAATATCAATTTAATTCAGAGTTAATTATGGATTATTTCAAAGTTTTCACATGTGCTGCTGGACAGATAAGCAGATAAACATTTAACAACTAACCAAGGTTGTAGACTACTGTCCACCAGCCGGTAGGTAAATTTGCTTCGACTATCATTTGAAGTCATCCCCAAAAAGACAGTTTTGTGTGTTAGGTAAAATACAATGTGTGCCAGGTTAAAAAAAACGTTTTATTCAGACACGTTTCATGTCGTTTTCAGATTGTTTTGCCGGCCGTGTTTGTGCTGATCGCTCTGCTCTTCAGCCTCATCGTTCCTCCGTTCGGGAAGTACCCGGCCCTGGAGCTGCAGCCCTGGATGTACGGAGAGCAGTTCACCTTCTTCAGGTAAGACCCGACCCGTTCATCCTCAACAGTCCAGGCGCTACATCAGCAACAGATTCTCTGTCAATAGTTTTACATTCTGATTTAACAATTACAGCAACGATGCTCCGGGGAACCGAGCCATGGAGAACCTGCTGGAAGCCTTGCTGGACACGCCAGGTTTTGGCACCAAGTGCATGGAGAGAGAGGAGGACGACAACAGAACGTAAGCTGATTTCTCTAAACACGTGGGAAACATAAAAGTGAAACATTTGCATTCCTGGAGGGACAGTTTGGGAATATATTCACAAGTCTCAGTTCATGTCCTGATTTGTGTTCTATTGGAAAAAATTTCATACTAGGGCTGGATGATGTAGAAAAAAAAACTCAACCCTTTTTTAAACCAACTTTTTATCAAAACTGTAAGTTTTTAAAAAAGAAAAAAGAGCTCTCTGAACTCTTTGAAGGGGCGGAGCTTGGTTGTTGGGTCTGCGTTTGTGATTGGTTGGGAGGATGTAATGACTGTAATATTAACCTACATGGTGAGAATGCAAAAAGGAAGGAAAACTGTTCTTCTATTGAACTTTTTTATTGATCTTTTTTTCTATTATCTATACGATTATCGATCTATATATGTATTGTTATTGAATTATCGTCCAGCCCTATTCCATTCATTATGGAAGAAGAATTCAAGACAAAACAAGCACAGTTGAAAAGCTAAAATCTTGCATACTGCAATGATCAACAAAAAAAAAGATAGGTCTAATAGTAAGGAAAGCCATTCTTTTTTTTTTTTTGTACAAAACAAAGTTCATCTCAAGTCTGCCATTTGCATATTTGCACACTTTGCATCATTGCATCTCCATCTAGCATTATAAATGCTACCGAACTCTTAGTCCTTAAAAGCATCCTTGCACAACCCAATTCTGCACATTCAATGGTTTGTATAGTGTGACCTTCTCCTGCATTGTTTACATTTCAATTGTTTTTTATAGTGTATTTTAAATATATGTTTACTTTTAAATCTCTGCTGCACCTAAAACTGTAATCAAACTTTTACTGCAATTTACAAAGCTGTATGCAACGGAATTTCGTTCTGTACGCACTCTGTGCATACAAAATGACAAATAAAGTTGTCTAAGTCTAAGTCAGAAGAGGCACTAAAAATGATTTTATATGTACAAATAAAACCAGATATGTACATACATTGCGTAAAAAGACACATCGTATTTTCCTCACTGGCTGATGTTAAATGAGATCACATTTGTTCCTGTTCTATGTTGACTAGAATCACCAAACTCGTTTCTATTGTCAAATTGTTTCCGATTGTTTAAATTCCAATGAAAAATCTCCATGCATAAAGGTTAAATGGTTTTTAAGCATTTGAGTTGAATAAATGTATTGAAGCAAACACTCTGCATCCCTGTTGTGGAGCTCCGCAAGTCGGCCTAATCCTTAGGTAAAATTTGGTCAAACATTTAAACATTTAAAAACAACAACTTAATGTACAACTGTCTACTCAGAGAGGAAGAAGCGCTTACTTCAAAAGATTCATTAAAAGCTTAAAGATTACAGTTTACAAATCCTTTCAAAGAGTGAAGAACTAATCTGTTTTGGCTCGTGATCTTAATGATGAAACTAAAATTAAAGTGTTTGTCTTTAATGACCGTTGTTGCATTTGGAGGAAAACGGGGGAAAAACTTTGTGTGGAAACATTGACGCAACATCTCAAGGTACAGAATGTAAATCAGGAAGTTAAATTTGATCTCATTTGATGTCAGACAATAAGAATTTTTTTTTTGTCTTTTCATAACCTGTTTGTAAATATGTGGTTTCACCTTCTAAACCTCTGAAACTAAAAATGCTCAATCGATCTCCTCCTGCAGGAGTCCTGGGTGTGAAGCTGAGAGGGGCGGCCGCTTCATCCGGCCTCAGATACCGTTCTCCACCTGGCAGAAGCTGAGCCGAGGGAACTGGAGCAGAGACAGGCCTTCGCCGGAGTGCCAGTGCAGCACGGAGGACACCCGCCGGATGCTTCCTGATTGCCCCGACGGCGCCGGCGGGATTCCACCGCCGCAGGTTGGTTAGCGGGTGAACGCTGCTCCCGCGCTCGAAACTCAATCCTTCTCATGCGCTTTCTGTTTTTCCCTCGTCAATATACCCTTCACACGCTTTCAGCCACGCAACGAAACCCGCAGCATCTTATTTCTCTTTTAATTTGGTGTGTTTCAGATGAAGAGAGCCACCGGAGATATTCTCCAGAATCTCACAATGTACAACATCTCAGATTACCTGGTCAAGACCTACTCGCAAATCCTCAAGAAGAGGTACTTCTTTCATTTAACTTTTAACGCTGTTTGATATTTCTGTACAGATTTATCTGCACAGCAGGCAGATAAATTCCCAGTAAAGCAAACTCCTGTCTGATCTTGTTCATTATGCTGTAAAACAATCTAAAATACACTTCAAGGCTATTTATTTACAGGGTTCCCGCGGATCCTTAAAAAGTCCTAAAAGGCATTGAATTCTGTAACATAAAACTAAGGCCTTAATTGGCATTAAAATGTATTAAATCAGTCTTTCTTAGGTCTTAAAATTGTTACCAGGCAGGTCATAAGTAAGATTTTACCAAACAGTAAAATAATTGACACAAATATATATTTTTTAATTTACTGAACGGCTCAATGTAACCATTATTGGTTCCGTCCCGATAGCGGAACCAATAAAAACTGTTGCGGCCGGACCATAGCTGGGAAAAAGAGTTGACACTGGTTATGTTGTGGTTTTTAAATCTGATTTATAGTTTATTTTTAGTAGGGAACAAAAGAAAGTTTGTGAATTCAGTTCAGTAGTTGTTAAAAAATATATCTGTAATTTGTGTTTTTTGGCTTTCTTCCTATATGAAATGTTTTTCAAAATTTTAAACATGTCAACTGGGCCAGAAAGTAATGGTTTATGTTAAAATAAACATTTGGGTGAAGTTGTCGCAACCTGGTTTTTCTTGTTTATCGTGAACTTGGTCTTAACTTTTTATTTTAAGTGGCATTAAAAAGTCTTGAATTTAACTTGCCTTACGCTGTAGGAACCCTGATTTACTTGTCGAAATGGGTTGCTATGTTTTTAGAACAGATTATTGGACATGGTGGTCATAAATGTATATATTCATGTTGTTTAAAGCTTTTTTGTAAAACTCTTAAGATATTAATTTATTGTTTTTATTTATCAATCTTTATATTCTGAATACTCAGTGTCTGACTTTGTTTCCCTTCAGCCTAAAAACCAAGAAGTGGGTGAACGAGTTCAGGTGAGGAGCTTAAAGTTCGTTCTTCTACGAAGAAGTAAAAACAGGAAGTGAAGTCCGATGTTCGAAGGAGTTGTTAAGGCTTGAAACGTTGTAGGAAATGTCAGCCACTTTAAATAACGGCAATGAAAAAAAAAAACATTTCAATAACTGCAGCTCAAGATGCTGGTTTGCTCCTTGTTCCGATGTTCTTTCCCATACTTTGAAAACGAGACGCAGATCCGTTTGGATGCAACCAATCAGCTAATGGGAGCCTAGTATTAGCCAAAAACCACAGTTCTTCCTCTGTGACATCGCAGATGTGCAAATTTTATAAAATATATTTTGCCAGTTTAACAAAAACAAATAGTCTTACAAGTGCTGATTTTGACATTCGGGACATGTAATCAGAGGACCCCACGTTAGCCTGCAGGGTCGCAGAAAACCAACAATGCACACACACACTGATGTTGTAAGCAAGGCAATGTAGAGGGACCAGTTTGCCTAACAGTCATGTTTTTTGACTGTGGGAGGGAGCCGGAGAACGCAGAGAGAACCCACGCATGAACAGGGAGAACATGCAAACTCACACCTCAAACCCTGCACCTTCTTGTTGCAAGGCAACAGTGCTAATCAGTCCCCCACCGTGCAGCCCTATTTTAACCAAATAAAGCTGTTTTACTGGATGAAATTAGTTTAAGACTCAGGATTGTGGCGTAATAAATAGTGTTGAACATTATGATTGGTAATTAAGGGATATTTTAATTAAAAAGAGACAAAATGGTTCTCCACCACAATCTCTTGTTTTATCTGTTAGCAAAGAGTAATCCACCCAGATGTCTGTCATATAACACTCATTATTTTACGAGCTTAGCGTATTGCTGGTTCTTTTGTCTAAACTAAGCGTTCTTTTTACGTAAATGATAAAAATTCATCGGACCAGCCGATGTTCAAGCTACAATTTTATCTTGCAGATATGGAGGCTTCTCTCTCGGAGGCAGCACCAACCAGAACATATCTCAGGTCCAGCATCTCCAAGACTCGGTCATGGCAATCAGGACTCGTTACCAAGTCGAACAGGTGCAGAAGATTTATTTTTCAAACCAAATCTTCGCTCATTTTGAACTTTGCCCCTCATCCCCCGCCTAAACATCCCGATGTCGCCCACAGAACAGCTCGCTGGATCACTTGCTGAAGAAGCTGCCAGAGTTTCTGGGAGGAATGTACAGTGAAAACAACGTCAAGGTGAACAACTCTTCTGCTCTGAAGACCTTTGAAAGACAGATCCTCTCTCACATCCTTTTTGTGTCCTTAAGCCGTCCGGGGATATTCGTTTCTGATCTGTCCTTTTTTTCTTCTTTCGTCAGAAGAGTAATACAATTTTGCTGGAGTTTAAATGTGTTCTTCCGTCTCAGGTGTGGTACAACAACAAGGGCTGGCACGCCATGGTGTCGTTTGTCAACGTGATGAATAACGGCCTGCTGAGAGCGAGTCTGCCGCCGGGCCCAGAGAGGAGGAGACACGGCATCACCGTTTATAATCACCCACTCAACCTCACCAAGGAGCAGCTTACAGAAATAGCAATGTTAGTTATTAGCAGCATGACGCCTGAGGATGCTATATGTATTTATGAACTTCAGTTTTATCTCCAGTTGTTCTTTTTTTTTTTTTTTTTTTTTGGTCTTTATGCTTGTTTTTCTTAATTCATCCTTCCTCTTCCAGGATGACCACGTCAGTCGACGTTCTGGTTTCCATCTGCGTCATCTTCGCCATGTCCTTCGTGCCGGCCAGTTTTGTCCTTTTCCTGATTGAGGAGCGAGTCAGTAAAGCCAAACATCTGCAGTTCGTCAGCGGGGTCAAACCAGTCCTCTACTGGCTGGCCAACTTCGTCTGGGACATGGTTGGTATTCAGCACTGCTGTATGTCAGCCTCAGTTTCAGATAGGAGTGGAAGAAATTATGCAAAAAACGTCATTTGTGTTTATAAGATCTTTATTATTAATTAATTCTGGGTTTTCATGGTGCATTTGGTACCATTTTGTCCCCATGATGGAGTAATGGTGTTGCAAACAGATTTAATTAAGATTTTCTTCACAATTCGGTTTAACACAGGGGTCAGCAACCTTTACAACCCGCAGAGCCATTTTTGCCCTCGGTCGAGCTAAACAAATTTTTTTAAAGCCATACAAGTTGCACATCGCTTTGAAACGAGAGCTTGTTTTTATAGTATACTATAGAATATTTGTTTGCATTTTTTTAAATTAAAGATCAACAGTTTTTATTATTTAACCAACAGTATTTTTATGTTTAGCTTTAATACATTTTCATCAATAGGACATTTGATTTCTATAGCAAATGGCATCAAAATGATGAAAAAGCAAGTATTTTGCAACCTATTGACAAAGAGATACTTCATTTAGCTATAGTAAAATATTCTATCCACCATTAGTTTCTTTCTTTCTGGAAATGCTATGCATACATTCCAGATCTAAATGCATCCTAAAGCTAGCCATTTTAAATTACCGTTACATTTAGAAACATAGACCAAAAGACGTAATTTTAATACTAACCATTGACTAATTGTGTGATCGAGCGAAGCCAGTAGGAATAAGCAGCGAACTGGGGCTTTTCTCTGCCAATGGCACAACGAGGTGCAGAGCCGTTGCTCCTGCATGCATGGCAGGAGCTATATATATATATAGGCTTTTATCTTCAAAGTGATCAGGGTCAGATTTTCTTATGCTGTCGTTTTTTTAAGGTTTAATTGCTAAGACATTTAAAATACAGGACTTAAATAAAACCCTTACTATTCCCTCTTGTTTTGGTCCTTTTCCCAGTTGAACTATTCTGTCCCGGCCATGATGGTTGTGCTGATCTTCATCAGTTTTCAGCAGCAGTCGTATGTCTCTGAGACCAACCTGCCGGCTCTTATCCTTCTGCTCCTCCTCTACGGGTACGTTAAAGTAAACTTTACAGGTCTCTCTACCTTATCTTCAACATTTTTACGGATTTTTTTTTCTTTTTCTGCTTCAATTCTTGAATTGAAGCAGAAATGTACTTCATTGTTACTACTAGGAAATACTGTTTTGTTGGGATGCATTACTGTATTCCACTTTCTTCATGCTAATCTCCCTTTCCATAAGGGAGTGTCTATGTTTTAATATGACCAATTCATTCTTTTCATAATTTGTACGAATCAAACACTTGTTTGTGTTATTTTAGGTGGTCCATTACTCCTCTGATGTACCCGGCGTCTTTTGTTTTCTCCGTACCGAGCACAGCCTACGTGGTCCTGACCTCCGTCAACCTCTTTATCGGCATCAACGGGAGCATTGCCACCTTCGTCCTGGAGTTGTTTGTGGATGAGGTGCAAAAAGACATAAATACACTCAGATGGAGCATGAAATTATTTCTCCATTTAGGGAGAGAAAAGATGTAGGGAGTAAAGCACCTGAACAGTTTAAACCAGGGGTGTCCAAGCTTTTTGGCTCGTGGGGCGAAATGTTCAAACAAAAAGCACTCGAGGGCCAAAAAATTAATAAAAAAATAACAAGCAGACAGTTGCTGTGATTTTTTTTTGTTTTTTAAACTGCTCTACAAAATATAAACAAATTAGACTATCTATACTTTTCCAATTTTAATAAAAGACATCCAATCAGATTTCAATTCACCAAAATCTATCAGTGTCATCTATCCAATGACGTGGATGATGAAATTAAAGAGTATGAAAAATGTATGATTTATTAAAAGACACATTTTTTTTTCGTGTACTTAACATTCAATTGTATGATCTTAACTTGTTTGTAAAAATTTTGTCCTAATTAAAAGCAAAAAGAGTTTTCATCTGCACCAGTGCCTGTTGGCCAAATGTTTCTCGAAATGCAGTTTGAGGGAACTAATGATGTTTCAGTAAAACAGTTTAACTAGAACAGTCGAAGGCAAACATTCCTAAACAAATGTGTTTTTAATCTCAATTTACAGGAACTCAGGCTTTCTGAACTTTTACAGTTTTCTGGAAGTTTGTTCCAGATAAGTGGAGCATAGGAACTAAATGCTGCTGTAATGTAATACATTAAACGCATTGGATCAATCATTGCTTGTGCTAACGTGTTTGCTGATTTTTGTCGTTGCAGCACCTGAACGAGGTCAACAGGATCTTAAAGAAAGTGTTTCTGATTTTCCCACATTTCTGCTTGGGACGAGGTCTTATCGACATGGCTAAAAACCAAGCGTTGGCAGACGCCTTCCAGAGACTCGGTACGAATACACCAGCCCCAGATTTGCCTGGTATCGTGTCAGGGAGCTCACCGAACATGGCTGCTTTTAATGTTTTCCTTTTATGCATGGCTGTGGCTCAACGAGCAATTGTCAGGAGAATTTCTGGGTTATCAGACTGACTATAATTAATATTAGTTGAGCATCACAAAGTGAATGAAAACACTAAAACAAAAGGTCCTTCAACAAAGGATCAGTTCAAGACTGCATGTTTATGCAGCCAGGTTATCAGCCTAATTTAATTAGCTTTAGCTTTTTCTCATTCACAGGATAATGTCCCATTTTAGGAAACGTTTAGAAATTATCTTTCTTCACTCCAAAAAGAGAACAAAAAGTAAGTAAATTTTTCTTGAAATTAGTGTATTTTTCCTTGATTTGAGCAGGTAAATAAGATTATCTGCCAATGGAATTAGTATTTTGACCTTTAAAATAAGATAATTAAATATACTGCACTTGAAATAAAATGGAGATGAATTGTTCCCATATTAAGTGCAAAAATCTTATTCCAATGGAAGATCATCTTATTTACCTGTTCAAATCAAGGGCAAATTCACTCATTTCAAGAAAATCCTACTTACTTTTAGTTCCTTTTGCAGTGTTGGTCTAATTGTTTTAGGCCACAAAAACCTGATATTCTAGCAGGGTTAATTGTGTCTCCTATTATCTTAAATAAATAAATCTGTTTTTGTGAACATGAGTTAGCATCTTCCTCTGCTTGTTGTCCGCCTGCAGGAAGCAAACAGACTCTTGACCCTCTTCAGTGGGACTTTGTTGGGAAGAATCTGTTTGCGATGGCAGCTGAAGGCGTTATCTTCTTCATCTTCACCATACTGCTGCAGTACAAGTTTTTCATTTACTTCAGGTGAAGACGACTCTTTCATTGCCGTCAGATGTTTTCTTCAGCGTATTTCGTATGTTTTCTGTCTCCCTTGTTGTTGCCGCGTTTGCCGGTCGAGTCGTTTTGTCGGCCATCGGTAAATCTGCAACGTGTCTCTCTCCAGGCCGTGGTGGAACGATCCTCGGCTTCCTCCTCTTGGACCAGAGGATGAAGACGTGGCGAGAGAGCGCGAGAGAGTGAAAAGTGGCAAAGCTCAATCTGATATCCTCACCATGATAGATCTGAGCAAGGTACAAGCTTAACGCTTAAGTAATGCTTTAGCCACCCAATTGGTGCACTCAGAAGATTCTCATTAAAAATATGACCAGCAGAGGACAGCAAGAGTGGAAATTTAAATTTGGCTAAATGTGGAAATTCTTTAAACTGTAATTCTACATCATTCCTGATTTCTTTTTTATGTTGTGTAAGACAGTGCATTTTAATAATAATAATAATAATAATAATAATACTAGTAGAAATGCTTACTTCCTTAATGGACTTTCCTGCTCCAGGACATGGTGACGGGACTGGGCATAACGCAGCCCTGAAGTAGACTAATGCAAACATGTTTCACCATAATCCTCATGTATTAAAGGTTGCGCTCCATGGCTGCGTTGCTGCTAATTTATTGTCTTGAATATTTGTTTTTCCTCAGGTTTATAAAGCAGGAAAAAAGCCAGCTGTGGACCGACTTTGCCTCGGGATTCCCCGCAGTGAGGTGAGATGTTTTTAATCACCTAACCACAGATGCAGACACAATTACAATGGCTTCCTAAAGTATTCACGGCTCTTACTATTTCCAACAATTTGCTCGGTTTGTAGAATCTGACCTCTGGTACTTGTAAAAGTTGCTTGGCAGCGTGATGTCGCATAAATGTGAACAAGTTGTTTAATAATGCCCCTGAGCCATTCGGCTGTGGGCACTAGGTTCTGCTTAGACACTTAGTTCCAGCTGAACAAGGCATCCTTTCACTTTAAAGGTATATAGCCACATTATATGCTTATAAGAAAAACACCAGAAAACATTTGATCATGATAAAATAAAGTTATATACACCAAGTCTCCATCCTGATAGTGTTTTGATGGTCCTTTTTTGTGGATAAAAATAACCCCAGCACTAGGTGCGATTAGCAGATATAAACAGACATAGCGCCATCTAGCGGCAGTGTCACAGATCTATCATAATACTAATTAGCTTAAATAATAAAACAGTATTAAACAATGCCGGACCGAGCCTGACCCTCTGCAATGCCTCGCAGTAAAGCAGCAGCTCGGCGAGATCGAAGACCAACGATCTACTACAACTTTAAGAGCCTCGTATCAGAACATTTACTCACATCGATCAACTCTGCGGTCACATCTGATCCTCGGCAGGTTTAGCGTCCGCTTCAGTGAACACCAACGTTCATAATGTATTCCCAGCGACATTCCAGTCTTTTCCCTCTTGGAATAAATTATTTTTTTTCCCCCCGCTGGATCTTGGACCTGCATTGTTTCGCTGGGAGATGCTAATAGCTGTTAGCCGCTTCCTTGTTTTATCCTCTGCTGCACATGCACAGTGATGGACGCCCTCTATTATAAAAAAAAAATAAAATCACGAAAGGCTTTATTTACTAACAAATTGAGCAAAAACAAACGTAAAACACCAAAATAATAACATATTCGCCAACAGAATGTGATAATCCTTCATAAAAACTTTGTGTGCAACCAGAGTGAGCTACTGACATAAATAAATAAAAAAAAAAAAGGTCAAATAACTATGCACCTTTTAAGCTAAAGGCATGTTTACTCCAGGTAAATTCACATTTTAAAATGTTTTTTACGGTTGTGTCTGCCCTTCAGTGTTTCGGCCTGCTCGGGGTGAACGGAGCAGGGAAGACGTCCACATTTCGCATGCTGACTGGCGATACGCCGATCACACACGGGGAGGCTTTCCTCAGCCAGCACAGGTGCAGAACCTCTACACGTCTGCCACGTCTCCGCCGTCTGCTGACTCTTTGTGTATTAAACGCGCTGGTCGGTCCGTTTCGCAGTGTGCTGACAGAGATGGAGCGGGTCCACCAGCTGATGGGTTACTGTCCGCAGTTTGATGCCATCAGTGATCTGCTGACGGGTCGGGAACACCTGGAGCTCTACGCTCGCCTGAGGGGGGTGCCGGAGGAGTCTGTCACTAAGGCAACTACACCTGGGAAACCTTTTACTTCCTGTGTTTTTTCTAGCTTTGCATAATGTCTAAGCAAAAATGTGATCAGATTACTCAGGACCAGTTTCAGTTTTTTTTTAGTACACTGCAAAAAGGGAACAAAAAGTAAGTAAAATTTTTCTTGAAATGAATGTATTTTTCCTTGATTTGAGCAGGTAAATAAGACTATTTGCCAATGGAATAAGATTTTTGCACTTAAAATAGGAACAATTGATCTCCACCATCTTATTTCAAGGGCGGCTTATCTAATGGTCTTATTTTAGGCATCAAAATACTCATTCCATTGGCAAATAATCTTATTTACCTGCCCAAATCAAGGAAAAATACACTAATTTCAAGAAACTTTTACCCACTTTTAGTTCCCTTTTTGCAGTGTATGAGGTCCAGCTAAAAAGGTTTTTTTCTTTCTAATTGCTGCGGTGTTTGATCTGGTCTGTAGGTGGCGCAGTGGGGCGTGAGGAAGCTGGGGTTGACTCAGTACGCAGAGCAGGAGGCTGGAGGATACAGCGGAGGCAACAAGAGGAAACTTTCCACAGCTATCTCCCTCATTGGGGCTCCGCCTGTTATATTTCTGGTAAATAAACCAAACCCTCAAACAAAGCATTACTTTAATTGGAACTTTTTTTTATTATTAGATTTTTATCACACTTCTCTCCCTGCTGGCAGGATGAGCCAACCACTGGGATGGACCCAAAAGCCAAAAGATTTTTGTGGAACTGCATCCTTAGTGTCACGAAAGAAGGCAGAGCCGTCGTACTCACCTCTCACAGGTACGACGCCCTCATTTTCATCTTCATACACAAGATATTTGGAGCATAACCTTGGATAAGGCTTTAATGCCTCGTGGTCCACTGTATCGTCTCAATAAAACCCCTTCGAGTCTTAATGGCACCTGAATTTAAACGACACAAGAAAAGAGAAAACACAACGAAGGCCACTGGCCGTAACACCCACTAGGGTCAGCGCTCTGTTTTACAACCAATCTGAAGAAACCTTTGACTGAAGAGACAATGTCATAAGGAGGATGTTGAGGATTGTCCATAATTTTCCTTCCTCAAAATCCTCCTTTGCATCATCATCTCCAGAGGTTTCACAGTCGTCCTCAGAACAGAACCAGCCTTCTTTATCAGGTTGTTGAGCTTTTTTAGGTCCCTGGCTCTGATGCTGCTGCCCCAACAGATGATGACTTTAAAAGATAAAAATTGCATTCCATGTCTGTGCCATTAGTATGGAAGAATGCGAGGCTCTGTGCACCAGGATGGCCATCATGGTGAACGGCAGATTTCAGTGTTTGGGGTCCGTGCAGCACCTGAAGAACAGGTAACCACACACCACATGCATATATATATATATATATATATATATATATATATATATATATATATATATATATATATATATATATATATATATATATATATATATATATATATATATATATATGATGAAAACAGCTCTTCCAATGAATTGAGTGCCTGAATAATTATGTTGTTCAAGTGACTGAATGTGTGTATTCTCATTTATATTTGTTTGGTGGTGAAGAGAAATGTGTGAGAGAACACCTCAATATGTTGTCCTCTTCCATCCTGCGGTCAGATTTGGAGACGGATACACCATCATCCTCCGTCTGGCGGACACCAAGTCGGACCCCGAGTCCTGTCCCGTCGACGCCTACATGAGGACGTCCTTTCCCATCATCGAGCTGAAGGAGCGGCATCAGAGCGTGCTGCAGTACCAGCTGCCATCGCACGCCTGCTGCCTCGCCCGCGTCTTTGATTTCCTGGCCAACAACTGCGAGGAGCTCGGCGTCGTGGACTTCTCCGTCTCGCAGACCACCCTGGATCAGGTGAGGGAGAGGATGCAGCAGAGAGGAAGGGCTGCGCTGAAGAAAGTTTTTTTTTTTTTTTTTTATCGTGGAAGATCAGCCACGTCAAAGCACTTAAAAGTCTATAACTCTGCCAATCTCACAGGTTATTAAAAACCATTTAGGCTTCTTGACTTTTTAGTGAAATTACTTTAAAGTGAAGCTGGAATCATACATTTCCATGGAGCTTTTAAAAACTGCTATCCCAAAGAAAGAAAAGAAGATTTTCTTTAACTTTTAGATGCATTTATTAAAGAAATTCAATTGTGCAGGATCACATCTAATATAAATCACTGTTTACTCGTCGTTGATGAACAAAACTACAAAAATTAAGGTGAATGTAAATTACCAGCTGCAAGAAATCATTGAACTTCTAAGCTAAAATTTATATTTTTCAGTTTGTATGTACTTAAAATCAGTGGCGTCACCAGGGGGTGGCCAGGGGTGGCCATGGCCCCCTAGTGCCATGTCCTGGTCACCCCACTGGCCAGTGTAATTTGTAGCATCAGTTTAGCATTTCATCCCATCATGCACAGCCGGCAAGGCAGTCGCTCTTCCTGACCACACTTTTATATGTACCCGCCAGTATCTACTTTCCTCTAGTAATTGTTTTGTTTTTCAATAAATTAATAAATGTACACCTTATTTCAAATATAATTACACAATAAAAAGGAATTTCGTTCAACTCAAAATGTTAACTGTACAGTTATTGGTCTATGCACATTAGATCATTAGTAACATTAAAAATCAAACAATAAACCAAAAGATGTTATAGGCGTTTACTTAAGTCTTTCTGATAGTTTTCTACAGGCAGGTTTACTACAACAGTAGAATAGAATCCTGAAATGGCGGGTTTTAGTTTCAGTGCCATACCAAAAGTTTAAGTGGCCCCATCTGGCCGCCCCATGAAACATTTCTGGAGGCAATAGATGCTGTTGGCTGGACTGATTAAATATATATATATATATTTTTTGCAGGTGTTTGTCAGCTTCGCGAAGGAGCAGACCGACGATGACTGTCTCACCGACGTGGTCATTGGTAACGGCGCAGCTCAGCTAAACCTTCCCAGAACCAGAGCCAATCCTCCCGCCGCCCATCCCCAGCCACCCGCAGCACCTCCCCAGCAGAGGAAATCCCCGCAGCTACCCGCCAAAGCGCCCGAGGGCAACCCGAAGGGAAGCAAGCCGAAAAAAGCCAAAGCCAGAAAGGTCAGTTCTAACGGCGAGACGAGCGGCAGCGTGCCCATGAGCAGATTAGCTCAGGCCGAGGAGCAGGGCCCCGAGTCGGGCAGCAGTAACGGCGTCGTTCAGAGGGAGTCCAGCAGACCGCACAGGTCAAAACACGCAGAGGAGAGCTCCAGCAAAGATCCCGCGGCGCTCTTTATAGTCGGCGCCAGTTCACAGGAAAGCTCGCTGTGACGCGGACCAAAGGCAGACGGGAACATTTTTACTTCCTATTTATTTGTCTGAATGCTGCAGAGTTCACAGCGACGTGACGCAAACTCTCCGGAGTCTGTCTGTCAGAAGTGAGCAGTGCTCTTCCTTTTAACGGCTGCGGTGCCTTGTTCACCTTGTCATATCTTTGTAGCTTTAAACCGGTTATAAAAAACAAAAAAACCCTGACAGTATCTGTTTCTCGTTCTGCTCATCCTGAAAGGAATACTAGGAATACTATGCAGCGCTGAGTGACGAAACGGTGAGTTTGTTTCTCAGGTCTTCATTTTTTCTTTCTTTCCAGAGAGCACTTTATGCAGGATGCTGCAAGGAATTAAACTGTAGCGGGTTTTGTGTTACGCGTCCTTATTACCAGGATTTTATAGCGTATAGGTGGACAGTTTACAGTGGATTTTACCTCTTTGCTTTATAATTACATTCTGTCTTTTTTTTATTAATTTATTTATGTTGTGAAGTTTGTATTTATGGACCATTAGAGGATGTTATTATGTAGTGTTATGAAGTTTTTTTTTTTTCCATTTCTGTATGCGACACGTTTATGACTGGTGTAGCCTAGAAAGGCTCCAGCCATACTGATTCGGATATTTAATGATTTATATAAGCAATAATATGCCAAACTGTCCACATCCAATTGATGATTAAGTCCTGATCAGTAAAAAAAAATGCTGAAAAAAAAAATACTTTGGAAGAAAAATTTGTCATTTGTTTCTCTGAATACGCTCAGTTCACTGCTGAATGTCTGAAGCACTGTGATGCACTGTTACATGGTAAAAAAAAATAGTTACTGTAATATTTAAGACTAAGAACAAGTATTAGTGGGCTTTTATTACAAGGTCTTTATTGAATTAAAGTTTAAATGTTGAGCTATCAGAGCGGGTTTCTTCTGCTCTTTTTCCAGCTTTGTTTTCCTGTTGTTTCCGTTTCTGCTGCACGTCAAATGGAATAAAACCGGAATTGCAATTTTACGATGAAAGCTTGCACTGCTGAATGTAAACTTCTACTTGAAAAAAAAAAATCTGCTGTAAGATTTAAATCATATCCTGATATTGTGATGCTATAGGAAAAAAAAAAATCTAAAGTCTGTTCTGAATATTTTCTGCTGGAAGAAAATAAAAGTATTTAATTTGCCGACGCCCTTATAGTATTTCTCTGCTGCCCTGGTGGAACTCCATAATTGTTTCTTCATTACAATAAATGGACAGATGTTCATCTGTATCTCTGCTGTATCTGAGAACAAGTTAAACTATTCTGCCATTTTCGAAGAGACCATCCAGGTCCTGGATGTTGTTTTTCCCGTATCTTTGGTTACAAATCTTAATTATGCAACAGGTGCCTGATAAAATCTGAATGAACTGCCTCTATTCCTCTGTTCTACTCAGACACATTGTAAGTAACGATAACAATGGTAGCAGGCTTGGTTTTACTTGGGAAGCTTCAACTCTGTGCAACATTATTCCCTAACATCCGGCAGGAGGTGCTCTGACCGCACTTGTTCATCCTCGAGCCTCTTCTTCAGTTTATGTGCAGCTGTCCGCAGCAGGGAGTCCAGTCTGTATGGAGACAGGCCAGGAGTGCAAAAAAAAATAATGCATAAATCAACAAAACTCAGCACAAAGAAGTAGAATTGAAATTTCATTCACAAAAATACAAAGCGCTTTACTTCATTTAAAGCTTTGGGTATGATCCTGTCTTTTTATATATATATATATATTTAATCTAAACCAGTATTTGGTCTTTGTTATGTAGGAGCTGATATGGACAGAGGATTTTTCAGAGTCCTGTCTGTATGGAGAGAGGCCAGGAGTGCAAAAAAAAATAATAAATCAACAAAACTCAGCACAAAGATGTAGAATTGAAATTTCATTCACAAAAATACGAAGCGCTTTACTTCATTTAAAGCTTTGGGTATGATCCAGTCTTTTTTTTTAAATCTAAATCAGTATTTTGTCATTATGTAGGAACTAGTGTTGCAC
This sequence comes from Fundulus heteroclitus, assembly GCF_011125445.2. Taxonomy (NCBI): domain Eukaryota; kingdom Metazoa; phylum Chordata; class Actinopteri; order Cyprinodontiformes; family Fundulidae; genus Fundulus; species Fundulus heteroclitus. The sequence continues at coordinate 10,481,349 of NC_046369.1, forward strand.
CGATACCAGTATCGGCCGGGGCGCCGATATCGCACTAAAATGGTGGTATCGGTATCGGCGAGTACCAACAAATAGGGCACAAATACCATTTTGATGTTTGTTTGTCACTTGAACGCAGCCTTCTCTCTCCCGACACTGACAAATTCTACTGGATTCACTTTGTATTAGTCTTTTTCCTGCTTTAATAAGGTAGCAGCTTGACAAAGCCATGATAGCAATTATTTTACATCCAAGTAGTATGCTGTTCTTCATATATATATATACACATACACATAATTTTCAAAGTAATGGTATCGGTATCGGCCGATACTGAACAGCCAGGTATCGGGTATCAGTATCGGGGCCAATAAATGGCATCGGCGCAACACTAGTAGGAACTGATATGGACTGAGGATTTTTCAGCTTTCTTTTACAATAAAAAGCCACAAGGTTTAAAATGTTTGATATGTGAAAAAGAAAAGTTTCTTGACTGCAGAATATAACATATGCAGGGTATGCAACCCATAGGGGCGCTGCACTAGAGGGGGCGTCAAAACCCCCTGTAGAATTTTTTTTTCTTGTTGGCATTTTCTATATTTAACAGCATAAAATGATCAATACCAGAGTGACGGCACTGATTATGCGGCGCTCTGATCCTTCACCTCCCCTCCTATCGCTCTCCCTTCCCACACAGGAGGCTTGGGCACACGCCCCTAAATGAACGCACTCAGGCGCATTTTTCTGTTTTTGAAGTCTTATTGCCACTCGAAGTGCACTTGACAACAAGATGGAGCGCCAGAAAAAGAAAAAAAAGCTATCCGGGGCGCAAAGCAGAAAAAGGAAAAGGGAGAAGAATAAAGATGTTGGCGGGATGAAAAAAAGCCTTTCAGTGTGGTTGAAAGACAGCAGGTAAGTACTGTCAGTGTATCGACAACAGGACAGGAGGGTTGTAAATATTCAGGATAGCTAAAGCTACCCTAATACGGAGTCGTATTTGCCTGTTAAATGTTGCCTCCCCTATTGAACCGATAAGGGAGGCGATTTGTTCCATATTTCTAGGAATATCTGATACATACGCCTGTCACACACATATCAAACTCAGGAAATATTAACACAGGAAAGCTAAATTGTGGCAGCAGTGGCCAGCTATGGTCCAATGCTTAGCCCATCTAGGCTGCAATTTATTCACTCATATGTACATTTCTTCTTATTATTTTTCTTTTTAAATTAAAGATGAGTCGTGCAAGTTTATGTGTGTATCAGACAAACTAATCCAGTGTCACTATAGCCCTTAGACACAAAAAGGTTGGAGACCAATGTTGCCAACCTTTTTGGCAGGGGGACATTTGAGTTTAAATGTTTTATTCGGTATCACTACAGTGGTGTTGTGATGTATCTGATAAGTCAGATCAGACGCAGTGTCCAGTCAGTAACTGTTATCCAACAATGAGATCATTTAAATTTTAAAGATTCATTTTTATCGTGGTTTGACTGCTGTATTTTTTTTTAACCCTACTTAACACAAAATTAATGTCATTCAGCTGTGAGGATGGAGAGAACGAAGAGAAGATGACAGAGCAATAATGTTTAAACAGTATTTTTAAAAACTGCATTAAGATCTGTAACTTTTACAACTAATATATAATGCTTTTTTTGACTATATGACTTAGTGGAGAACGCCACAGACAAAGGGTGAAGGAGACAGGCAATGAGGTCGGTGATAGAAGAGACAAGTGATGACATCAGGTAGGAATAATTACATTAGGGAGGCAACAAAAACCTATATACCATGATGGTTTCAATTTCTGATGACCATCTTTCATTTCATGGGAAAATTGATGCAGGCAGACACGGTGAGTCAACCACCACAAAGGAGAATGTGAAACAGAAAGGTGCAGATGAGGGAGAGAGAAGCAGAGAGGACCAGATGATGAAGAAGAGGTAGAGGAGCAGAGAGTGCTGAGGCCAGGCTTTATTCAGAAGATCCATTTGAATGTTCTTTACCACACAAAACGGGGGACACATTTAGGCAGTACATGGTTGAGAACGGCCCACACAAAGTTTCTGATGGCCCATATCCAAGATCAGAGAAGAGTAAGAGGTGTTTTTCCAAAGCATACTGTTTTCGTTTACTGTCTAATGGAGAGAACGTTGAACGAGGTTAGTTACTGTATTCCAAAAATACAAATAAAGTCTATTGTTTTGCATGTAAGCTTTCTGGTGAATTCAAAGTTCTTGACACATGCCTTGTGACGGGGTATAATAACTGCCCCTGTCTTTCAAAAACACTGAAGCACCATGAAACCAGTAGTTCTCACATAAACGCTTATCTGACGTGAAAAGAAATGGCTTCTCGCTTACGCCTAGGTAAGACTATTGATAGTGAACTGCAGAGAACCATGGCGGCTGAAAAAGCCCAATGAAGAAGTGTGTTGACTCGAGTTATTCACTGCATACGCTTCCTTGCAGAGAGAAACTTGCCACTAAGGGGGGAAAATTCTCAGTTAGGAAATGCTAAAAATGGAAATTTTCTGGGAATCCTTGATCCTCATAGCACGATATGATGTCACACGGGTTTATAGTCATAAATGATAAAACTCTGACATGGAGTCCAGGCTGTTAAGATTTCATATTTCCGCTACAGATAATGTTGAGCACTGAGTGCCACTACTGTTATAAGATTTTTGTTATAAGAAGGTTTTATTGATCTCACATTGGAGAAATTCACATGTCACATCGGCTCAGTAATCATAGGAAGAAGGTGTAAACAAGTAGGAGAAGGTGCATCAGGTATATACAGTGTGTCCTCGTTATACCATGGATTAAAAAGAAGTAGTTAAGAAAAAAAAAATACAAAAAAGAAATAAATAAGGCAGAGGATGTCTTATGTACATTCACAGTGACTTATATGCATCTGTATATTGACATATATTCGGGTGTAGTAGCAGCAGCAGTCACTTATATATTTGTACTTTATTAAATTTCTTATTTGCTTATGATTAAAATGATCACCTCATATAATACGCAACATAAAAGAAATTCTATAATATGACTACTGTATTTTGTAAGTGCATGACTAAAGGAGGAAAGCTGTATGAGGTGGTGGGGGGTGCAGATGATGTGTTTGCTTCCACCTCAAAAATATGTAGTTGCACCCTTAAGTTTGGGTGTTTATTTGTTGTAAAACATAATAATCAGACTTGCAATATATCACTGTGTGTGTAACGAACCTGTAAAACCTCTCTTTTTGAACGGAATTACTAAAACAAATACTTTCTAATAGCATTCTAACTTACTAAGATGCACCTACAGTTCCCCTCTTGTCTACATTATATGCGATGTAGAAAGTTTAATATGGTCCAAAAACGTTTAAAGATATGGGATCTGGTATGGACAGTTGCAAAAGTATTAATACATTATGTAAATTTCCTTCCTGGATTAACAGTTTCCGGGTTTTAAAATGGAAATAGTATGCTATGCTCACCTTTTAAGGTGAGTTTATTTTAAGCGTTTATTTTTTTAATTTTAATTTTTTTTAATTATTATTATTTTTTATTTTTTAATTTGGTGCTTTGTCCTTTTATGCATTATATTATTATCGGTACAGAGATATGAAATGAGCGTTGAACTGCGCTGCCGTCTCGGCTACTGTCTGCCAGTTCTGCCAGCCTCACGGCTAACAGCTAGGAGCTAGCCTTCACCCGAACTGCTTTAATTCCTGTTTTTTTTTATTTTTTTATATCTCCTGTCCTTGTTATTTTGTAAATATACTGTCGTCTGGACCGCTCAGTTTCAATATACTTGAATAAAATGGTCGTTTTGACAAATGATGACGAACAGGATTACATGTAAGTACGAATTTCCTTCATTTCTTTTAGCTAGTTAGCATTAGCCGAGACCATAGCTCAGTAAATAGAAAACAAAAGGTTTTCTCATCGGTATCTGGACTTACTGCATATAAAACTAGTTATCTTAAGCTTCCTGTAGCCTGTGTTATGCTGCAGGATTAAAGGTTTTAACGATTATGTAACTGTCGTTGTTAACCTTTAGCCAGCTAACTACCTAGCTAAAAAAAGGATTAAAATAATAATAATAATCCCAATTAGCATTATTGTGTGTACATCTGGTAATATGATCATTTATATGCATTTACGAATTATTCCAACCAATATCTTATCACTGAAGATGAGAATTACGCGCACAAGCAAGCAAAAAGCTGCTGTTGTGAAACCTGTATTGCAAGTGTCTGCAATTCGAAACGCTAGTTTGTAACTTTTATTAACGACAGATTGAGAATTTACATACATTTACCACAAAAACAAGGTTGATGTCACGGCATATTATAACACCGATGACAAGCAGGGCTGAGGCTAAAAATGGCATTTAAGACAGGCAGAGTGTCCAGCAGAGGCGGGGGAGGACCCTCACCAAACACCCACTGACCTACATCTGCTGCTGCTGGAGGATTCACATTTCACCACTAGTTAACTTGAGATACATGCAAGACATTAGAAAAATAAATTAATCATGCTCCATGTAGTATTATTCTATCTTTTTTAATTACATGTTGATACCGTGAATAGCACGCTGTCTATTTCCCATGCATTGTTTACATTGTTACATTGTTTTTAATTTTACATAAATCGATGCTGCATCTTTATCCTAAAAATTAGTGCAATCTACTGTGATTTTTATAGTGATTTTTTTTTCACGCTGTATGCAAACGAAATTTCATTCTGTACGCACTTTGTGCATACAAAATGACAAATAAAGCCATCTATCTATCATCTATCATATATGAGCATGTGGCATAAGGTCACTTAGAATTACTGGAGTGAATTAAAGGCGGGCAACAAAACTTTCTTTTCATAAACTGTGTCAGAAAGTATTTTCCTTCTGACAGATTTAACCTAATTTTACCTTAGATAGTGATTAAATGATCTCTGATATAATTTCAGACAAAAATAATAACTAGCACAGCTGGACACTACATATGTTAAAAACAGTGTACTTTTTTTCCTTTTTTTCTTCCTTTTTTTCCCCCTTTTTTCATCAAAAGGAGAGAAAAAAACAAAGAAAAAAAACAAAAACAAAACAAAACAGTGTGTACATATTGCTGTTGCAATCTCTGGGGACTTCCTGCATGCAATGTGTGGCAGAATATATTATTTCAGCTGCGATGCATTCACGCTCTATCTACCTTCTTTGTGGTCTGTTAAATGGACTCCCTGCCTCCCTTAATGTCCACAACAGGACTTTCTTTTAGCAGTTTATATGCTTATAGAGAGAGCAGTCGGGACATTGGGTGATGGTAAAGTACGTAAAATGCACTGAAAGTTTGGGTAGGTTAGAATCAAAATTGCAATTTTACACAACATTTGCGTTTAGGTTTTTCTGGGAACCGTGCGCCTCTAATCTCTTTTTATTAGTAAAGGCTCTTGCTGTGGTTCGCTGGAGTCCCGAAGCCGTAAAAATGGTTTAGTTTCCCGTTCCAGACTGATTAATGTCAATTACCGGCACTTAGTTTTTCCATTGTCTCCACCACTGTCAGCATTTCAGCCACTGAACATACACATCAGATTTAAGCGTTCTGGAGTCCATTTATCTAACCGGATATCTGATTTTAATGCATTGTGTGATCGCGTAGGTAACCCACCCAGCTGCTAATGTCGGTCAAACATCTTCGACTGACATTAGCGGCTGGGTGGAAGCCATTACTGTTGCAGCCTAACCCAGCCAGGTGTTTTTGCTCAACCATATAAAAGCAGATCCATCATTGAAACTGCAGATCTGTTTTAGTGTTTAGCTTTACTTTTAGGGATCCACAATAATCTGACCCAATGGATCCACTGCCAACCTACCCAAAAAAACCAAAACAAAAACATTAGCATGTTATAAAAGCCTTTATTCAGTTGAGTTCAAAGATATTGCATTAATCCCAAGGGGAAATTAAATGCTGTAGCTCACACTGTGTGAATGTTTACATACTTGTGTGAACCTGTTTGCCCACATTTTTGAATACAGCTTAGCAATAGGATTGAATGTAAACCTTTGCATGCAGATTTTTAATGTAAAAACGGTCTCTGAGAGGCTACCCAAGTGCCTTCAAATGCATCTCCTCTCCAGCCCGCCTGAATCAAAAGGCTGATCTCCCTCAGCAGCCGCCCTGCAGCTCGGCAGAGGCCCGGTAACGAGCCTTGTATTTGATTCGGGCGTGTTGGAGAACGGATGCATCAGAAAGTTGCTGCATAGTAGCTCTCCAGGACTGGACTTGTGCGCCCTGAGTTTAAGTTTTATTCGCGTTAAAAGCAGCATTGCCGTTGGAAATAAATTTGGATTGCATTTTGTCTATTAACCTCACATGGCTACTTAATTCTAATTTAAGTAGCTATAAACATAGTAAAAGGTTAAGTCTGTCAATCGCTTGTTCACGTACACAAATACATGAATCAATGCATCAGAATCAGAGATACTTTAATAATCCCAGAGGGAAATTACTTTCGTTACATGCTCCAGACATGCCTCTCTATCTATCTATCTATCTATCTATCTATCTATCTATCTATCTATCTATCTATCTATCTATCTATCTATCTATCTATCTATCTATCTATCTATCTATCTATCTATCTATCTATCTATCTATCTATCTATCTATCTATCTATCTATCTATCTATCTATCTATCTATCTATCTATCTATCTATCTATATATATATATATATATATATATATATATATATATATATATATATAGCGCAAAGAATAAATAAATGTCAATTACAGAGAGGGGGGTGTCTGAATCACTGAGAGATGAAGGATGTTTGAATCTTTTTAGATAATCATGTTTAGGTTTTAGATTATATTTTTGCAATGTTTTCTCTATCTTGAGCTTCTTAAGTTCTCCAGTTTTTTTTGTTAGGCTTTAACTGGCGTGCCCTTATTCATTGTCGCCTCCTGTTCTGTTTTTTTCTCCCTCCCCCACAGCCTGATAGAGGAGCGTAAATGCGTCTCACTGCCCTGCTCGCCTGCTAAGCGGGTCTCTCCTGCCAAAAAGAAGCAGTTTTACATCAATCAAGCCATCCGCAACTCTGACCTCACGCCACGCGCCAAGGGCAAGAAGAGCCTCCGCCGACAGGAGAACAGTAAGCTTTGCTGCACGGAGGATGCTGTTATTTCTATGCGCTATGCGTAGGGAAAGCTACTCTAAAGGGGTAAAAAAAAATAATGCAGAGCCTTGATAAACTGGATAAAGGGAGGCCATTTCTGCAGGTATGAATCGGGGGATGTGGAAATGATAACATCAGCTATGGAGAAAAACATTCGCCAGACATTAAATTAGCAACTGCTGCAACGTTTTGCACGGTTTATATTAGCGGCGTCCTCTGCAGATTTATTTTATGTAAGCGTCCGGGTTGGCAATATTTCCTCTGCATCACCCGCGCCTGGCAGATGTTATAAATTCTTGGTTTAGACACGTTTGTCAAGTGGCTTTCATTTTTACTGTACATTTTTGTACTTTTTTTTTTTTGTTCTTCTCTATCACCTGATAAGTCTGTGAAATCTGTGATTGCTTCCCTGTCTCCAGCACGATTTCTTGCCAATCTCCTGGAGAAGGACGAATGCTCCAAAGATGATCTGGAGGTTTGCAGCAACCCAGCCATCCCGTCCATCTTTACAGAAGCCTGCACCAATGGAAACTATATTGAGGTATAATTTAACGTCTTTCTTCTTAAGCGTACAAACAGCTTTTGGAGAAATGGGGTCTAAAACTTTGCAGATTTATCTATTTTTTTTCTTCATGCATAATATTGTCCAATTTAAATGTCTTAAATTGTGTTGCAGATAGTTGTGGGATTGACTTTGCTCACCTTATGGTGTAAATTAAACCTGCAATTTGATTTCATAAAGAAAGACTTATCTTCTTTTATCTTGCTGTGTTTTGCTAGCCATGGAACGACTTCATGAATTGCTCTGGTGAGGAGCAGGAGCGGCTGCTGTCTCTGCTGGAACAGGAGGGGGCCCGGAGGAAAAATGCCAATCAGCTTCTTAAAGACCACAGCAATGGTGAGCCTCTCTGTTTGTTGTTCTGCCTGTTTATCTGCTGGCTGTCCCGCTGACTGACGCTCATCTCTCTACAGTATGTACTGCCTTTTCTGCTCAGGAGTGCTTCCACAGAATCGATCGCAGGCTTCGAGCGACTCTGAGACGGAAGCAAATACCCATGGTGGGTGTCGTCTCTTTGTCGCATCTCCCACAGAGCTAAGAAGGGTGTTGTTGGTTAGCTGTTTTGCTCCTTTATTGGTGTTATTTTATTTTCTATTTGTGTAATCTGACATTTTTCACATTCTTCTCCTTGTCAAATTGTGAAGCATGAGTTTAGGCTTTCAGCATAGATCATTATCTTATGGTAGGGGCTCCTAAGTCCAGTCCTCGAGGGCCGGTGTCCTCAACTTTTAGATGGCACTCCTGGCTCTATATTAGCAGAGCTCGACTGGATGCTAGTGGGTCAGTTTAGCCATTTGGTTGAGGCGAGTAGGGCGAGGGACACATCTAAATGTTGCAGGACACCAGCCGTCGATGATTTGAGTTTGAAAAAACGCTGTTTTAGATTCATCCCTTCTCCAACACACCTTTAGAGGTGCATAGCCACGTAATTTGACTTTTTAAAAAAATATTTATACGTCAGTAGCTCACTCTGGTTGCTCACAAAGTTTTTATGAAAGAGCTATTTTTATGCTTTGTTTTTGATCAGTTTCATGTTAATTTGTTATTTTAATGGAAGTACGTACTGCACATGCGCAGCAGGGGTTAAAACAAGGAAGCGGCTAACGGCTATTAGCATCTCCAGGCGAAACAATGAAGAAAGGTCCAAGATCCAGTGAAAAAACAAAAAACAAAAAAAATATGATTCCAAGACTGGAATGTCACTGGGATTACAGTCTAAACGTTGGTGTTCCCTGAAGCGGACGCTAAACCTGCCGAGGGTCAGATGTGACCGCAGAGTTGATCGATGTGAGTAAATGTTCTGATATGAGGCTCTTAAAGTTGTAGTAGATCGTTGGTCTTCGATCATTTCGAGCTGCCGCTTTATTGCGAGGCATTGCAGAGGGTCAGTCTCGGTCCGGCATTATTTAACTTTGATTTATTAATTAAGCAAAGCGGCATTGTGATGGTTCTGCGATACTGCCGCTAGATGGCGCCACATCTGTTTATATCTGCTAATCTTGCCCTGTGCTGGGGGTATTTTTATCCACAAAAAGGACCATGAGAGCATTATTAGGATCGTTGCTTGGAGTATATAGCCTTATTTTATGATGATCAAACGGTTTTTGGTCTTTTCTTTAAGCATATAATGTGGCTTTACACCTTTTAATCTAATGAATAACTTGTTAACAGGCGTCTGCAGAGCTGAACGACTGGATGCTGATGAGGGAAATCAGTGGTTTGATTCAGGCGTGTTGGAGAAGGGATGCAGGAGAGTAGCTCTCCAGGACTGGACTTGGGCTCCCCTGTTCTATATTATTATCCGATGTTTTTTTCTTTTTCTTTTACATTTTCCTGTATATATGTTCATTGCTACTTTTTTATAACTAAAAAACAAACAAATATTTTTGTGTATGACAGGGAACGCTGGAAGTCATTGAGGAAAACCTTCTCAGCTTCTTCAGCGCTGACCCTCACTCAGTTTACACAACCATCCTCAGCAGCAGGTAGATGTTCTCTTTCTGTTGTCAGAATCTCTACAGGATCTCAAAATCTCTGGATTCACATGCTTAGTGTAAAGATCGTAAAGGTAAGCCCTGGATGAGTTCTGACACACCTGTAATTGTCTTCTAACAATGTTTTATTAGGAAACCACTGCTGTTTAGCACCAAGCGGTGCAAAAACCCGTTGATTCTGAAGAGATTATTAATTATTCAGCAAAGAACTTGCAAACTGCAAGCCTGAGACAGTGCTAACTTTATTTAAAGTGATTTAATTGAGCTGGACTTTCCCTTAGGAAGATATTTGTTTACTTTTTTTTTTTTTTGCCCGTCAGCGTTATTAATGGTTAAAAATACTCTGCAGTGATCTGGCCTTGTATAAAACTCCAAGTCTGTCAATTCAATTTGATTTTCAATTTGATTTTATTTATATAGCACCAATTCATGAAACATGTCATCTCAAGGCACTTTACAAAGTCAAATTCAGTCATATTATACAGATTTGGGTCAGATTATACAGATTGGTCAAACATATATAAGGGAACCAATCTTGTCTTTTACACCTCCTTTTGATTTAAGCATTTTAGAAAACTCCCCCATTACATCTCATTCATCATTTTCTGTGCCATGAATGCATTTTAGGTACAGATTCATGTAGGCTTTAAGTTTGTTTGTGTGCTTTTCAAAATGGCTTATATTAGATGTGAGAATTTGGGCGGAAATGACTTCAGTTACAAAGACTAAGAGTTAAACGTAATCAAACAGAAGCTCTCATGCAAAAAGAGCCAAGCTTTTTTTTCTTCTTCTTCTTCTTCTGAAGAAATCTCTAACCATTGATGGATTGACCCACAATGGCACATTGGTTCATTAGAAAAAAAAAGAGTAAAACTTGGTTTGAATTTGATATAAATGATAATGTGACACTTTGGAGTCATGCTTCTGTTGTTTGTCTTTGTGAACCAGTTTTGAGAGGCTGCTTCTTCACGCCATCTGCCAGTATATGGACCTTGTCTCGGCAAGTGAGTGGGCAATACAGTTAATGCAATTTCTATTTCTATCAGCAGCTTATAAACAGAATAGCCGTCCATGAACTGATACTGCCTTTTGGTGTCATTCACAAGCTTTTCTGTTTGCCTGTCCTGCTTTTAGTCTCAAATGCAGTCTGACAGTCGCGTTAGAGTGCTAAAACTTTATTGGTCCTGCAGGCATCGACAGCGACGGCTCGCGTCAGACCGAAGTGGTGAACAAACAAGAGGAGTTTCTCCCTCCTGGACTCCTCCTGTCGGCCTACCTGGAGCAGATGAGCTGAGACTGGAACGTCGCCTTCTTTCGCCCCTGCAAACACAAGCTCTGTCAAATGTAAATAGAAAGTGCAATGAATTTTCCATTAATTCTGTCCAAAAAAAAACGTTTGCTGTAGCGTCACTGTAGCCGTGATGTGACGCAGGCGAGCTGCGGCTTTAAACAGACGTCCAGCTACACCCTCACGTTACATTTCTTTCCAGATTTCGTAAATATCGTAAAGCAGCAGGAACGTGAAGCACCTGTTTCTAGCTGAGGTGGAGAAAAACATTTTATGTTTTATGTCAGAGGTCCTGAGAAACGGTGTTCAGACTAACCGACTATGACTTTACAACGCCTTTTGCAACGCTTACTGATGACAAAACAGTTAAAAACGCTGTTTTAATTCAATGCCGCATCTTCAGGATATTTATGATGTAGAATTTAGCTGAACACAGACGCTGGAAGCAGATTGATGTCTGCCGTGCTTCACGCTGTAAACAGTGAGCTCATGTTCTCTGAATGCTGCTTTATACTTCACATGCATGTTAAGGGATAAACCTTTTATTCTTTTCTCTTAGATAAGAATAAATATGGACCCAATACTCCTTTTACTCTAAGCTACAAAGCCTAGTTACTAAATGTTACTAAAACCTGACAGTAACAGAAGTTAAATGAGAAGACAAAGAAATATGGAAATAGCTTTTTCCACTTTCAAGTTGACATTAATCCCGTACGTCTGTATGAGAAAAGTTAGCAGGAAATGAACAGAAATTGGCTGTAAATTACCTGGTTGCATGAATCTGTGCACATCCTCAAGCTCATACTGGATTAAACCAAAAAACTATTGACTTAGTTTTACTATTTGTTCTTTTTCAGTACGAGTTTATCAGCGTAGCAAGTCTTCACTTGGTAATATTTCTCCTCTCTGTCTTGCAAACGTTCCAAAAATCTGTGATGGTGAAGACGTTTCTGTCCACCGGCTTCTTCGGGGGAATAAACGTTCAGATTACCTTCCAGATCTATAAAATCCAGTTTATCTCTGAAGAAAAAGTAACCCCTGATCATGAGCTCCACCTTGGCAGCCTCCCGGACCATTTTCCACCGCGTCGTTTCATCGATAACGGAAAAATGTCTTTTGGTAACGTTGCTGTTATTCAATATTTTCTCCACTCACTGATGGCAGTTTATATTTATATAATGCCGTGGGAACCCTCCCCACTTAATACCTTTTGTGTGCTGGTTTGCTCAGGAAACTAGCTAAAGAGTGCAGAGGAGTTTGAGGAGCTGAGCTTTATTCAGGTTCATTAGATTCACTATAATTGATGCTATTTGTGCAGTAAAGAAGATAAAACAAAGTTGGCTCCAAAGGTGCATTAAAAAAGACAGATTTGTCTTAAGGGATGTGCACAATTATGAAACCAGGTTATTGCAGCTTATTTTTCCATTTATAGTTGGATTGCACAGGATGCATTTCAAAGGTGAGAAAAGATTTAAAATGAATCTTTATCCCAGTTAATACATCACAAAAAGCTGATACATTATCATGGCTTTGCGCACCATTTAAAATCCACTGAATAATGTTTGCCCTGCAGACGTAGTACCGGTTTAATGAACCCGACCCAATGCGCTGAAAGTCAGAATCTACAAAATGTAGACCTGCTTCTTAAACGTCACTAGAAACATTTGGTTTAAAAAACTATATATTTTGTAGTTGGTATACTCACCCAGTGAGTAAATTTTCTCTCATTTTGGTTCTGTCTTACAAGGTTTAATGCAGCCTTTAAAATAGAAACCGGTATGACATCATGAAATGAATATTTAAAGGACTGAATTTGTAAAGGATAGCCTACTGATGTTCACCAATAGGTGGATTTGTTATTTAATTGGGAGAGAAAAAAAAAAAACCCTGAAGAAATAATGGAAAATTTATTCTCTGAGGTCTGCAGCTCTGTGTGGACTTTTAGGATTTTGTTGCTCTTTTACACGATCGCATGAACGGTGCTAACGGTGCTCGCTTATCAATGTTCATCTGCCTGAAACCGTCCGGATAAGGAACTTTATTTAATGTGAAAAGCTGGAATTGACGCCGCCATATTTACACACATTTCTGGACGTCCCCCCGTCCCCCCCACCATGAATGAAAAGCAACCTTTTTGTTTACACACATAAAGAAGCTTTAACAGCTTCTTACATCGACTGATGGTATCGTTTAATGATATAATTCACAGTTTGTTACAGTGGTGGCATCACTTTTCACTTTTCTGATCCACAGTTAAGGGTTTGTAATTATTTAACCAGAAGAAAAGCACTTCTGCCTCGTGAACACAGTTCCCGTCATTTGTCTTGTAAATAAATTTCTACATTTTTACTTGACCGGATTTTGGTAACCGTGCGTCCGGATTCTTCCAGAAGGACTCCGGTTTCACGCTTTCTTTTGTAAACTGTTGACGGCAGCGTGACGGAGCTTGACCCGTTGGTGCTTTTCGTCAACGACCAAAGCTTGTGTGTGTCTATTGCGTGGACATGTCCAACTTCTCAGGCTTTGAACTCGTCTCTCTGAATGTCTCGTTAGGATTTTCACACGTTGTCTTTTTCTGTCCACTCTGTGCTCTCTGCAGAGGAACCTGCGCGGTTCACGTTCCCTGCAGCTCTTTGGAGGGCTGACGGCTTTTTAATTGCTTGTAATCACGCCGCAAATATTTAACTGACCTGTGCCAAAATTTGGCTTTCAAAAGCGTAAGAGTCTGAGAGCTTTATACGTGATACTTTGTGTGTATCTGATGTGCATATTTATAATGATCTCTGCCACAATTAAAGGGGATTCAAGGTGTGTGTTTGTGCATTTTGTTGCTTGAGTTTTTCTTTTCACCTTGCGTTCGTGCCGTTACCAAGCAGAATCCTAGTTTTAATCTTTTATTTGGTCTAAAGCCCCCAACAGATGGTTAAGTGTGATTTAAGATGAGGGATAAACCACTAAAGGAAGGTATACCAGAAAAGGTCAGTGCTAAAAAAAAAAAAAGGCTAGATTTTCACAGTGCTGGAAAGTTAAGTGGAAGGAAAACATGTGACAAAAAAACAGGGCTAATTGCACCCTAGAGCGGATTGTGAAGCAACACAAAAGTTTAGAGGAGATTCTTAATGCCTGTATTATTATTATTATTGAATTGCCTAAATATGACCTTTTATCAATTGAAACAAAATCAAATGTGGAATCTGTTAACATGTCAATAAATGTTTTTATAAGTAGCAAATGTTATTAAATAATTAGGTTGTGAGCTGCAGTGTATCATGAATAAATGTTTTTTTTTGTCAGCATAGCCTAACATCGGCAGAGGACCATTTACTCCTGTCAGTATAAGTGGTCTGGAGTTAACCAATCACATGACAGGATCTTTTTGAAGAGCTGCAATGAGTCTAAATTATGTCACAGTGCCCTGTAGCAACTAGGAAATAATTATATGTGGCTTTTAACATGTTTAAATTTTATATATCGGCCTATTTAAGTAATATGATATATGTATTTAATTTTTTAATTGGAATCTAAATGCATTATGACACTCAGTGTGTGCCAGATATCAAAAGGCCCCTGACTTTCTCTCATCTCACACATGTACAACCTTCTTTAAATCTTCTCCGACAAGCTTCCCTTTTGAGTAACATTTGCTTGAAACAAAAATCGGTGTACATGAACCGTTCATCGCTTTGGCTTTTGGGGCCCTGGAGCTCTGCGTTACAACTAATTTGCTTCATCTCTATAGTTGGTTCCACCATCTGGGCCAAGCAAAATCCTACTGTTGCTCTAGAACAGTTGCTCTAGAACATTGGGCCACTTTGGCATCATGAAGTCATTAAAAGGGCCGAATGCACCTCTATAGATGACGCTTCTGATTTCATAATTTCATTTCAGCTTACATACAAATATAAAAAAATGCACAGTAACATAAAAGTAGCACCTTTAGGCCCAGTTTATACGGTTTATTGGCAAAAAAAAAAAGTTAATACTGGGGTGAGTTACACCTTAAACTTATCACTGCATCACTTTTTATCTTTTTTTCTGGATTGTTTTAATGTGTTGTGGCAGGATGCTGTTACTACACAGGGCGAAAAAATAAATAAATCAACATTTGCTACAGGAGGCATAGTTTTAGCCACTTTATAAAATTTAAAATATATGCCTCTACTTTATGGCATGATAGGCCTGTTTTGTCTACAAATTGTCTTGAAGGGCCGTAAGCTTGACACGTGTTCTAGAAGCTGCTGTTTGTACAGTAAATCAAGGAATAAAAAAGGGTGGTCAGTGTTATTCACGTAGCTTTGAAGACCTGCTGTAAGTGTAGGCACCACCATTCATGAAAAGCTTACACCATCAAAGCCTGGCCAATATGTCGGGCTGTTGCAGGCCCAAGAAACAAAAGAAAGCAAGAACAAATCAAAAGAGCTGCCATCATTCTTCGGGCTTTCGTCCACATCAGGCTTTAACTGAGACTCGGTCTGCATCCAGACAGAAACTTTCTCTCTGCCATCTTCATCCAGATGCACTGTTGGACCCATCTTCTCCAAAAAAGAGAGTTGGAAAACTCTTTAAAAAAAAAATAAAGGAGGCATTCTGCTGTTGTCATTCAGGCAGCTTTTAGAAGGATGTATGTGAGAAAAACCTTGCTGATTTGCACGGGTCCGCTGCTGCTGCGTTTCAGGAAACTACAGGAGGCACAAGCAACACATGGTCTTCAGAAGACAGCGGTGGGCAGCTTGGGAAGAGGTTCAAACCTCGAGGTAAAATGTAACCAGACAGTTTGAAAAACAGCTGCTGTTCTAAAGGACTGTGCATCAGGCTGCCAAAGTTATTCAGAGAGCTTAAAGGACGTACCATTACACTAAAAAGTCCTCTAGTTTTTTTTAATTTTTTATTATGTTTCAGAAAAGATTTCGAGCTGGACGCGAGATCACCAACCTTTTTGAAACAGATACTTCATTGGTAATGTGTAATACGAAGGGCTACCTGTACTGACCTTTGAACAAGAAGAATAAGAGCTTATCGTAACTTTATGTAATATAAACATGTTTTTAATGCTTTTGTCATTTTAAATCTGTAAATACAAGTATGATTAAAAAGGAAGAGACACTGAATAAAATAACATTTTAGATGCAGCTCCCTGGAGGCTTGTGCTATATCTTGAAGAGGCTTGAGGGGCACCGCATGTGGCCCTTGGGGGCTACATGGTGCCCGCAGGCACCATGACGGTGACCCCTGAGCACCAAAAACAAACTATACACAATACTGCAGGGCATAAGGCAAGGACAAGTCATTGCTATTTGTTATCAGGTTAACTTAACTACAGTTGTGTTCGAAATAATAGCAGTGCCTTTAGAAAAATGAGTAAATGTCAAAATTCTTCAAAGAAATTGTACTTTAATGAACACAGATACATTGGGGACACAGTACATTCTATTCCAAAGCAAAACAATTGCGCAAAGTCATCAAAACTTAAATAATAATAATAATATTTCAAATAAAGTAAGAAATGGCATGTTCAAAAGAATAGCAGTGTTGCCATCTTTCCTTGGAAACTCAAAAATGTACTGTACAAACAAAGAAATTCTTGATAAGTGAACCTAGCTGAGTATCCTAAACTAATATTTTGTTGCAAAACCACGGTTTCTGATGACTGCTTCACATCTGTGGTGCATGGAGTCAACCAACTTCTGGCATCGTTCCACAGGTATTGCAGCCCAGGATAATTGCACTGTATTCCACAATTCCTCAGCGTTTCTTGGTTTTGCCTCATGCACTGCACTTTTTATGTCAGCCCACAAGTTTTCAATGGGATTAAGGTCCGGGGATTGTGCTGGCCACTCCATCAGTTGAATCTTGTTCATCTGGAACCATGCTTTTGCTCGCTTGCTGGTGTGTTTGGGGTCATTATCCTGTTGAAAGGTCCACCTCAAAGGCATTTCCTCCTCAGCATATGGCAGCATGACCTCTTCCAGGATCCTGATGTACTGGAACTGATCCATGATCCCTTGTATGCGGTGAATCGGACCAACACCATAGTATGAAAAACATCCCCATATCATGATGCTTGCACCACCATGCTTAATGGTCTTCAGTGAGTACTGTGGCTTGAATTCTGTGTTTGCAGGGCGTCTGACATACTGCCTGTGACCCTTAGACCCAAAAAGAACAATCTTGCTTTCATCTGTCCACAAGATATTATGCCATTTCTTTTCAGGCCAGTCAATGTGCTCTTTGGCAAATTGTAAACGCTTCTGCACATGTCTTTTTCTCAGCAGTGGGACTTTGCGGGGGCTTCTTGCTGGAAGGTTAACCTCAGTAAGACGTCTTCTGATTGTCACAGTACTCACTGTCAACTGAAGGTCTTGCTTGATCCTCTTGGATCCCATCATTGGCTGAGTCTTCGCCAGTTTGGCTATTCTTCTGTCCATTCGAGGGGTTGTCTTTCTTTTTCTTCCTCGTTTTTCAGTTTTTTGCTCCCATTTCAGGGCATTTGAGATCATTTTAGCTGAACAGCCAATGATTTTCTGCACCTCTTTGTATGTTTTCCCTTCTTTAATCAATTTTTTTATTAGGAAACGCTCATCTTCAGAACAGTGTTTTGAACGACCCATTTTCCTTGTTTTTTCAGGACAAATGCACAGCCAGCATGCCAGTTGTCTTGATCCTTAAATACGGATCACCTGTTAACACCCTTTTTTCCCAGAATACCCTCCCTAATTGATGCCCTCTCTAATTGAACTCACCACTGCTATTTTTTTGAACACACCCTTTTCAGTTAATCATTCAATTTCACAGAATCCACAGTATGCATGGCTGTCCTGTTGGGTTTGTTGGTTTTCTATACCTTTATTTTACCCCCCAGAAACTTATCTGGGGTATAGAGTTTGAAATGTTAATAACACCAGTGATTTTCTTGCTGCTGTTGAGGCACTGCTATTATTTCGAACACAACTGTACCTTTGATAAATATTTCAAATTTGGAGCTATGCAATGCATACATCAAACGGTTTAATAACTATTATATGAAGAAAATCAGTTACACCCAACTTTAAATAAAAAACAACAAAATAACCCGATTCTTTGTATGAAGCCTACATATTGTACATGTCAAAGTTAAAACATTTTATGTTTTGCCAAAATGCAACAGCTGATGGTCCACAACGTGACCATGTGGTTTTCACCTGCACAAATCTAATCTCTACTTCCATGTTCGGCTTTGGGCCTGCAGCTGTCGGTGCTGCTGCCTTGCAGCAGGGAGGTTTGTGGCTCAAATCCCAGCCAGGTTTTTTTCCTCATGTTTGCATAGTGTCCTGTGCACATGAGGGTTATCTCCAGGCTCTTTGGCTTCATGTCCAGAAACATGCACTCCAAATGATTCCGTCAGCCCCAAGAAGTTCATTAGGTGTGGTTGTGTCCATGTACGGTTGTTTGTCCTGTGTGGACAAGCAAGATGTCAGGGAGATACCCTTCCTCTTGCCCTCTAACCCCAGAGGGTGGACAAAAGCTCCCTGTAATTACACATGGAGACACCACAATGGATGGGTGTTTGGAGGAGTTACATATAATAAAGTGCAATGTCCCATAGTTACCACCAGGGGGCACACATATTCCTGTTTCACTGTTGAAGTCTGAGGAAGTTGACCCTGAGACAGACTGAGAAAATGTTGGGAAAAAAGATTCTCTTCTCTCATTTGCGGTTGCATTTGGCAGAAGTAAAAGTGCTGAAGTAGTCAATGGTATTTATATTAAATTCACAAGAATTGTGCTTCTGTGTACGCTGGGCGGTCTCCAAGAAGGCGGTGAGCGACGGAAATAGGAGAGGCTCATTCGTGGATGTCATCAACTCAACTCAGCGAGCTTAAAGGCTCGGTGAAGTTTTGCATTTCAAGAGGAAAAAGTTTAAATTTGCTGACTCTACATTTGCATAGACGATAGACAATACACAGGCTACAGGTAAACACTGCTCCCAGAGCCCCATTGTTTCTTTGCCCAACAACCTTCAACACAGCTCCAGAGTTGGAAGCCCCATGTTTTTGAAATGTTTTAAAGCCACCAAGATACATTTCCAAATTAAAATCGGTCATTTAAATCAAAACACATTTACTGCACAGGCCCTGACTGCAGACAGTGTGCCCAATAGAGCCTAAAATCCAACGAGTAAAAACCCAGATTTGGCTGAAAGGTTTCAGGTACGCGTATCAGTAAGTGAGAGCATGATCAAAAAAAGTACATTTATTCATTCAGTTCAAAAAGTCAAGCTTGTGTTTAATCTAGACAAATTAAAAATTAAGTGATGTATTGTTTTACTTCAGCTGACTTTGATGCTTATGTATTACAGCCAGATGGAGGAAATTTAGATATTTGAGAGAAAAAAAAAAACTTTTTAACTCAGAAATGTCAGCTTACTTAAAAGTACGTCCATGTATTGACAAGTATACGCACTTAATGCTCGGTTGGGGCTCCTTTTACATGAATCATTGCGTTAATGTAGCGCGGCATGGAGGGGATCAGCCTCTGGTTCTGCTGAGATGTAATGAAAGCCCAGGCTGCTTTGATATTTCTTTATTTTACTCTCTATGAGCCCTACATTTTTTTCTGTGGGGTTAAGGTCAGCCCAGTCTACTGGCCAACTTATCACAGTAAGACACTTGATTTCCTTATTAAATGTAATCTTTGCTTTCACCTGAAAAGATGACTTTGGACCACTGAGCAGTTGTTCGGTTGGTTTTAGACGTAGTTCTTAAAGCTGCAGTCCATGCTTCACGAATCCCTTCAGTAGACTTTGCAGAATCCTCTTAAGGCTGTTGCTGTCCCTGTTTATGTTCATGTCCAGCTACCATATGTTTTCCTTCCACTCAATTTTCTGTTGATGTCCTTGGATGCAACGCCTTCATAATAGATCATAATATGGTTTTATATCAAGATTAAGCAAAATAAACATTTGAAATACATTATTTGTATGTGGAATACTTTTATAAAATGCTTTCCAAAAGCCTAGAAGCACAAATTTGGCTTTCTGAGAAAAAGCTATGTTTAGTTTTCAGCAGATGGACTATACTCCGGTAGAAGCCCTGACGTGGGGTTAAACAACGTATAACCTCAGAATCAGCTTTATTCACCAGCCCTGTGCACGCAAACAAGGAAGCTGAAGTTCCTTTTTAAAGGTGTGTGTTGACTTGTTTTGGAATAATTCCTCAAACGGTCAGATTTTTTTTCTAACTTCCCCCATAGACGTTCTGTTTTCCCTAACTCAGTTCTTTGACTTTTAGGATCACTTTCTCTTCTTCAAGTTGAGTTGACACTGAGGGCCAACGTGTCGTAATCTTGTCCCGAAATTTCAGAGAGAAATTTTGCATATTCTGCATTTCTCAAAAAAGGAAAAAAACAACAGTACCATTGGCGGCCAGCAGGGGACGCTCATTGCTGTTTTTTCTGAAGTCCAGAACCACTGCCTTGGTTTTCTACCTATTGGCAGATCATCTTATTTACCTGCTCAAATCAAGGACAAATACACTAAATTCAAGACAATCTGACTTATTTTTAGTTCAGTTTTTGCAATGCTTCTGTGTGAATCTTTCAAGACGGCATCAAAGTGACCTACATGCACGTAAACCAGAAGAAGACATCACAGCAGCGTGTTGATAGCTTGAGAGCCGAGAATATTAATCCTCTGATGCATGGATTATGAAAGCCTTAGTCAAGATTTTTTTCTCAAGTGTTTTTTTTTCTTCTTAGGACATGAAAAAAATTTTAAACGTTTTTTTTTTTTTTTTTTTAAATAACGTTATTTCATGAAGTTACAGAAATGTCCAATGCAGTGGACTACATGTGCCTTAGAACTCAACATAAAACATTATGAATTTATTGTAAAAAAAAAAAAAAAAAAGGATCTTGTATTCTGTTGTAAATATACAAACAATTGTTTAATTTTATGCTTTGAAAAATATTTCAACATATTTTGTTGAAATTTATTGGACAACTCTGTAGGCTGCCTTATTCTTTGCTGTGTTTGAAGTCGGTAATATAAATAATTGGTATAATATGAATTTATTGTAAAAAAAGAATGATATTGTATTCTGTTGTAAATATACAAACAATTGTTTAATTTTATGCTTTGAAAAATATGTCAACATCTTTTTTTTAAATTTCTTGGACTATTCTGTGGGCTGCCTTATTCTTTGCTGTGTTTGAAGTCTACAATATAAATAATTGGTAATAGTTACACAAACTACAGCTAATCTGCACAAAATATACACAAAGTATACACAAAATATACAAAAATGTAAATTTTAAATGAATACCTTATATGTGTAATGTTAAAACACTCAATTATAAGCAAAACAATTACAAAACACAGTAAAGCAATTATATAACTTCTGTTGAAAAAATGTAATGGGTGATGGTTAATCGTAATTGTCTACATATTGGACACAAAATTTTATATTTAAAACTGATAATATCCTTCCTTAGATGTTACTATAAATCATCATATTTTTTTTTACCTGTTGGGCTCTTCTACCATAGAAGGATTGAGAGGATATGCCAGCAGTGCTCGACAGCGGTGGCTGTTTGTTGGCCATCTTGAATTCAGAAGAAATTTACTTGCAGTTGCAATGACTGACCACTGAATTTACCACAATGGAGTGTGGCAGCAGAGAGCATTCTAGACACTAATATGCAGTTTCACCATAGAAAAAATTTAATTAAAGAGATATTTACTTTTTAGTAGCTGTCCACTACAGTGACCGCTATGGACCAGAGGGCTAAAACCACATCATAACAAGAAGAAGAAAGGTAAGAATAAAAGGGCACAGCTACCATCTGCGGTTTTTGTGAAGGCGTGGCTGCTACTGCTTAGAGAAGTATATGTGGATGTGTATTAATAGCCAGGACAGTGACAAAAATGGTGGATGAATATCTTGTGAACATTGTTATGGTACATACAGGTATCGAAACTAAAACTTGGCTGGCAGGGGCACTATCCCCCTGTGGAGAGACCTGGTGGCCAAGGAAATCAATAGCTGGCCGGGTGAATTGATATTTAGTTACTCCGTTTACACTACCCTTTTTTAACCGAGCCGAGACCAATCCGAGCTCGGTAACCGAGATAACTCTGGAGTGTAAATGAAATGCAAACTGAACTGAACCGAGCTAGACACAACCGGACCGCACTAAATGCAGACCAGTTCCAGAGGTGGGTTCGGCTCAGTTTTTCCTTATCTCGGTTATCTGATAACGAAGAGTGCATGAGCAGACCGCGTCATCTCCGTGCAGTCAGCTGACATTTCAGACATTCATAAAAATTCTAGCTTCCCTACCGTGACACACGATTCCCAGTGACGATTCTGCTTAGTAGTGCGATGAACCTCAGCGTCTGTCGTTGTTTCCTGCATCTGTAAATCCTTATTAGACGTTTGTTTGTCTTATCCACTTCCCAAAAGCCAACTCTGCCAAGTAAATTCACCAAAAGTTGCTGTCTTCGCCTGACTCGCCGCAAACAACGACGTATCAAACATAACTGCCTGAATGTTACGGGCGCCGCCATTTTGATTTGCAAAATCAAAATGGCCATTTTGCCATTTTGATTTTTGCAAAATCAAAATGGCATATCAAATATACTGCATACACACTGCATTGTTTTCAGGTGCAAGACACTTGAAAGAAGATATCACGATGGATTCTTCTGGACAGTTTATTGTAAGTCTATAAAAGTAATAAAGAACGTAAATGCAGATTCAGTCTTCACCACTGGAACAAACCCTCCCCCAATGCAGACTTTCACTTTGTATAAGTCCAAAGGTGATAGGACAAAATAAAAATTACTTTAACAAAGATAATAAAACTTTGCATTAGACTAACATTTTGTGTCACATAGCACACTATTTTGAAACTATTTGCTCTTAAAAGGCATCTTAATGAACAGAAATCCACTCTGAAAGAGAATGCATGAACTAAAATGCATGTGTGTTTTCCCATAACAAAAAGCTTTTTAACATTATAACCAGTGTGCGATTTGCAAAAAAAAAAAAAAAAAAAACAGAGGGGGGGGGGATCATTTCAAAAGTTTTATTAATGAATAAAAGTGTTATTAATAATGGTTAGCTAGCAGGTGCTCTTTAATGTAGCTAGCTAGATCCAGTAGGTTAGACTATTGTTTTTAAACTTGCGCCATCTACTGTCGGGATTTGGAAGTGGGTATTAGTTTACTTTTACCGCTTTGAGCAGAAAACGTAATAATACTCTTTAAAAACAAACAAAAAATTTAATTTACAAATGTGAATGACACAAGACATGTATTGATGTCTTAAGCCTCCCTGGTAAGGTCTATTCAGGGGTTCTGGAAAGGAGGGTCCGTCGGATAGTCGAATCTCAGATTCAGGAGGAGCAGTGTGGTTTTCGTCCTGGCCGTGGAACACTGGACCAGCTCTATACCCTCAGCAGGATCCTGGAGGGGGCATGGGAGTTTGCCCAACCAGTCTACATGTGTTTTGTGGATCTGGAGAAGGCATTCGACCATGTCCCCTGAGGGATCCTGTGGGGGGTACTCCGGGAGTATGGAGTACTGGGCCCTTTAATAAGGCCTGTCAACTGGGAACAGGTCCAACTGAACCCCTGCAATGAGATCCAGACTCCTGCTCCTCATGTACAGAGACAGGATGACCCCAGTAAAGTAAATGTAAAAAAAGTTTGTTTTTGCGATCTTCTGCCCAGGAAATAGCTTGTAAATTACTGTACTGAAAATGAAATTTGAAAGAAACAGAGGAATGCAAGGATCTTAATTTTAAATATTAAATAAAGCCAGAAACTGAAGACACTGATCAAGTCAAATGGTTTTACTTTTCAAACAGTCAACAAAATATGTCGTACAGCTGGATAAAAGTTTCTATCAGGATTTTAGTATGCTCCGAATGCAATATTATGTAGACTGACAGAGAGGTCATTTGTGCCGTTGCTTCATTCATGAATATTTTGCAACTTTTATCTTGACAGACATGTTGAAGAACAAATGCAATTCACTTATGAAGAATGACATCTTTATTTTTCTTTTTGTTTGGAAGCATTTTAGATACATCTGTTTTCTTATGTTTTCATAAAAAATGCAGAGGAAGAGGACTAAATGCAGTACTTGTATTAAAATGACCACAGCAGCAATAAGGTACATAGGTCTTTACATTAGTAAGTCAATTACATATTTTTGTGATTACATATTTATTTTAAGCTCTCCAAAGACTTTTATTGGCAAGTGGGCAGGGTCACCTCCCCATCATTACACTCCACACGCATTGGTACTCTGCCAACATGTCTTGTTCCTGGTTTACAAACAAATGTAAGGTGATCCTTATGTGGCGCATATAGCTTATTGCTATAACCATATGCAACCCAAATATTATGTGTGTTCATTAACTGCTCGTTCACAGTGCAGGGTTCTGAAAAAGAAAAAAAAAGAAAAATATTATTTACTTAGTCCATAAAATAGAAAAAATAACACAGGCCAATTTTAATACATTTGTTTTTCAATATTAAATGTCACGATCCTTTGCTGTTTTACAACTAAACATGCTGTTAAATGAGCCCTTGCATTTTATTTATTTTTTACATTTGTTAATTTTCTGGTTAATCACATACCACAAGTACCACCACATACTTTAGGATTTTTGTTTTAAATATGTTTTGTAACAATGTTAGTTTTTTTTTTTTTTTTACATTATTTTAAACCATGTATAAAGTTATAAGTGTCTGCTTTGATATCATGCAATTACACATTTTTTATTCCTACTCTCAACTGGAAAAATCGGAGATTTCATACGAGAGAACAGCTTTTAAATCACAATCTGGAAATATTACAACATGCAAAATGAAACGTGTAAAGTTGACTTACTGAGGCATCTCATGTCTCCTATCCATACTCCGTTGTTGCAGGTTTTAAATGGTTCCCCGTTCATAGTATACATTTGCTGACAGATGTATTCAACTTTGTCACCATGTTGAAACACAGAATCTGAGCCAATATATGATTTGGTGTCTCCATCTTCAAGACGTGGTGGTGCTGAACAAGCTATAGGAGCTAAAAAAATTTGGGCAATGAGAAAAAAAGTAGTTTAAGACGGTGCTTCATCACATTAACATGTAGATCTGGTATTTAAGATATACTTCAACACAAAATATACCTTTTGCAAACAGCAATGGCTTTTTCTTAACTTAGTGGTTCATGGACTTGGTCCGTACCTAAAATCCACACTGCAAATCTCATGCGGGAATGTTTGCTGGTCCACGTAGGTAATTATTGTTCAAAAAGCACCAATTACAAGCTCCAATCAGCAATACACTGTCAAAATCCTAAAACTGTAGCTTCCATCTACCAAAGAGTACTAAGGTGCCTAATCAGATTCTGGAAGAGGGCGGATGACCTTCAATAAATACTATGTGCTCGAGCCGAGTGGTTTAGGCATAACAATGAGTTAGTCTATGTGACGGCCCTGCTGTGAGCAAGTGGCCGGTGATTGTTTTTTTATGCAGGTCCTTGATTGTGGGAGGTGCTTCCAATTACGTGGCCAGCTGATGGGTTTTAAGGAGCGCCAGTCTACCCATGAGGAGGTGTCCGAAGCTCAGCGCACCATTGGTCGTAGATGTTGCTGAAGCTCCAGTGTGCCACAGAGGACTAGGGTTGATCCAGGGGACCAGCCGAGGCCTATGCAGGACCAAGTCTTCCATAATTAAAAATAAATACAGAAATAAATAAATGCTCAATAAATAAATATGCATACAATTATGTGCCACCAAAAATATAATAAACAAATAAATGTAGGTAGAAAATAAATTATACAGTGAGACAAAATGTATATATCTCCTTTAATTAGCCACTTTATTTATTAATTACTTATTTTTTTTAAGTATTTATTTATGTGCATGTTATAATATTTTTGTCTGTTTTATTCTTTCTTTGTATTTTTTTTGCCCTATTTATTTCTCCGATGCTATTTATTTCTGCCTGTCCTTTTTACATTTCTGTTTGTCTTTTTTACATTTCTGTCTGTCCTTTTTACATTTCTGTTTCTCGTTTTTACATTTCTGTCTGTCCTTTTTACATTTCTGTTTCTCGTTTTTACATTTCTGTCTGTCCTTTTTACATTTCTGTTTGCTGTTTTTACATTTCTGTCTGTCCTTTTTACATTTCCGTTTCTCGTTTTTACATTTCTGTCTCTCGTTTTTACATTTCTGCCTGTCCTTTTACATTTATGTATGCATTTCTGCCTCATTATGCAAATGAGGAGGGGCTGTGTCTTAAGGGCTCAACTTCTTCCCATTGGTTGGTTAGCATTTTACTGCATCGGTCAATCTACATGGCTTTTCCCCGCACTAAAGCTTTGTTTAGTAGTTTCAAACTCAGCAGACAGACGTTCAGTGTCCGACCTCTTACGGGAAGCTGCTAATAGACTGGAAGAATTAGAACGCTGTACATTTGGGATCTGAAATGTTTTTCGGTGGTTTCAGATTCGGCTTTCCAGATCAATAACTCATCGGCGGATGATTTATTCTACAAAACAGACACCTCTCCGCAACCACCGCATGGCAGACACTGAGCTACAACCGTAGTTTCCTCAAAACGAGTCTTAGTCCGTGGGCCAGAATCTGTGGGACGTCTCCTTAAAAAGTTTCGTATGAACTGTCAGACGGCAACTTTCTTGCACTTAGGTAAGTTGCTACACATAGCAGTGATCTCAAAACACCAATGTTCCCACGTTTTCACTTGCACATTAATAAGTTATTGCTGATAAAAAATCTAAACCGTTGCGCTCCCGTCCGAGAGGTCACGTGATTTGATTTTTGCTGCTCAGCAAATCAGATCGGTGTATTGTCAGCTGAGTGCGTTCAATCTGTAAGGTGTTGTGAAAATTTGTTTCCAGACGAAAAAAGCCCAATAATAGTATTTTCTGGCGCCAGTTGGAAAGATCTTGATGGCAAAGAAAAAGAAATAGCCCAGACCATCCATCATCCATTTTCTAACACCCTTATCCCTGCTGGGTTCGTGAAGGTTGCTGGTGCCGATCTCCGGCTGTCAATGGGCGAGAGGCGGGGTATAAACTGGACAGGTCGGCAGTCCATCACAGGGCAGAAATAGTCCAGACTTTTACTCATTTTACTGTGATATCACCAAGACCTGCTGCGCTAGGATAGCACAGCCAAACGACTTATCCCCGGCAAAATTTGGATTCCCTGCGTCGGGAGAATGTTTGAAATCAATAAAAGTTTTAACCTTCAGCTTTGTGAAGTCTAAATACTTTTAAACATCACATTCTAATAAAATGAAATTGATTTTTTAAAATCCTAATACATTGTTCTGTTTTTAAAATCGGCATATCTCGTTTTCTTAATATAGTTAATATCTCTATATGGTTCTTGGTTGAATTAAAATCTTATTAAATCTGATAATTTTGGCTGTACCTTTATTCAGTGTTTATTTGATCACACATGAAATCCGCTTTATATGATCTATTCATGCGGGTCTAGCTACCAAAAAAGAAAAAGAAAAAAGACGAACAAGTAGACAGCTGTGATGTACTCATGAAGGTGGATTTTTGGTTTAAGCAGACAGACATGGGACAATCTAATAACATAAAGCTAATATTTTTGTGACACATGTGGAAATGACCACAGAGCCGTTTTCTTTCTCATAACATGTTATACTGAGTGATCAATGGAGTTTTAACCGACATAACAATCCTTTATGATCGCACTAACAAGTGTTACATTTTTAGTTTTAGCCCACTAACTGAACGATAATGTAACGACACCATCGCTATATTTCGTTAAGAAAAGTAAAACATCTTCATTTCCACGCCGGTTGTAGATGAGGCGGAGTTGACTGGATTCATTCTTCCAGCTGAATGCGCTCCCGACGCAGGGAATCCAAATTCTGCCGGGGATAAGTCGTTTGGCTGTGCTATCCTAGCGCAGCAGGTCTTGGTGATATCACAGTAAAATGAGTAAAAGTCTGGACTATTTCTGCCCTGTGATGGACTGCCGACCTGTCCAGTTTATACCCCGCCTCTCGCCCATTGACAGCCGGAGATCGGCACCAGCAACCTTCACGAACCCAGCAGGGATAAGGGTGTTAGAAAATGGATGATGGATGGTCTGGGCTATTTCTTTTTCTTTGCCATCAAGATCTTTCCAACTGGCGCCAGAAAATACTATTATTGGGCTTTTTTCGTCTGGAAACAAATTTTCACAACACCTTACAGATTGAACGCACTCA
Source organism: Fundulus heteroclitus (assembly GCF_011125445.2). Taxonomy (NCBI): domain Eukaryota; kingdom Metazoa; phylum Chordata; class Actinopteri; order Cyprinodontiformes; family Fundulidae; genus Fundulus; species Fundulus heteroclitus. The sequence continues at coordinate 10,509,591 of NC_046369.1, forward strand.
GCTGACAATACAGCGATCTGATTGGCTGAGCAGCAAAAATCGAATCACGTGACCTCTCGGACGGGAGCGCAACCGTTTAGATTTTTTATCAGCAATAACTTATTAATGTGCAAGTGAAAACGTGGGAACATTGGTGTTTTGAGATCACTGCTATGTGTAGCAACTTATCCCGGTGCAAGAAAGTTGCCCCCTGACAGTTCATACGAAACTTTTTAAGGAGACGTCCCACAGATTCTGGCCCACGGACTAAGACTCGTTTTGAGGAAACTACGGTTGTAGCTCAGTGTCTGCCATGCGGTGGTTGCGGAGAGGTGTCTGTTTTGTAGAATAAATCATCCGCCGATGAGTTATTGATCTGGAAAGCCGAATCTGAAACCACCGAAAAACATTTCAGATCCCAAATGTACAGCGTTCTAATTCTTCCAGTCTATTAGCAGCTTCCCGTAAGAGGTCGGCCACTGAACGTCTGTCTGCTGAGTTTGACATTACTAAACAATTCTTTAGTGCGGGGAAAAGCCATGTAGATTGACCGATGCAGTAAAATGCTAACCAACCAATGGGAAGAAGTTGAGCCCTTAAGACACAGCCCCTCCTCATTTGCATAATGAGGCAGAAATGCATACAGAAATGTATAAAGGACAGGCAGAAATGTAAAAACGAGAGACAGAAATGTATAAAGGACAGACAGAAATGTAAAAACGAGAAACAGAAATGTAAAAAGGACAGACAGAAAGGTAAAAACGAGAAACAGAAATGTAAAAAGGACAGACAGAAAGGTAAAAACGAGAAACAGAAATGTAAAAAAGACAAACAGAAATTTAAAAAGGACAGGCAGAAATAAATAGCATCGGAGAAATAAATAGGGCAAAAATATACAAAGAAAGAATAAAACAGACAAATATATTATAACATGCACATAAATAAATACTTAAAAAAATAAGTAATTAATAAATAAAGTGGCTAATTAAAGGAGATATATACATTTTGTCTCACTGTATAATTTATTTTCTACCTACATTTATTTGTTTATTATATTTTTGGTGGCACATAATTGTATGCATATTTATTTATTGAGCATTTATTTATTTCTGTATTTATTTTTAATTATGGAAGACTTGGTCCTCCATAGAGGCCAGGACCCAAACAAGAATGAGAGAAGACCAGGCGGAGGGAGCACATCTTGGGCTGCTGCGCGTTAATTTATTAAATGCCTCTGAAGGGCTAAAATCGTTGGTTTGCTGTTTCCTCCCTGTATTTGTTGCGGCTGTTTGAGCCGGGTCATAACAGTCTAAATTTAAAATTCAATCTGATGTTTAAAGTAGACTCAATACTGTACGAGAAGAAGAATAAGACAAGAACTGATTTACCTCCACACTGTGGCGGGGGGAGGGGGGGACAGGGGGGGGGGGGGGGTGCTCCACTGTCCGTTTCCCAAACAACAGTGGACTGTTGAATCTGGCCCTCCTGTGCTGTTATGCAGCTGCTGTTTAGTTTCTCCAATATAGGAGTCCTCGCACTCCTCGCAGCATTGGACCACAAACACAACACCGCTCAAGCTGTGGTTTAGGGGTTCTGTCTTTGGGATGAACCAGTTGTTGTCTGAGGGTGTTCTTAGGTTTGAAATTTACTAGTATGTTGTGTTTGGCAAAAACCTTCCTGAGTTTCTCAGGAACTCCTGAAACATATGGAAGGACAATGTTCTTGCCTCTCTCTGTTCTCTCCTGTGTGTTGAGTCTTTTGACAACTTTATTGGCTGATTTGACAAAGGCCCATTTCAGGTAACCACAAGCTTGCAGCAATTTCCTGATGTGCTGGTGTTCTTTTTTTTCCCCCTCTGTGGCAAAGGGGATGTTGTCAGCCCGGTATCTCGGAGTTCTGATAACCTCAGCTGAAAAAAGCCATCACCAAACAGAGGGGGAGGATTGTGTTTCCAACTATCCAGTGTTTACAGCTCGCTCCAACACATTAGATCAGCATCTCATCATCATTCAGGTGACCAAGTACTCCACTCACACCAAGCAATAGCTTCTAATGACCCAGGACAGTGTCCTTAAAAACAGCAGAACTCCAACTGCAGGTTGCTCAAGTTTGAGCCACCAGAACTGACAAAGACTCCTGGAAAGGTGTCGAAACGTTTTCAGACAGCAGGTAAGATAGTCTTGCATATGAGCAGTTATTTAAAAAGTGAAAAATCCTCCACTCTACTTTTGGCATGATGATGATGATGATGATGATGACCTTTTTGCTAAGAACTTCTTTAGCGTCATGGACTCTCTTAACTTTATTCAGCATGTGTCAGGACCTACTCACTCCAAAGGACACACCTTGGACCTTGTTTTGACTTTAAGTTTGAACATTGATTTTATGTGCGCTGAGGATATTTCTAATTCAGACCATCACTGTATTATTTTAAATTTATCTCAAATTGTTTTACAGACTTCTACTCTCCATGAAGTTAGCTATCCCTTTTTAAATTCGTCGACAGCTGATCTTCCTTTTAGACATCCGGAGGTGTGGAGGTATAAAAGGAAACTCAGATTTCACAAGGCCATTACTGTTGCTGCTCCAAGAATATGGAATGAAATGGCCCCTTTACTGTCTACTTTTATAACTCTTTAAAAACACATTTTAGTCCTTGGCTTTTGGTACAGTATGAGACTTTTTGTTTTTACTCTGTTTTATTGATTGCACTGTTGTTAACTGTCTGTTCTTATTGTTCTCTACTTGTTATATGTTTTAAATGTTTCTGTCTATTCACATGTGCAGGGCTTTGTCGAAGCTGTGGATGTGTCAAAGTGCTTTACAAATAAATAAAGTTAATTAAATTAAGCACTTAAAAGGAACTTACCAGAGCAGGTTGGAAAGGAGGCGCTCCATTGGCCAGTTCCTAAACATTCGATTTCTTCTGGGCCATCCAGTTTATGATCAGCTCCACAGAAAAAACGCAACTTGTGTCCGGCTACGATCGCTTCACCAGTCGATGGTATTCCAGCTATGTACAGACGAGGATGCAGCCCGCCAATTTCACAGTTGTTCGCTGAAAAAAGAAAACAGGGAGTGTAATACAAACACGACAATCTGCCAGTAAGTGAGACCAAAGAAAACTCAGGTATTACGGTCAAATTGCTCCTTTGCCCATTAGAGCTGCCATTTCATACACACCTGTTGCCATTTTGTCCAAGACTACTTTCATTTTTTACACGCTAACAAACAATTTTGTAAACAAAGTATTTAACCATTGCTAAATGAAATTTTGAAAGAAGCTGCTCTTTATTACTTTGTATGACCTGACAAAATGTATTCACGCCCTTGTTGCAGCTGCTGAGCTTAGCTCATTTCTGAGCCTTTACATCTTGTTGCAACCTGGGGAGAGTCTCAGGAGGATACTAATGTACTAATGCTCATTATGGTCAAATGATGTCATTTAACGTTGAATGTTTCATATGGAAAGTGTGTTTCACACTGACCATGGGGATTCCTCGTATCAGCTTGGTAAACCAGCAACTTAAACTATTTTTCTTCACTTTACTTTTCTTTTTTATGTCTCTCATGAACAACTTCTACTGGAGGAAGCTGCTTATATCTTTCTGTTCAATTGATAATAGATAACATATTTTCATCTTTTATGTGAATCAATTGGGGCTCAGGGCCAAAACCGATGGAAATAGCATTTATTATAAAATTTCCACACTTGATGTTCTTGCTTTCCCATTTGCCATCTCTACATGTGATGGAGGCTTCTTGCTCTATTTTATGCTTTTCACGGCACTGATAAGTCACAGAGTGGTTGGTCAAGTATTCCTTCTGATACGGCACAGTGATGACTGCATTCTCAACTTTGGGTGGTGGTCCACAGTGTTTAGCAGTAGCTGCAAGATTATTAGGAAAAAAATAGTCATTCCAGCTATCAGGGTCAAAACGTTAAATTCAACTTATTTTTAGACATTTTTGAGGCCTGAGTTTAGAGATGCAAATATTTCTCAGTTGATCTTGGTGAAGTATACTTAAAGTAATTCTTACAGTTTTAATTACATGAACTATATAAAAATAAACAGCCTTTCTCTCTCTCTTGTCTGACATTAAATTCAACATTAGCTGTTAGCATTAGTTAGAATTATTAAAATTGTTTGCGTTTGCTGAATACCAGACTAATGACAAAAATTGTATTTTAATACTTTCTTTAAAGTCAGACGTTTTCATATAGTCCACTACTCCTTAAGGGATGAATTAACTGCACTGGACGAATTTCATGTATGTTGCAATGATAAATAAAGATAATTATTTGGTCATCCTTTCACAAGCCTCCCAGGCGCTCCATGAAACAGCTCCATGTGTGCCAGAGATTAAAAAAACATGGTTATGAATTTGCTTCTCAACATCAGAACAGAAACAAAAGACCTTGTGGACATCCTGACTGAGGCTTGCCAAGTCTGGTTGCAGTGTGTGAATGCACAAAGGGATGAAGACTTTAATTTCTGGAAGTTTTTTTGTGCTCTGACGAAACACAAACTATAGAGTTTGACTGTAACAAGCATCCTTAGCAATAGAGTAAGATGAAAGCCCAAGAAAACCATCCCAGCACAGAGGGGTGGAAGTGGAAACATCACGTTGTGTTGGTGTTTTACTTTAAGAGGGACAGGTGTACTAATAAATCAACCAGAGGTTTTCAACTGCACTCCTAGAGGTCCGGTGTCCTGCAACATTTATGTGTCTTTGCTTCAACACACCTGAGTCAACTAATCAGTTCATTAGCAGAACTCTAGAAAACTGGACAGCAAACTGAAGAAGTAATTCAACCATTTGATTCAGGTTAATAGAAAATATTCAGGAGATTATTATTTGCGTTGGAATGAGTTAATTTTACTAAATGTACCTAAGGTTTGCACTGATTATGATACAAAATCTTTCCGGTTTATAGGTCTCAAACTGGAATCAATCACAGAAGGACTTGAAGCTAAAGGATTTGGTCTCTGTCTGTGTGCTTGGTTATTTTATACCAGTTTATAAATAAGGTTTCTGTTTATAGATGTTATGCCTAATGTTTAATCGTGTCCTTCCAAAATTATATCTAATGTATTTACATGGGGCTGCACAGTGGCGCAGTGGGTAGCGCTGTTGCCTTGCAGCAAGAAGGTCCTGTGTTCAAGTCAGTCCTGGGTCTTTCTGCATGGAGTTTGCATGTTCTCCCTGTGCATGTGTGGGTTCTCTCCGGGTACTCTGGCTTCCTCCGACAGTCCAAAAACATGACTGTTAGGTTAATTGGCTTCTTCAAATTGTCCTAAGTTGTGCTTAAAAGATTGTTTGTCCTGTCTGGAGATAGGCACCAGCAACCCCATGAGGGATTAAGCGGTTTGGAAAATGGATGGATGGATGGATGTATTTACATGGTCTTTCTTGAAAAAGAGATTGTTAAATCTACCTGGATAAATAAAGGTTTATGTATTATTATAAATTAATTAAAAATTAGCTTAAAAAAACAAACAGTGAGCTGTTGACCGTTGCCATATTTTGTTTTATCATTACCTGTAATTCTACCATTTACAATGTCAGGTCTTTGACACTGTTTCACTGACAAGGAAGAAAACAGTTTAATAAGAAATCATGTAAATGCAAAAAAATTAAAGAAATAAATGTCAAAAAACCAATCTTACTATAAACTTATCAGCAATTACAACTTTTCCTGTTATTTATTGATAAGTTTATTTTTCTGGGATAGCTTCTTGCAGAATTTTTAGTTGCCTCTTTGAAGTTTTCATTTCTCATTAAAAGATTTCCCAGCATTAGCAAATTTTGGGTAAACAGTGGTCTTTTGTTAATAGTACAAAATAAATGGCTGATTAATAGAATGCATTGTTCTGGAATTTAGTTGTCCTTCTAGGTATGTTAGGTAAAAAAATATCTTCAATAATTTTACATTCAAAAAGAAACCTTCTGGTCTGTTTTGCACTTTTTAAGTATGACATCCTGCCCACTGAGCTATATTATACACTGGAGTGCTGATTTTGCTGAAAAACTGAAGTCACTGGCCGCCATCTTGCTCCTCCCTACTCTCACAGAATCCCATAGGATTTGGTTGCAACAACAAGCAGTTTTCTGGCTGTGTGAAAACGTTTCACAGGTAATTCTACAGTTAGTGGTTGTACTAACACTATCAACTACTAGGAAATTATGTGCTGAAATATTTTACATATTATTCATATTAAATATATATATATGTATATATAAGTATGTGTATATGTATATATGTATATATATATATATGTATACACATATGTAAATAGCTGTTTTTGTATATTGTTATTTATATATTTATAAATGTTAAACATATATATTTAAATGAATAAAATGCAAAATGTTTCAGCACATGACTTTCTCAGTACTTGATATTTTTAGAACATAACATAAAAGTATATGGCATTTGACATTTTAAAAGTCTTAAGCCCCCCCTGAACATGAGAAAATCCTCGTTATTGGATGCTGTAGCGCACATATTCCCTAGTTACTGGGGGGAAATAGGGAGTACCAATATGGCGGCTGGTGGCTTCAAAGTGACTCGTTCAAACAGACGGTGATTAGCACTCCAGTGTATTATATAGCTCAGTGATCCTGCCATATCTTTGCATTGTGGAACTGGGCCACTCCACTCTCCTTCATCCTTGCAATAAATCTCAAGCGACCCATCCAATATTTCATCAGATGACTTGCAGCTAAACCGAACAAAGTTGCCAGAGGTGGCTTCTTCTAGATCCCCTAACACCTGGACATTGTTGTCCACATGAAGAACTGGACACTGAGTGGCTGTAAAGACAAAAATTGGGACACATGGTAGGTTTGTCTATATAGCACTCTTCATACACAAACCAATCCAAAGTGAATACTTAAATTTAAGGAGAATCAATAAAATACCATAAAATGCTTTGAAAGGCATAGCAAAAAATAAATAAAATAGATAACATAAACAAAACAAAAACAATGTTATAATGCTAATTTAATCTTAAAATACCCACAGTAAATTGCTCACCAGTGATCGGGCAAACAGTTAATTAGTCAGACACTTTGAAATAAAAGTGCTGCAAGAAAAAGTCTTCAGACCTGATTTAAAGAAGCCAACAGTTTTTTGGACTTTTTTAGGGAGTTTGTTCCAGAGGTGAGAGGCATAGAAACTAAATGCTACCTCACCTTGTTTAGTTCTGATCCTGAGTACACTAAGTAAACAGGTCACCTATGACCCGGCTCGTCTTTTGACAAACAACTTCAAAATGTTAGCAAATGAAGAGAAGCGCTAAAATGTTTTAATGTGTTTTACTACAGGCATAGATAATTTTTCTTTCTAAATTACAGTGGCTTCCTTATTTATATTGATAACTAATGAACTTTACATTCAGCTCATACCTTCACAGACTGGAATGTTACCATCCCAGCTATTTGTCGTGCAACGCCTGCGGTTTGACCGACTGACCATGTGATAACTGAAATGAGTTTTCAGTAAGATCAGTAAAAAAAAAAAACAATGAGTGAATGACAATAAAATAAAAACCTTAGAAAACTTTTTTAAGTTACCCTCTGTGGCATTCATACTTCGATGGGAAAAAAAAGCAGCTATAAAATGGCAAAATGGATGTAGCAAAGGTATAAAAGTTTTTTAACTTACGTTGGCATGGTTTGCCCACTGCCGTCCAGTCCCCCTCAGAACAGATCAGCTTGAAAAAGCCAGTGTAGCCAACATTGCAGGGAACTCTCACTTGTCTTCCTCCAGCATAAGTGCTTTCCAAACCACTTATGTCAAAATTGGGATCATAGTGACGACTTTTTAAAAACTTTTCAAGCGTACACGCTGTGGGACAGCAGCAGACAGTTATTGTATGGTTATGTCAGGAACAAATCCTCAAACAATAAATGATAAATAAATGAAAATAATAAGTAATTAAGACATGTGGAATAGGGTGGTCCTTAAAATTGAAAGTCTGAAAGTCTAAGCTCCAACCCCCGGAATTCATTGGAAAAGTTGAGAAAACTCTCCTGATAAATTTTTTTCTCAATTGGACAACATTTACCCCTCCCTCATCGACCTTGAAGTTTCACCCTGAGGATCCCCGAGAGACACTTTTCATCAGGGAATAAATAGAGTGTATAAGGATTAAAATGAGAATGAAAACAAAAATTAATAAAAACAACAATCCTTGAAAACAAATTTATTATAAATGGTTACCCCATTACACATATTAAATGTATTAAACTTTAACAAAAATCTTAAGCAAAATGTCTTTCTACTTTAAATACATAGTTTGTTGCGGCTGTAGCCCAACGTAAATCAAGTGTAAAACTGCAGTATAGTTTCACACAACATGGAAGTATCATTTTGGTTCCATGAACACAATCTGAGTCTCTTGAGAAGACTCTAACATACTCCCCGATTCTGTGCCCTTCAAGGATCCACAAAGCTCCTAGGGAGTCCTAGGTCCATCCGACTTAGTGCTCCTGCTGGGCCGCCACACCAGCAGCCACGGTCTTTTAGTCCGGGAACTCCGTGTGATGACGAGAGACAACTTGGAGGAGAAATTGCAGTTGCTCCTCATCCTGAGTTAGCCTTCGGTTGTACTCCTGGATGAGGGCAACTCCTCGCTCTGCGTGGTCGTTGATGACCGCTATCCTCTGCACGAAGGCCGCGGTTGTCCGGAAGTTTTCCCGCTCCATCCAGGTAGCAGGATCGGCGTCGAGGAAGCCGTCTTCCAGGCGCAGCTTCTGGAGGAACCGGCGCGTGTTGGTTGATGCCATGTCTTGCAGTTGGAGTCCAGAGACGGCTTGGCTGGGCAGCTTTGGGCGCTTCGCTGGAAATTCATCTCCCACTGTGGTGTGAAGTGAGGTGAGGATTTTCCTCTTCTCCTCCAGAGTGTCCAGGGGGTCAAAGAGCGCCAGAGCGACAAGCTCCTCCGAGAGGTACCACAGGTGCCCTTGCAGCTTCGTCAAAGCTGCTTTGCCCACGTCCCGGTCGACGTCCTTGTAGGTTGTCAAATCCTTCAGCAGTTGCAGGTCGCGTCGAGGGGCAGCTGCGGCTTCCGGAGCCAGTGTCCAGGCTTTTGTGTACAGCCACCACGGGGCACTGAGGCTAAACTTCAAGGTCGATGAGGGAGGGGTAAATGTTGGAATTTAAAAAAATTCAACAGGAGAGTTTTTTTGACTATTGCAACGAATTCCGGGGGTTGAAGCTAAAAAAAAAATGAATTCCAAAATTTACCCCTCATTAAGGACCACCCTAATGTGGAACCTCTAGGACAGACTTACCTTGGCATTTTACAGAGGTTAGTAATTGCAACAACAGCAGTGGGACACAGCTTTTGGCTATCGTGTGCATTTTATCCTCCTACCCTGAACTACCAAACAGAGCAAGACCCTACAGACAGCTACACTGTTATACAGAGAAGAAGCTTTGGATTTCACAAGACACACACACACAAAAAAAGATTGCTCAATGATTGCGCAAGCGGGTTCAGCCTTCCATCCCAGAATATTAGATGAGGTGAAAAAAGGAAGAAACCACAAACAGCCCTGAAAGTGAAGCAGTGGATCCTTAGCAAACAAAAAACAAAACATGGTGCACTGGTAAACGACAAAAAAGTGACATCTTTATTTTCAAAAACTGGTTTCAGGATTAAAAAACAATAACGTTGGTTAAGCAAATGGGACAGTTGTACAGACAGTTGTACATATCCACTATATGAATAGTATTTTTTTTCCTTTGTACATAAAAGCATGCCCCAGTTTTTTAATTATGTCATCATTAAATTTGACTGAACATAAACAATTATTCCTGTAAAGTTTTGTTTGTATCGTTTTCTACTTTCCTGGTAATCATTTGCAGGAATCAACTGAGCAAGCACAACCCACTGCATCCCCCAAATCAGCTCAAATGATCTTGTTTATAGTAAATGTGATTTAGCTAAGAATAAAGCAGGTTCTCTTTTTACATATGTTAAAAAAATTAACATTAGAGTTTAAAATACAGTTACATGTGCACTTGTATTCTTTGTGTTGTGCTTTAAGCGAAGAAACAATGGCCAAAAAAGGTTAGCAAACAAACAGAGGATTGATTGTGTGACCCGAGTTTAAAAACAAATAAAACTGAATGTTCATATTGAGCAATGCAGAATTTACCTACCTTTCTCAATACTTGCTGCAATTTGTAATCTTCAATGAACTAAATGCAACAGCTCATTGCTGTTTGAAAACTATTCATGCAAAATTAAATAGCTCTAAACGTCTGACACAGAGTTGCAAGAAAAAGACTAGTCCTGAAATGCAATCGGCAGGGGACTTCTGCAAGCCGGCGTGCAATTTCTTAAAAAAAAAAAAAAAAAAACACTACCTTATTTGCAGTATGTATTTTTCTCTGTCATGCATCATCTGTGACAAAGTTTGGTCTTGCCTCTTCTCCTGGGACTTTTTGGTAAAGTTAATTGGTCGCCTTGCCTCCGTTTCTGCTGATTGCAGAAGGAAAAAAGTGGAATGTGGGTTCCACTTTTTTCCTTCTGTTGGTTGCCCAACAATTGTCTGCAAAGGCTGCACAAATTGTAGCAGACTGCCGTTTTATCCGTGACATTTTACATTTTAGCATGAAATGTTAAATGTTGAATGTGTCACCTTGAAAACTCTGCAAATTGTTTTGCCAGGAATTTGAGACAGGCTGACTACACTCCCTTTTATTTTTCTTTAATCATATTTGGTCTTGTTTGTCTGTCATTCAACACTTGTTTCTTCTTTTCCTGTTTTCCTTCTTAATCAGGTACTTACTTGACAATATAGGCCTGTATATTTTCCTTTAATCATACTGTTTTGTTCTGCATTTGTTCTGCTCTAGCTGACCTAGCTAGACTGCAAACAGGTGGAATAGAAGTCATATAAATGTACATGTACAGATGCAGCCATTTCCATATTAGGCTTTTTACATACATCTACATTAACAGATCCACACATATGCACACCCTGGGTGTGATTTGCCGGGGGGGATGGGGGGGATTTACCCCCCCTCTGCTTGTGACGTCCCCACTCTGGTCATTCATGTTTTATCCCTGGGGGGGATACATTCCTCCCCCCCTCTGGTCTGATTAAGTAATATTATGTATTTTTAAAAATGGATATAAATTAGGGCTGTCAGTTTTAACGCGTTATTAACGCGTTAACTTTGTTAGACCACAACGGCGAAATTTTTTTTTGTTGCCGTTAATTGCGCGTCAAAACACACACACCGTTCCGTAATGTTGTTTCCCCGCCATGCTCTCGGGTCTGTGTTTCTTTTACCCTTGGCGCTTTCCGTAGTTTCAAGAGAGCAAGAGACTGTAGCAAAACCGACCCGCGCTCACTGTTGCACAGACTGTTTATTTCATGTGACTTTGGGCTCGTTTTATTCTAAAGGCGCTTGTAACTTTCATGAGTCACGGGTTGCGGTTTTTTGGGCACGTTTCTGAAAGTGAAATCGCTTATTTGGGCTCTAAAATGAGTGACAAAACAGCAGTTATTAAGATACCTGCTTTCACTAGACACTTTGAGTGTATCCAGCTGAAATATCCCTCCGCAATAAGAGCCGACGGTAGTAAAGGCAGAGAGAGCACCATTTTGAGCAGACAGTGGTTCTGAAGATGAGTTTTTAACATGCTGATAACATTGCAGAAACCCAACCCATAAACCGTACTTTAATGCTTATTAATTTGTTTTCTCTGTATTTGACAAACTAATGCTGAATTACGTTGCCAAACGAAGGACCTGGAGTTACTAAACAGTTGCTAAACAGTCTCATTCAGGGTATTAAGCTCCTGCCCAGTTACAAGCAAAGTGTAAGACTGGAATGACCTGGAGATTTAAAACCTTTTTCCAGGCTTAAACTGTATGAATATGGATATAAACAGCAAGCAAAAATATTGTTGTTGGTGTGAAAGCTCAGAATTAGATGTCTGTGAGAGAGAGTGAAAAAACAAACAATAGAACTTATGACTTTATTGAAATGTACAATTTTTATTAATTTATATGTATATGCCTGATACCATGTCTATCTTTGTTTAAGAGGCAAAAAAATATATCGGCATGAAAATAAGTATTTATTTACAAATTTATTTACACATTGTGTAAACATCAGGGCGTCACGATTAGTCATTTAGCCATCATAGTCCAGAGTTTAACATTTGGCACTAGGATGTTTTCATTCCAATCCTCAAAAGTGCTTGAAAAATAACAAAATTAAAATATTTTTTGTACAAGCATGTATTTTATTAGTATCATTTATTGCAAAATTGCACATTAAAATGCCCAAACAGGCTATTACACTTTCAAAAATAAAATAATAAAACGTGTGATTAATTTGCATTTAATCTCGAGTTACCTATTGACATTATGTGATTAATCGATTCAAATTCAATCGTTTTAATCATTTGACAGCCCTAATATAAATACATGTCTTGTGTCCTTCACATTTTTTAATTTAATGTTTTGTTGTCTGTTTTTAAAGAGTATTAATACGTTTTCTGCTCGAAGCGGTTGAAGTAAGCTAATACCCACTCCCGAGTCCAGACAGTGGATGCCGCAATCTAGCTATTTACCTGAAAGAGCAGCTGCTAGCTAACCAAGTAATGAATGAGAACATGTAGCAGCATGAACGTTAACATATGACAAGTATTTTGTCATATTTCAGCCCGAAAAATCAACAGAAAAGGTCAAGAGTAGATGACGGGACAAACAGCCATGGTAATGTTACAGGACAAACTTTTTGTGGATGATGAAGATTTGCAGTCAGCGTCAAAAGACAAGAAGCAGCAGCAGCAGCCGATTTCTCCACCCTCCGGCCCAGGACAGGTGACATGCTGTCTCGAGCCAGACAGCAAGTAGGCCACATCACCTTGTCGTTATGTTCATTTATAAAACACTTCAAATGATCCCCCTCTGTTTTTTTTGCAAATCGCACACTGACCGGGTCCTTTAATAAGGGCTGTCAGGTCTCTATATGACCGGTGTCAGAGTCTGGTCCACATTGCCGGCTTGAACCGGAAAAGGGTAGAGTGCCTTCTCCGGGTTGGGGACGATGTGCTGCCTCTAATGGAGGAGTTCAAGTATCTTGGGGTCTTGTTCACGAATGAGGGGAAGATGGAGTGGGACATCGACAGGCGGATTGGTGCGGCGTCTGCTGTGAAGCGGGCGCTGTACAAGAGAGAGCTCAGCCAAAAGGCGAAGCTCTCGATTTACCGGTCGATCTACATTTCTACTCTCATCCATGGTCACGAGCTTTGGGTAGTGACCGAAAGAACGAGATCCCGGATACAAGCGACCGAAATTAGTTTTCTCCGTAGTGTGTCTGGGCTCTCCCTTAGAGATAGGGTGAGGAGCTCAGTCATCTGGGGAGGACTCAGAGTAGAGCCGCTGCTCCTCCACGTCGAGAGGAGCCAGTTGAGGTGGCTCGGGCATCTGGTCAGGATGCCTCCTGGACGCCTCCCTGGTGAGGTGTTCCTGGCAAGTCCCACCGGGAGGAGGCCCAGGGGAAGACCCAGGACACGCTGGAGGGACTATGTCTCCCGGCTGGCCTGGGAACGCCTTGGGATTCCTCCTGAGGAGCTGGCCCAAGTGGCCGGGGAGAGGGACGTCTGGGCCTCCCTACTGAAGCTGCTACCCCCGCGACCCGACCCCGGATAAGCGGAAGAAACAGATGGACGGACGGACGGACATAATATTCCAAAAGTTAAAATGATTGAACACTGATAAACCTCAGACCGGCAGATCTCGCTTTGCAAAGCCCCGCCCTACTCTCTTTCTGATTGGCTAATGTCCTGGCTCTGCCAGATTTCATTGGTTGAGCGCAACTTCTGTTTAAAATCTTGAATAAAAAGTCTACACAGAACATTTTGCGCTCATTTTCCAAATGACAGAAATCCGTTGCAGCGACGGAGAACTTTAACCCCTGATAATATTACTTATTATTAGATCAGAGGGGGGAGGAATGTATCCCCCCAGGGATAAAACATGAAAGACCAGAGGGGGGGACATCACAAAAAGAGGGGGGGGGGTAAATCCTCCCCATTCCCCCCAGCAAATCGCACCAAGATTATAACTAATGGTTGTTCAAACTATCTCTTAAGCATGGTAATGGGAGTGCATACCTTTGTAAAAGTAACAAAGAGCACAAACAGTGTTGTACAACTTACTGAAATCTCGGAGTCAAGTAAAAGTATAAGTACCTCTCTAAAATATGGCTTTGATAAAAGTCCAAGTCACTGAATGAAATGTCACTTGAGGTAAAGTCTTAAAGTATCTGAAATGTCTTGTACTTAAGTATGAAAATTACTGTAAAAATAGATATACTCATGTAATGTAATAAAAAAAGTATAAATAAAAAGTAAATCAAAGCAAATGCAGTTGTCATGTTCGGCTTAATGTGTTTCGCCCACATGCAGAAAACACTCGGGAAAAACAGATAGATTAGAAAAGGTTTATTAAACTAGGATCACAGGAAGAACGCTGTCTAGGTGGAGTTGAGTCGGGACGGGAACCAAGTGGACATGGGACCGGACCAATCTGGGAAGATGGGAAGAGGATTAACATACGGAGGGGACGAGGGGAATGTGCTGCTGGACGTAAGCTTACCACTAGGTTTGAAAGCCAGACAGGGGAGGAGGAGGTGTGGACTCAGCGCTTGCTTGGTGGCGGGAACACAGGTGTCCGAGAGACCAGAGAGCGGAGGCAGAAGTGGGTCCGAGCAGCACCGAGATGTCCAGGGGTCCAGAGCAGCGGGAGTCACCAGTAGATGTCTGGAGGGAACAGAATCCCAGAACGAGGAACTGACTCGAGAGGAACTCAGAGGAGCGGGCACGAGAGGAGGACTTGGAGTTGTTGACACAGGAGGAGGACTTCGGGACGAACAGAGGAACCTGGGAAACACAGAGGTAAGAGCGTTTTAGTTCTTTGTTAGAGATCACAAAGCTAGTGGCCACGACTGATTGCATACCAAGACAGTAACACTCTGGCATCTTCCCGCTGTCTGTGTGCTGCTTAAATGGAGCTGCCTGGTGCTCAGTCCCCACTGTTGACTGTGATTCCTGGCATGAACAACAGGCTTTTCATTTTTAGTCCAGATGTAAGATTCTTAGAGTTGACACACTTTTGAGCTAGAGCTCGTCAAACAAGCTACAATATAGGCCCATCCAAAAGCAGTGACAAACAGATTGAAATTTTTTCACTCGATAAAACCTTGTGCATTTGTAAAACCTGCATGATGGCAATAGTTAGTTCAGCTATATTGACAAAAGTGAGGACTCATTTCCCTAAAGACACAAAAATAAGGTTAGGTCACTAATGCACACATTAGTGACCTAACACATTTAATAGTAATTGTCTCTCTTGCTTACAAGTTTGTATATATATATATATATATATATATATATATATATATATATATATATATATATATATATATATATATATATATATATTAGATTAGATATGCACTCTCATATAAGACATAAGCCTGCCATATATTATGGCGGTCTCATGACCAGTCCATGTCTTCTGTCAAGCAAATTGCTAATAAGTTAGTAAATCCCTACAGATATCCTTTATGAATTTGCATACTGAACTTTTTTTTTTTTTTTTTTAACTCAGATTAAGAGAACCTGTTCAGATTTAACTTTTCAGACAGGCATTCTGAATCCACGACTGCATCTACTGAGCTCATCTGTGGTCCCATCATGGTCTGGTTGTGAAACAAAGATGCAAGGGCGTAGGTTTGATTTGAACTTTGGTAGGGACACCTACAAACAAACCTTTCCTGGTCTGACGTCATTGGTCCTACGCAATATGCATGCTCCTAGTTTTTGATGCTTCACTTGAGCGTCAGGGCGCGTTTCGTCTGTCTAGAGAGAGAATCAGCATTTCCTGCTAAATTTTATAACCATGACACACACTAGATGCTGTTTGTTAATGTTTAAAGCATCACAGAATCTGGTGAATGTCGAATTGGGAAATTTTTCCATTTGAACAACCAGCAACAGAGACAGACGGCAAATATGTGCCTATTAAACCAAATATAGTCAAAATATGTCTGTTGTCTAGATTTATCCTGTATTTTCTTTAGAATATATAGAAATGCACAGAGATAAACCCCACCCTCATTTTTTTTAATCTAAGATACTCTGAATTATAAAACAGCTAAATTATACATTCAGTTATACATTTGACAGAAAAATGTATTGTATTTACTCTGCACTGGAAGTAGAAGTGTAACTGATACTAACAGCATTTGAAATATTAAATTCAAATTTCAACAAATGTACAATTGGGTTGTTGTTACTCTGTGTAGCCCATTTCATGTAATTTATCTTACCATTCCAAACACATTTCTTATATCATATATCTGAAGTGTTAGATAACAGCTTCTCCTTACCTACATCTTCTCAGACAACTAATTATTTCCCTAGCAATAGTGAGTTTTCAATGTTTAAATGTGCAGTAAATCTTAATACATAAGCAGCATGGAGGACCCAATACTGTACTTTGAGTAAGATTGGTGACACCAAGACTGAGTTGTTACACAAGTGGTTGTCCATTTCATCATTGAAATGAGAACATATTAATATACAATTGGAATATACTAGTACAACTATTAAAGAACAGCAGATTAAACTTTAAGATATGTAAAGGCCTATATTAAATACATTTTGCGACCACATCAACAGATTCAATAATTGCTTACTTTTTTGGTGTACGAAATTACCCTCGTAATGATGTAATATTTTATGGGCTAAGCCCCTGATGATGAGAATGTCTACCTCTGTGTCTGGTTTGTACTAATTTACTAATGGACAGTGTGGAAATCTATGTAAAATAAAACCAATGTAACGAGTGTTCCTCTGTTTTATTTGTCTTTATCCTAATTCTAGAAGTAGAAATAGTCAAATAAATACCAGTATTATTTTGTGGAACCCTAATTATAATATTATAACACTGCAAAGGTCTAAACAAGAATAACAGTTGTTTAGGTGGCATTTAGTGTTCTTATACTGTAAATTATGCAAAAGAAATTACACCTGCTATTCATACCTGAACTGCCTCGAAGGGTCGACAATAAATGAAAGCAATAATAACAATGCAATATTTGTAAAAGGGAAACCCTCACCTTTTCTTTTTCAGATGGCTGTGGCTAAGAATCTGAATTTTTAATAACCTGCAGTCTTTGCTTTTTCATCTTTCCAGCAGCCTTCAGAACTCCTGCCTGGCACAGAATATTTAGTTTTATAAAAGAGATTAGGTTTTTGTTGATAAAATGTGTTATACTTCAGAATGAAATGCTATTTTGAGATATTAACGTTGGTTACTTACATTTCTCAAGTTCAACAAATCAAAACTCTGTCTCCTGCTTCTGTTCAGAACTGCACTCAGCAGCCTTGCAGATAATATTTAGTTTCTTAACTGGGACTAGTTTTGTAGTCTAGTTTCAATTGTGGAAACGGCAGTATCCCAGTATGAATCAAAACTGAATCTCTCGCGCTCCAAGCACGCAATAGAAAACAGCCAGTCAGGAAGAGGGAAGGCGGGATTTAAGGCAGCACAACCAATGAGAGTGGAGTTAAAGGGGGGTGTCTACCTTGTCAATCAAAGACCAGGCCCGTTAGTGATTGGCTGCGTGGAGCACCAGGCCCCGCCCCCGCTGGCCCACAGCAGTGCTTCGGGCGAACCTTTGCATATACGCACGTCTGGCACGTCTCTCTCTTTCTCTCTCTTTTTTGTAACGAGTAACTAAACCAAACATCGAAAATGTATCGGAGTAAAAGTATGCAATTAGGTTCAGAAATATAGTGAAGTAAAAGTTATCAAAAAATGTAATACTCCATAAAAGTATAAAGTACTCCGAAATATACTTAAGTACAGTAGTGAAGTATTTTTACTTCGTTACTATACAACGATGAGCATAAATTAGGATTAAATCTTTACCACTGGAACAATCCTAACATGAAAAAGATATAAAGTAAAGTACAAGAACTTTTCCATGTGAAGATAAAATGGCAAGCGCTAGCATAAACAGCAGGACACCAGGAATAAAACGCCTAAAACCAGCTTACTTTGAGAAAACAAAGAAAATGATGAATTTTGGTGAATTAAATACACCATACCCTTTAAACACAGTAAGGTACACTGAAAATAGAAAAATATCAAACAATTCTGTTTTTTTAGTCCATAGAAGTCTAAGATTTGTATTTTGTCCTTGCAGTCAAATCAAACTAATTAAGTTGGGAAACCTTTATTTGAGTTGTGAGAATACAAATGAAAATTCTGGTGTTTTAAAAAATATAAATACAAATTGCAGATTTATGTTTGTGGAATATTGGCTTTGAATACGAATCCAAAAGGGTGGAATAAAAATGACAAACATTCCCAGGTCTCCCAGGTATCAAGTGTGCAACACAAGAAACATTGATTGAACAGCACATAGCAGATGGACTCTTGAGCCTGCAAGGCACCCTCCAAAGTGAACTGAACAAGTTCAAAGTACGTTCTCGCCAAGAATTTCAGAACGCAGTATTGTGGTTCTGCAGCTGGATCAGTCCAATGAAAGATGTCACCACTCAGGTAAAACTTTTCCTAGTGTTTCAATTTTATTTAAATAGATGATAAAATAAGAAACACAATTTTGAAGTTGGAGAAAATACCCGAGCCACCTCAGCTGACGTCTCTCAATGTGGAAGAACGGTGGCTCTACTCAGAGCCCCTCCCAGACTGCTGAGCTCCACTCTTGAAGGGGATGCCCAGGCACGTTGAAGAGGGAGCTCATTTCAACTGCTTGCATCCGGGATCTCTTTCTTTTGGCCATGACCCAAATTCGCCGACCAACGGTGAGTGCAGGGATGTAGACTTTCTTTACTGTAACAGATGGGTGCTGCACATGCATTACTGTAGGGGCCGCACTGATTCTTCTGTTGATCTCCTGCTCCATTCTCCCCTCATCCAAGAATCTCCTCTAATTGAGAGGAAATGGAGAAGCTGAACTTCACACTTAGTTGCGAACCACCCAAATGCAGGCTGCAAGTTTTGGCTGTAGGAGGCCGGCAGAACCACGTTGTCTGCAAAAAGTAGAGACAAAATCCCCTGGTCCCCAAGTGACAGCCTTGTCAGAGTCCAACATGCACTGGAAACAGGTCCAACTGAACCCCTGCAATGGGAACCAGACTCCTGGTCCACTTGTACAGAGACAGGATGGCCCCAGTAAAGGGCCACAGACCCTGGACTCCTGGGGGGCCTCATAAAATTCAATATGAGGAGCATGGTCAAATACCTTCTCTAAGTCCGTAAAGCACATGTGGAGCACCCTGTAGAGGGTGTGGAGCTGGTCTGATGTTCTACAGTCATCAATACCGTGAAGCAGAGACGACAACTGCTGCAGAAAGAACTGGGGAGGCTAAAAAGAGTGTTTTCAAGAAATGTATTGAAATGTCTAAAAAATGTGTTTGTGAGATCTTCTGTACTGAAAATGAATTTTGAAAGAAGCAGAGGAATGCTGGGATCTTAATTTTAAATAATAAATAAAGCCAGAAACTGGAGACACTGGTCAAGACAAATGGTTTTACTTTTCATACAATCAACAAAATCTGTCATACAGCTGGATAAAAGTTTCTATCAGTATTTTAGTATGCTCCAAAGACAATATTCTGTACACTGACAGAGAGGCTGTTTGTGCCGTTGCTTCATTTATGAATATTTTGCAACATGGTTTATCTTGACAGACATGTTGAAGAACAAATGCAATTCACTTGTGAAGAATGACATCTTTATTTTTCTTCTTGTTTAGAAGCATTTTAGATACATCTGTTTTCTTATGTTTTCATAAAAAATGCAGAGGAAGAGGACTAAATGCAGTACTTCTATTAAAATGACCACAACAGCAGTGAAGTACATAGGTCTTTACAATAGTAAGTCAATTATATATTTTTGTGATTACATGTTTATTTTAAGCTCTCCCAAGACTTTTATTGGCAAGTGGGCAGGGTCACCTCCCCATCATTACACTCCACACGCATCGGTACTCTGCCAACATGTGTTGTTCCTGGTTTACAAACAAATGTAAGATAATCCTCATGTGGCACGTATAGCTTATCGCTATTGCCACGGCCAAACCAAATATTATGTGTGTTCATTAACTGCTCGTTCACAGTGCAGGGTTCTGAAAAAGAAAAAAAAGGAAGAAAAATAATATTTACTTTGTCCATAAAACAGAAAAAAATAAAATAACACAGACAAAATTCAATACATTTGTTTTTGAATACAAAATTTCAGGATTCTATGCTGTTTCATAACTAAACATACAGTTAAATGAACCTTTGCATTTTATGTTTTACATTTTGTGGTTATTCACATACCACCATAAAAACTACAAAAAGGAGATTGTCCTCCATCTTTTTTTTTTGACGAGACCATGTAATCAGAATACTTCAACCATGTTTTACTTTTCCTTTGGTCTCCACATTTGTCTTTGAAATGGATGTGAATTGTTTGTACAATCAGATAAAAAGTTTTTCTTTAAGTGGAAATATTATGTAAAATAATGTGATGCACATATTAGAAAACATATGGCAGAAGCATGAACAGTGTAACTGCCTTATTATAAACAAATTTCTTTGAAATTTGTACACCTCCTGATGCTGAAATCTATAAACATGCATTTTTATTACTCATGTTAATATACAGATTTCCAGTAGGTTAGAGTCTCCCTGTCAGTACTAATAGTTTACATTAAGACAAAGTGTGGCAACATTACTTTATCTGAACGTTTGGCACCATTTTCTTTATGGAGCCGAGCTGTTAAAAAATAAGCTTGTTTACACGCTATATGTTCACCCAAACCCTGTATGTTGTGTGAGCTACTAGGGAAGATGCTTAGTAGATATAGTTTTATAAAATCACTTCTTTAGCTTTCCAGTTGTTTTTTGAGCTTTGAACAAAGCTGTTGAAAATCAAGGATGAGTTTTTGCAATCTGGCAGTTTTTAAATGATTTAACCACACTATTACTTTGTTTATCTTTTCTTATTCATTTTAAACATTGTATACTTTCAGGATTTCATGTTTTAAATATAAAAGACTTGTAACAATGTTAAATTTTTTACATTATTTTAAACCATGCAAAAAATTCTCTGTATGTGATAAGTGTCTGCGTTGATATCGTGCCATTACACATTTTATTATTCCTGATCTCATCTAGAAAAATCAGGGATTTCATATGAAAGATCAGCTTTTAAATCACACCTGGAAATATTACAGCATGCAAAATGAAAATTGTAAAGTTGACTTACTGAGGCATCTCATGTCTCCTATCCATACTCCGTTGTTGCAGGTTTTAAATGGTTCCTCGCTCATAGTATACATTTGCTGACAGATGTATTCAACTTTGTCACCATGTTGAAACACAGAACCTGAGCCAATATATGATTTTGTGTCTCCATCTGCAAGACGTGGTGGTGCTGAACAAACCATAGGAGCTAAAAGAATTTGGGCAATGAGAACAAAATTAGTTTAAGACGGTGCTTCATCACATTAACATGTAGATTTGGTATTTAAAATATACTTCAACACAAAATATACTTTTTCCAAACAGCAATGGCTTTTTCTTAACTTAGTGGTTCATGGACTTGGTCCAGACTGCAAATCTCATGCGGGAATGTTTGCTGGTCCAGGTTGGTAATTAATGTTCAAAAAGCACCAATTATGTGCTTTTATCAGCAATACACTGTCAAAATCCTAAAACTGTAGCTTCCATCTGGCAAAGAGTACTAAGGTGCCAAATCAGATTCTGGAAGAGGGCTGATGACCTTCAATAAATACTATGTGATCCAGCCTAGTGGTTTAGGCATAACAATGAGTTAATGTAAATTTAAAATTCAATGCAATGTCTTAAGTGGACTCAATGCTGCCTCCTAAAATAGAGATAAGTTTTGCTTTGCTGTCAAACACCTTCCAAGAATTGCTGTTTTGACATGGAAGTAAAAAACAAACAGTACGAGAAGGAGAATAAGACAAGAACTGATTTACCTCCACACTGTGGCGGGGGGTCGCTCCACTGTCCGTTTCCCAAACACTCAATTGATGCACTTCCTTGCATGAAGTCCGTACCACGATTACAAGCAAATGATAATATATCTCCTTTACTTAGAGCATTGCCTTGTACAAATGAAGTGATGCGCACATTTTCTGGTACTTCTGGTCGTTTGCATTTCTCTATTAAAGAACAGAAGTTTACAACATAAACAACAAAGGTTATAACTCAGTGAAACAAAGCACAAAATGATTTGTAACCCCCCCCCATTTCAGCATTAAAACCTTTTTGAAACCAATGACTTTACACTTTGAGGTAATTATCATAATTACATTCTGTTTTCCATCAATATAAAAGCTAACAATAAAAGCTGATTGTGTGAGGCTAATGAGGCAGATTGTTGACTATTGATTGTTATTTAATGACTAATGTTAAATAATATAATAAAAGTAAAGAAGTAATACGAAGGGTCAAAACTGGAGTCAACCAGAAGTATAAATCTACCTAAATATAAAGGTAGTTTTATGACAATGCTCGCAGACAGAACTGCATTGAGGATTTATTGAACAGAAAAGACCATATCAATAGAATGTTATTAACTATTTTTCACGTTAACTTGTAAACTGTATTGGATCAGTGAAGTGAGCATACCAGAACAGGTTGGCAACGGGGCATCCCACTTCCCAGTTTCTAAACACAGAATTTCATCAGAGCCCTCCAGATCATATTCATCCTCACAGGCAAATAATAATGTAGTTCCCGATTTCACTCGATTATCTCTGGGTGCAGAACCCAAAATTCCAAGATTAGGGTCCAATTGTGGAAGTTCACAAGGAATTCCTGGGAAAAGCAGACAAGACCAGGTAAAAGACGACAACTTTCAAAAACTGGTTCTGTTCCAGTTTTAGTCTACAATTCAATTAATATGCAGTAATAAGTAGAGTGCTTTAAAATGGTGACAGCAACAAGACTTTTAGACCAAAGAACCATCACCTTACCTGGACATTCTTCAGTTTTTTTCCACTTGCCGTTCTCACATGTTGCGTTGCCCCCTGCCGTTACACCAGGAGCAGTGCACATATACGGAATCACTTCTCCCTCCCTATATTCTTCTTTCTCCATGGCTGTCTCAACTGTCAGTCGGGAATCACTGAGCTTTTCACACCATTCTGAAACAGATTCAGACAATGTTTTTAGAGTTTAAATTGTTGGGTGTTCTGGAGTTATTTCAAATTACAACCACACCCTTAATCATCTGGCTGGCCTTTATCTGGTTTGTTTGCACAGTTAAACCTGGTTGCTCAGGCACCTACCTTCCACCTTCAATTCCATCAATAATTTATCTTTTTATCCCTAATTTATTCTCAACCCTCATCTCTTTTTCACTCATTCTTTTCACCTTGCAGTTCTTTTCAGGTCCAAGCAGGTCCAATATGTATTCTGACAAGCTTTATTTGTCACATCAAATGTACCTTTTTAAAGTATCATGCTAGAAGCAGGAATTAACTTTTTATTTTCCATTATGCACACCTTTCTGTATAAAATAATGTTTTTTTGTATTGGTCTGATTGTGTTTTCACAATTAACACAACGAACGGCTTGAAAGCATCAGTTTGTGTGTAATTCACCAACATAATTAGCCTGGGTACCATTCCGAACTTAGTCCCGCCCACAACGTTTTAGGTCGGGAAGTTCGGTCTGGCATTGCTCAATAGTAGCGCGAGTATGCTCGCCCAATATCTGGCGGGCCAATCAAATTGTCAGGGCGGGCTTTATACGATGATGGACAGATGATCAACAGTAACGTAATCATCCATGTCACCAAAGCGCGCTTGGGTTGAATTCGTTTACAACAACGATGGCTGCCGCTGGACAGTTGAGGTGTGTAGATTCTGCTATCAGGTCTGTTCTAGAAGATATCGACAGGTTTGTGTGTTGAAGGACTCCTTGGATCCTTACACTCTTTTTGCAACACCGGCAAAAATAGTAACGCTCATCTTCTTATGCTAGGCTAACAGTTGAGTTCCGTTGACAACAACTATGCGTCACTTAACATACGTCACACACTCCGTTGCTCTTATTGGTTGTAGGTCTATCCAATTGAGTGCAGATGAATTTTTTTTCCTGGTTCGTTCGAAACACGCCCCATAATCACAGCTCTATGGAGCAGTATCAGACTCAAATTCTGACTAGAATTGAGTATGACCATGTCAGGCTACAACATAATGTGTTTCACTCAGTAGAATGAGTTTCAGAAATAAGTAACTTTTCAATAAAAGTGCTTTTTCTTCTTCATTTGGCTTTTCCCTGTCAGTCGCCTAATTTATTAAACAAAACTATGTTTTCAACAGTGTTAATAGGTGGGTGTAGCTTTTATTTTTATTCTAAGACAATAAGCCTTCAGTTGGATATTTGGAGACTTTGGTTTGAAGTCCTAAAATTTGAAGTCTCTTTTTTGTCTGTTTATTAAATGAGATTATGTTTGAGGCTTGCTTTAGGTGACAGCTTGTGTTTTTTTAAAGCCAAATTCATGGAGGACAAAGAAACAAATTGGATATCAAAAAACCTCTTTGATGCAGGAACGTTTTTAATTTGAAAATTGTTCTGTTTGTTGTGGCAAAAATAATAATAATAGGAATCATAACGACAATCAAATTATTTGTAGTCATTTAGCCATTTCACACTTTTTGGTAGTTTTGATAATTCCTTTTTGGATGGTCCTAATGCTCATTATGGTCAAATGGTGTCATCTAACATTGAATGTTTCATATGGAAAGTGTGTTTCCCACTGACCATGGGGATTCCTTGTATCAGCTTAGTAAATCAATTGTTCTACACTTTGCTTCTATGCTTTATTTCTGTCATGAACAACTACTACTGGAGGAAGCTGCTTATATCTTTCTGCTCAATAGATAATAGATAACAGACTTTCATCTTTTATATGAATCAAATGAGGCTCAGAGCCAAAACAGATGGAAATAGCATCTACTATAAAATTTCCATGAAATTACATACAGTTGTATTAAATTATTAGTAAGATTTCTGAATCTTTTTACAACTTTTAACTGCTTAAATTATATAGACATATATATATAGACATACATATATATATATATATAGACATACATATATATATATATATAGACATACATATATATATATATATATATATATATATATATATATATATATATATATATATATATATATATATATATATATTGGTGGGCAACTTTGTCACTTGGAGTGAGCTGAACCATCTGCAGCTCAACGTGACAAAGACTAAGGAGCTAATTGTGGATCTGAGGAGGACAAAAACACATGTGACCCCTCTTTACATCCAGGGTGTCCCTGTGGACACTGTGGAGGAGTATAAGTACCTTGGAATGTACTTT
Source organism: Fundulus heteroclitus (assembly GCF_011125445.2). NCBI lineage: Eukaryota > Metazoa > Chordata > Actinopteri > Cyprinodontiformes > Fundulidae > Fundulus > Fundulus heteroclitus. The sequence continues at coordinate 10,535,038 of NC_046369.1, forward strand.
ACCAATAAGCTTGACTGGACCAGGAACACCGAGGCGGTCTACAAAAATGGTCAAATCCAACTCTTCTTCCTGAGGAGGCTAAGGTCCTTTAACATCTGTGGGACGCTGTTGAGGATGTTTTATGAGTCTTTTGTTGCCGGCACGCTCTTTTTCGCTGTCCCATGCTGGGGCAGTGGGCGGAGGGCTGCTGACAACAACAGACTAAATAAGGTGATCAAGAGGGCGGGGATGTTGTGGGGGAGGAGCTGGACACTCTGACGGCAGTGGCAGAGAGGAGGATGCTGTCCAGGCTACAGTCCATCTTAGACAATGTCTCACACCCTCTCCATGACACACTGACCCAGCAGATGAGCTCTTTTAGCAGAAGGCTCCTTACCCAGATGCACCACTGAGCACCACAGGAAATCATTCCTGCCTGTGGCTATCAATCTCTACAACGCCTCCCTCAGTTATCCTAACACCACCCCTCTGTAACTGTCTTTAATGCATTCTCTGTTCTGTTCTTGCACAAGTCACCATTACTTCAATAGGATTCCCAAGGGAAGTGATATGACTATTGTCATATGATATGTAAATATATATATACATAACAATGTGTATTCTGGAGCATGTAACAAAAGCAATTTCCCCCTGGGATCATTAAAGTATGGCTGAGTCTGATATATATATATATATATATATATATATATATATATATATATATATATATATATATATATATAATGGGTAAAGCATGGAGGTATGAAATGGTCTGAAGCAGAAAGAAACAAAACCACAATGTTTTGTTTAGAAATGGGGATATGAATTGATAAAGGGGCTAAACATTAATTGTACGATTAACCACAAGAACAACAACAAGGAACTTGTTGAAGGTTTCACAGAATAACTTTGTGAGGTGCATCTGTATGTACATACGGATACATTTGATGTTCTTGCTTTCCCATTTGCCATTTCTGCATGTGATGGAGGCTTCTTGCTCTATTTTATACTTTTCACGGCACTGATAAGTCACAGAGTGATTGTCCAAGTATTCCGTCTGATATGGCACAGTGATGACTGCATTCTCAACTTTGGGTGGTGGTCCACAGTGTTTAGCTGCAAGACATGAAAAACATGTAAGAAATTATGATAATCCTCTCTTTACAATTTTATAACAAGAGTATTTTAAAATGATTGACACGAATCACCGCTGCAGATTGTTTTTGCTAAAAATTTATTAAAACTCCAATGTCCATTTTCACAAGTTAGTTCCTGAGTCTCAGGAGCGTAACCTTCATTGCACTCTATCTTTGCACGTCTATTTTGAACAATCACTCTTCCATTGGAAATCAGAGGAGCTTCTCCACACATGCTTTTAGCTTAAAGACATCATTGGCAAAGCATATAATTCAAAGAATGTAGCGCCGTTGTCACCATAAATATACTGTCATACAGAGTATGTTTCACGCTCATTTTCTTTACAGAATAATTGAATGAATATAATATAATGAATATAATGAAGCATTATATATCCAAAAACCCACATTAATTTATAATGGACAAAAATTACACAAACCTGTCCATGTCTAATATTTAGCTAGGTGTAAACAATTGCAGTTGATTATTTTCATGGTAAAATTGACCAAAAGAGAAAATAGAGATTAATTACCTATACATGAATGAAGTTCGTCCCACGCACCGTCATTACATGTGGCCTCACCCCACCAGCTTTTGGTAGGAAGTTTGAAATTTTCATTACAGGAATAGTACAATTTATCTTCAAGAGGACCAACTGCAAATCCATTTGTAATCTCAGGTTTGTCACAATCCCTTATTGCTGTTAGTGATGAGGGAAAAAAAAGAATCATATTCCAGCTACCATGGTCAAAAAGTTAAATTCAACTTATTTTTAGACATTTTTGAGGCCTGGGTTTAGAGATGCAAATATTTCTCAGTTGATCTTGGTGTCCAATGTTAAATGTCCTGAAAGCATCTATGAAGTATACTCTATAGTTTTAACTACATGAACTATATAAAAATAAACAGCCTTTTTCTCTCTCTTGTCTGACATTCAATTCGACATTTGCTGTTAGCATTAGTTAGACTTATTAAAATTGTTTGCGTTTGCTAAATACCAGACTAATGACAAAAACGGTGTTTTAATACCTTCTTTAAAGTCAGATGTATTCATATAGTCCACTGTTCCTTAAGCCATTGATTAACTGCACAGGACGAATTTCATGTATGTTGCAATGATAAATAAAGATAATTATTTGGTCATCCTTTCACAAGCCTCCCAGGCGCTTCATGAAACAGCTCCATGTGTGCCAGAGATTAATAAAACCTGGTTATGAATTTGCTTCTCAACAGCAGAACAGAAACAAAAGACCTTGTGGACATACTGACTGAGGCTAGTAAGAGAGTATTATTATCCACAGTGAAGGGTGTCCTGTAACAACATGACCAGAAAGCCCTCTCTGAGAGGAAGAAGTCATCACTCCAAACCCAATGAAGTCTGGTTGCAGTGTGTGAATGCACAAAGGGATGAAGACTTTAATTTTTGGAAGTTTTTTGTGCTCTGATGAAACACAAACTATAGAGTTTAACTATAACAACCATTATTACCAATGGAGTAAGATGAAAGCCCAAGAAAACAATCCCAGCCCAGAAGGGTGGAAGTGGAAACATCACATTGTGTCGGTGTTTTACTTTAAGAGGGACAGGTGTAATATGTAAAAACTGTTTACCTTTTCCCACTTCCAGTTTTACTTCAGTGTAGATATCTTTTCCTGTTCTGGTCACTCCACACCAGTATTTCCCAGCGTCCTCAAAACTAAGATTAGAGATGATCACTTCGAAGATTCTTGATATTTTGTCATCATCGATGGAGTATTTGTATGTATTTCTTTGTGATGTCGTAATAAGAACATCATCACTACTACAGTCGTCCTTACACAGGTACTTTTCATAATCCTCATATCCTTCAGCATATGGACAGGAAACCACTGCAGCACTATCCTCATATTCGAACACAGTGATCACATCTTTATCACTGGTCACACAACTCAAAGCACCTAAAATGAGAAGTGAGCTTTAATTTAGTTTTTAGAACTATTTTCTTGTAGTAAAGAGAAGTCATTATCATTATCTGTTTCACTCCCTTGGAACTTATTCTACAAGCTTGATATCTGCAGGTTATCAGCTCAGGTGTTCTAATTCTAATGATTTTTTTTAGCATTATCTAACAAAAGAGGTAGATTTGTCTTACTGAAACACATCACAATGTAATAAAACAACTCACTGAAGAAAAGTTACACATTAAAGATCCAATAATATAACTTACAGCACATGGAGAGCAAGATGTGAAGACTCAACATCTTCACCTTCCTTCAGGCAACACCCCGACTAAAGCAGAAGTAAAGTTCAACCGCTTTTAAAAAGATTTTGAGGAAATTGCTGTCGACTGATGTCACATCGGGCTGGGTTTATATTCTATATATGTATCAAAGCATAGACATACAAGAACAGATGCTCTATCAGCTTTGCTTGCTCACAGAAACTATTTGCAAGGTGAAAGTACCAATTATGAACAGTAAACCAATACACCTATGCTTGGAAACTACTTTCTGAATAAAAAAGTGCTCAGTGTATTTTTTTTTAATGCAACAATAAATGTTAATGTTTTCCATGACTGACTCTGAAGCAACTAACACGTGGACATCAATATAATTAAGACTGGTTTGTTGAATGACTGTAGTGAGGCCAGAGGTAGTTTGAGACTGTTGACTGGCTGACGGGGAAGGGTCTGGTCACAGACTGAAATATGAACAAAGGGACAAGGTTGAGCACCAGCAGCAAGCAGGAAAGTAGGATGGTGCGGCACAGGCTGACTTACGGGATGGATGGGTAGTAGAGTCCAGAAGGTGCTCAGGTAGTCAGGGGAATGTGAAGGATGGCTTGGTGGAGCTGAGCATAGGAGGGTGGACAGGCATCAGTGTTGATGCCAGCAGATCAAGAGGAGCAGTGGTCATCTGGAGTGTCAAGAACCCTCTAGGGATTCACAACTGGATTCTCCAACAGCGGATCTTCTCGGGCACAGCTTGGAGAATGATCCTGACCAGGTTCCAGAGGGGATTGGTACCTAGGGAAGAGAACATGGACGTAAGCTAGAGAACAAGGAACCAGTAACGACTTTGAGCAAATGCTCTTACACCTTCCAGGTGTCTCCTGCTGCCTAAAGTACTCCTCTCGATTGCCATCGATGGAGAACACCTGGGGCTGGCATCTACCTGTCCCACCATACAGGAAACAGATGAGAAACACACCACACAACCACCAGTAGTCCGACACAGACCCATATACCTGACAGTTAATTTTGGTACTAACAATTGTTTAACAAGTGTAAACAACGAAACATAAATGAACTGAGGATTTATTACCATTAAATTATTTACATTTTCTGTAGTGAGATTTAGCAAAAGCCTGTGGTACTGTGTAGCCTCACTTCTGTCAGTCTGCTTTAGGGCAGCCGTGGCTTCAAGCATAGCTCACCAACATCAGGGTGAGAATGTATGCATGAATGGGTGAATAACTGAATAGTGTAAAGCGCTTTGGGGTCATCAGACTTGATAAAGCATTGTACAAGTACAAGACATCTATAGTCCTCAGGCATACGCTCATATGGGAAATTATAAACAGAGTTGCTTTTCAAAAACGGAGGTAGAACAAGAAGGCTGGTCAGAAACCAGCAGAAGCCATGCACTGCAAAGGACTCCAACTGCGGCTGATAACGCCAGTGGAGCAACAGCGCTCCAGAAGACACCAGCAGGTGTAGTGCAAAAACAAAACAAAAATTGGTTGAAAAGTAGCCCTCAGGGCCTCAGATAAGCAGATTCCAAAAGCACAGCCACATCACAAACAGCTGACATGAAGCAGGAGTAACAAAAACGCACACAACGCCACCTGCCCAACTATTAAGGTGTCTGCCTCACCCATCATTCAGTGGTGCGCTCCGATCAGCACCTGGGGCTCACAGAGTGGGACCATGGAAGAACATCTCACCAGTGACTAGTCAAACAGTTTTCAATCCAGTTCCTTCGACAACTGCCGCTCAGTCCTCAAAAATGTTGGCTCTTTTTGTTGGGCAATGTTGCAGGATCCTCAGACCAAGGATATTTTACATGCCAATGGGCCTCGTCACAGTGGTAGTCTCCTGTTGAATAAGACAAACCACTCTACACCAGCTCCAGTTCTCGCTCCTCAATGAGGGTCATCTCCTTTCCTCCAGCCTGGCATTTTCCACATCGGCACCTCCCACACTTGGGCTCACATTTACTTTGGAGCTACTACTACTAGTGATACTACTACTATTACTGATACTACTACTACTACTGATACTACTACTACAACTGTTACTGCTACTGATACAACTACTACTACTACTGATACTACTACTACTGATACTACTACTACTACTACTGATACTACTACTACCACCACTACTACTGATACAATTACTACTACTTCTGCTACTATTACTACTACTACTACTACTATTACTATTACTACTACTACTACTACTACTACTACTACTACTACTACTACTACTGCTGCTGCTACTACTACTACTACTACTACTACTGTTTAACTAGTTCAGCTCTTTCATAAAATTCTTCTAATCTTTGTGGGATACATCCTATATTCTTGGATGGAAAACGGTGTGTCTTTCGACTTTTTCATTCCTGGACGTTTGAAACGTTTGCATGTTTGGATTCAGGATACTTGGACTTCTACTTATTGGTTTTTGTGGATTTTTGATGTATCAGCAAATACAGCGGATGTCGGTAGCCATTTGGCCTTAAAGAGGCTGCCGGCTGCATATGACGCGCTCACTAAGGCAGTGAACGGACACTCAAAGGGGTGATGGGATAAAATCTGGAAGTAAGGCGCAGAAAAGCCCAACAATTTGGAAAATTGGATTTCACCATTTGGAGCCAACAAAAGACTTAAAGCTGACAGGAAAGTCAGTGCAGCTTGTTCATAACAAATAACATATTGGTGTGCCCTCCCTATCTCTACTCCTGGATTGTTATGGCGAGAGAGCTCAGAACTGTACCCTGCTACCCCCTCACCCGCTGACATCTACGGATGCTTTCTGAACTGTTGGCTGGCTGATAACATCAAGGACAATGGCCTCTGGAGAGTGTTCACGGAAATATAAACACTTTCACCCAAACAGACACACATAACCGATGCTCATATAAACTGATGAAAATACACGCTACTGGTCTCAAATGTTTAACTTCTGCTATATGTGTTTCGTCTTATTTGTGCTTTTTGTGCAAGAGGTTTTTTGATATCTCACACTGTATCCTGTTATAGGATAAAGTTTGAGTTATGTTTTTTCCCTCCCACCTTCTTTTTTTGTGGCCTCTATCTTTTCACAGAGTAATGGCAGCGCCATGTGGGCACCGTGTGGCTACCTTGGCAGCAAGGCCTCAGTAAATCGTCTCCCCCTGAAATGTTTGTGATATTTATTTGCTTGTTATGGCGGTTGTACTGAAACAACAATTTCCCTCTGGGATTATTAAAGTATTTCTGATTCTGATAATCCTTCATCTTTTTTCCTTTCATGTTCAAATTGATTCATCTTTGATTTCAATGTTTTTCACCTAGTTTTTCTCTTCTGCAGGGATCTTATGCATCTTCTGCTCAAATCATTCTGCAGATTAGCATTCTCACTCGCAGTTTTTCTAGTTACTTTTAGATTTTATATTGTCACTGTAACAATAACTCCTGCATTTTATTTTTCAACTGGTCATACTTTATATGTTTTTATGGTTTGCAGTACATTTCTCTGTGTAGAATTTAATAATAATAATTGAACTTTATTGATCTCACAATGGAGAAATTCACTTCTGCATCTTAACCCATCCCCTTGGGGAGCAGTAGGCTGCCACTGTGTGGCTCCTGGGGAGCAATTGGGGATTAAGGGTCTTGCTCAGGGACCCAGAATGGCAGCTTGTGGGAGTTGAACTCAGAACCTCTGGGACCGAAGCTCTGTGCTCTAACCAGTAGGCCACCACTCCCCCTTCTCTGCTTTTAACCCATCCCCTTGGGGAGCAGTGGGCTGCCATGTGCAGCATGGCAGAGCAAAGGTTAAGGGTCTTAGAGGTGAGGCAGCACAGAGGTGAGAGTAGTGGAGCTGATGACTCCTCTGCCTGGACTAGGAGGAGACATGCCGGGCTACTTACTTGAAATTGAAAATAATTTACTCAGAAACAGATAACATTTGGTCTCACTTAAACAATTTGTTTCTTCAATTTGAGTAAATTTTACTCAGACAAATGTTGTGTTTTATTGTTATAGCCGCTTTGATGTTTTCCAGTCTGGCTTCCGTGCTCACCACAGTACAGAGACCGCCCTTATCAAGTTATTTAATGACATCCATATAAATACAGACTGTGGAAGAACCACCGTGCTGGTTCTATTGGACCTCAGTGCAGCATTTGATACTGTCGATCATTCCATTCTGTTAAAGCGCCTGGAGAACTGGGTCGGTCTCTCTGGTACAGCTCTCAACTGGTTTAAATCCTACTTAAAGGACAGGGAATTTTTTGTATCAGTAGGTAACTTTACATCAGAGATGACAAAAATCACATGTGGGGTTCCCCAAGGGTCCATCCTGGGTTCCCTCCTTTTCAATATCTACATGCTCCCTCTTGCTCAGATAATAAAAAACAACAACATCAGCTACCATAACTATGCAGACGACACACAGCTCTACATCACCATGTCACCAGGTGACTATGAACCAGTTCAGGCACTGAATAAATGCCTAGAAGAAATCAATACGTGGATGTGCCAAAATTTTCTTCAGTTGAATAAAAACAAAACAGAAGTAATAACATTTGGACCAATAGAGGAGAGATCAAAAGTTGGCACACAGCTCCAGCTGCTTCAGCTAAAAACCACCAATCAGGCCCGAAATTTGGGAGTAGTGATGGACTCAGACCTGAACCTCCAAAAGCACCTAAAGACAGTTACAAGGTAGGCTTTCTATCACCTGAAGAACATTTCTAGAATTAAAGGACTGATGTCTCAGCAGGATCTGGAAAAACTAATCCATGCGTTTATTTTTAGTCGAATAGATTACTGCAACGGTGTTTTCACAGGTCTGCCTAAAAAGTGGATCAGACAGCTGCAGCTGATCCAGAACGCTGCTGCCCACGTCCTCACTAAGACTAAGAAAGTAGAGCACATAACCCCAGTTCTAAAGTCCTTACACTGGCTCCCTGTATCTCAGAGAATAGACTTTAAAATCCTTCTGTTAGTCTATAAATCCCTAAATGGCTTAGCACCTAAATACATCACAGACTTGTTATCAGTGTATCAACCCTCCAGACCACTAAGGTCTTCTGGCTCCAGCCTACTCTGCATACCTAGAACCAGAACTAAACACGGAGAAGCAGCATTTAGTTCCTATGCTCCACTTATCTGGAACAAACTTCCAGAAAATTGTAAAGGTGCGGAAAGCATGAGTTCCTTTAAATCAAGATTAAAAACACATTTGTTTAGGATTGCCTTCAACTGTTCTTGTTAACTGAATCACCACTTCTTTGTTCTAATTTCTATCTACATTTTATTCCTACTTGCTTTTATTCTGTTTTAATTTGCTATATTTTAATCATGTAAAGCACTTTGCATTGTCCCTGTACTGAATTGTGCTATATAAATAAATTTGCCTTGCCTTGCATTGCCTTGCCTTATTGCTGTCTGTCTTGTCCACTATGATGTGTGCTCCTACCTTCCTTGACCAGGTCACCTTTGTGAAAAAGGGTTGATCTCTTTGTGTGTTTTACCGGCTTAAATAAAGGTTTAATAATAATAAAAAACAACAATAACAGTTTATCACTGCTGTGTGGAACAACGCTGTCTCTACATGTGATTTATGAATGCCCTGATGGTGCTCTGAGACGTCTTCTTATTTGTGGGTTATATTTAGAAATGTTTTGTGAAGTTCTATTTCATCCCTCCTGACTGCCAGAGGGCGATGCTGAAAGCACTGAATGTTCCCTTCGGGCATACGCAGTTCGAGTAATTATACACCTATGACGCTGGATGACCACTCAGAGGCTATATAGCCTGGTGTCATCCTTTGCTCTGTCCCTTTTTTCTCCTCGCAAGCGCTTCGCTATCTTCCCCGTTGTTTGACACCCCATCTCTCGCTGGAGTTGCGGTTTTCCTCTGCCCTCCCAGGGCTGCAACGGGTTGTTCTGTTGGAAGTTTTTCAGAAGGTAAGTTCGCTGTTTGCTGGTGAAGGTAGCGTGCGCGCCCCTCTCAACTCACGGCTTCTTGTTATCGTGTTACCTACAGCTTGGGCTGTTTTGGTTGGGAACTGGTGATGGCAGCGCTTTCGCCCCTACTCCCGGCGTGACCAACTTCATTTACCGAAGTTGGAATATGGCTAACGTTGTTAGCTCCTTTGATTTATTGGTTTTATAACTGGTGACGGTAGCGTGTTCGCCCCCTCTCCCAGTGTGACCAACTTCATTTACTGAAGTTTGAATATGACTAACGTTGTTAGTTTCTTTGGTTTATTAGTTTTATACCTTGTGACAGCAGCGTTTCCGTCCCCTCTCCCAGTGTGACTAATTTCATTTACTGAAGCTTGAATATGGCTAACGTTGTTAGCTCCTTTGGTTTATTGGTTTTATAACTGGTGATGGTAGCATGTTCGCCCCCTCTCCCAATGTCAGCCTCCTTGTGTTTGCAGCCTCTTTCGTGGCTTTGCTAAAATTGGTGACGGCTGAGTTCGCGCTCCCTCTCCCGATTTTAGCTCATTTTCATTTCTTAATTGGGCTGAGCCTTGTGGACCTCCGACATGGATGGCTCCAACAGCTGCATGGATTGTGGGGCTGCCCTCTAGGCAGAGGATGGCCACTACCTGTGCCCTACCTGCCTTGGACACGAGCACCTTGTGAAGGCGCTGTCCGAGAACCCCTGCATGAATTGTAGTTTAATGCCCCATGCAGTGAGGGTGGCTCGGTTGGCCCAGTTGTGCCCCCAGGAGGGTTCTAACCTTCCACTCTCTGGGCAGATGGCTCCCCCCAGGCGTTCTAAGCGCTGTGGTGGGACCGCGGTCTCAGCGCCCCCCCTCCCCTTGGAGGAGACGGGCCAAACTTCAACAGAGCCTGGCCACAAGGGTGGAGCAGTTGTCAGCGGAGTTGGCAGAGATGAAGTCTTTGTTGCAGACATGTCAGTCTGATGCCTCTCTTCCAGTGGCTGGGCTCTCTTCCCCACCCATGCCTGAACTATTAGCGGATGAGGACTTCATATCTCTGGCTGCCTCTGCTTCTCATTTTAGAGATGAGGAGGACAGGGTCCTCTCAAGCCTCTGACACAGGGTCATTTTCATCCCAGAGTGCAGTTGGAGAGGCCGGTGACAGTTCCATGCGGGATGTCATGTCTATGGCCCTGAAGCAGCTGCAGCTGGAATTCCCACAAGAAGAGGTATTTGACTCCGGGAGTACCTTTTTCAGGCGCGGACGGGCTCCAACTCCCTTTTCTGTACCTCCATCAGAGGAGTACCTTAAGGAGTTGCACGCTTGTTGGCAGGACCCGAGAGCGTTGTCACAGATCTCCTCAGACGGTCGGGTGTTAGCTGCCATGCACGAGTCGGTGAAGGCCAGCCTGGACCGTATGCCAGCAGTTCAGCCCGCTGTCGCTTCACTGATTGTGTCCCCAGATGAAGCCCTGCGTCCTGACGTCAGATGCCCGCGGACTCAATGCTGAGTTACGGATGACCTCCTGTGTAAGGCATACAATGCAGTAGTGCGTGCTGGCCGCTTTGGCAACTCCCTGGCGAACCTCATGTTCGCCCTCTCTGCATCTGTTCAGGACGCTGGTGGTGCAGCTGCAGCGGTTGGTTTTACTGACACAGCATTGCAGGCCTCTGCGCTGATGACCAGAGAGCTTGACCGTGTCATGTCATTCCTTGTCCAAGCTCGCAGACAGATCTGGCGTGCACAATCTCCTCTCACCGAGGCATGCTGTAGGACCCTCCGGGATGTCCCGGTTGTGCCATGGGAGTTGTTTAGATCAACTGCCCTGGAGGCGCTGGAGCGGACTATTCAGGGGTGTCAGGCCAGCCAGCAGCTTTCTGGCCTTCGCAGGAGCGTACCCCCCTTTCCTCAGTGCTTGGGGTGCCCTGCTGCTACCTCCGGTGCTCGTCCACAGCCCCGAACTGATAATAGACCTGGTGGTTCCTATCTCCACGATGTGCGGCAGTCTGAGGATGTTGACCCTGAGACAGACTGAGGAAAGGTTGGGAAAAAAGATTCTCTTTTCTCATTTGCGGTTTCATTTGGCAGAAGTAAAAGTGCTGAAGTAGTCAATGGTATTTATATTAAATTCACAAGAATTGTGCTTCTGTGTACGCTGGGCGGCCTCCAAGAAGGCGGTGAGCGACGGAAATAGGAGAGGCTCATTCGTGGATGTCCTCAACTGAACTCGCCGAGCTTAAAGGCTCGGTGAAGTTTTGCATTTCAAGAGGAAAAAGTTTAAATTTGCTGACTCTACATTTGCATGGACGATAGACAATACACAGGCTACAGGTAAACACTGCTCCCAGAGCCCCATTGTTTCTTTGCCCAACAACCTTCAACACCGCTCCAGAGTTGGAAGCCCCATGTTTTTGAAATGTTTTAAAGTCACCAACATACATTTCCAAATTAAAACTGTTCAATTAAATCGAAACACATTTACTGCACAGGCCCTGACTGCAGACTGTGTGCCCAATAGAGCCTGAAATCCAACAAGTAAACACAGATTTGGCTGAAAGGTTTCAGGTGTCCGTATCAGTTAGTGAGAGCATGATTCAAAAAGGTTTATTTATTCATTCAGTTCAAAAAGTCAGGCTTCTAGACTTTTTAGAATCTAGACAAATTAAAAATTGAGTGATGTATTGTTTTATTTCAGTTGATTTTGATGATTATGCATTACATCCAATTGCAGGAAATTTAGATATTTGAGAAAAAAATAAAACATTTTAACTCAGAAATGTCAGCTTACTGAAAAGTATGTCCATGTATTGTCCAGTATACACACCTAATACTTGGTTGGGGCTCCGTTAACATGAATCATTGCATCAGTGTGGTGCGGCATGGAGGGGATCAGCCTCTGGTTCTGCTGAGATGTAATGCAAACCCAGGTTGCTTTGATATTTCTTCTGGTATTTCTCATTTTACACTCCATGGACCCTACCACTTTTCTGTGGGGTTAAGGTCAGTCCACTTTACTGGCCAACCTATCACAGTAATACACTTGATATCCATATTAAATGTAATCTTTGCTTTCATCTGAAAAGAGGACTTTGGTCCATTGAGCAGTTGTTCTGTTGTTTTTAGGCATAGCCCTGGAAAGATGCTTCAATGCAAGGATGGCAACAATTTTAGTTTGTGTCCCAGTGGCAGGTCTTAAGGCTGCAGTCCACGCTTTATGAATCTCTTCAGTAGACTTTGCAGAATCCTCTTAAGGCTGTGGCTATTCCTGTTGTATGTTCATGCCCATTTACCATATGTTTTCCTTCCACTCAGTTTTCCATTGATGTGCTTGGATGCAGCACCTCCATAATAGATCATAATATGGTTTTATTTCAAGATTAAGCAAAATAAACGTTCAAAATACATTATTTGTATGTGGAATAAATTTATAAAATGCTTTCCAAAAGCCTAGAAGCACAAATTTGGCTTTCTGAGAAAAAGCTACGTTTAATTTTCAGCAGATGGACTATATTCCAGTAGGGTCACTGACGTGGGGTTGAACAATGTATAACCTTAGAATCAGCTTTATTCATCAGCCCTGTGCACGCAAACAAGGAATTTGAAGTTCCCTTTTATAGGTGTGTGTGTTGATGTAAGACTTGTTTTGAAATAGTTCCTCAAAGGGTCAGATTTTTTTCTAACTTCCCTGCAGTCGTTCTGTTTTCTTTAACTCAGCTCTTTGACTTTTAGGATCACTTTCTCTTCTTCAAATTGAGTTGACGCCCAGGGCCAACATGTCGTAATCTTGTTCCTAAATTTCAGAGAGAAATTTAGCATATTCTGCATTTCTCATACAAAGACAAAAACCAGGAGGAAAATGGAAAAATAAAATAAATAATGAGAAGAACAAATAACTCATGTTTAATCTGGTTGGATAATTTTAAATGGAGGAAGCTATTGCATTTATCTGATTGATCAGAACTAATTTAAAGGTTAGGCAAGATTCCTTTAATTATTGTTTTATAAACTTGCTTTTTGAGAATATTGGAAGATTTAACACAGGTGTTGGGAGGGTTGAGATGGGTCCAACGTCACTATTATTGCCTTTCTGATGCATCAGTCTTTATATATCTGCCAGTGCAGGAAGACGGGCAATGATGATCTTTTCTGCCATCCTCAACGTTCTGCAGGGTTTTCTTGTCTGCAGCAGATACCATGCAATGGCGCACCTGGTAGGATTTAATGTTGTTGACCCTTTTAACAGCAGTACCATTGGTGGCCAGCAGGGGGAACTCACTGCTGTTTCTTCTGAAGTCCAGAACCACTTCCTTGGTTTTCTCCCTATTGAGAGAGAGACTGCTGTTGTCACAGGGCCAGGTCAGCTCCTCTCTGTATAGTGTGTCGTTCTTCTTATCAATGAGACTCACCACTACAGTGTCACCTGCAAATTTGATGGTTAGGTTTGATTTGAACCTAGCCGTGCCGTCATTTGTCATCAGGGTGAAAAAAAGAGGTCTAAGCACACAGCCCTGGGGGGAGCCGGTGTTCGGTGTGTTACGACCTGGGTCATTGGCCGTGACAAAAACCCACAGAGACATTCATTTAAGAAAATGATCTATTTATTGAAGTAACATCTTTGGGTTCGCCGAAAGAACGAGGCTTGGAAAGCCTCCCTCTGTCTCCAGGTGTAAGGGATCACAAGTGGAAGTTCTCAGTCAGGTTTTAAACGTTCTAGGGAGATTGGGCAGGTGCTCCCAGTCAAGCTGATTGCCACAGCTGATCAGGACCTGCAAACAGCTAAACATGCAAACAGGTCCCGCCAAATCAAATGAGGCTGTCACACCTCCCTCCATAAAAACAGGGTTCCATCCCAACAAGAAACCAAATCCCAAATTACACTACCCAAAAGTAGGTGTTAACAATCCCAACACACTATAGAACCATTTTATCTTTATACTTTGAGCATTGACGAAGTATGCTAAGAATGCCTGATCTAGAAAACTGGCCTGATGTGAAGTCACTCACCTCCATCTTGCCTACAAACTTCCCCCTTCAGCAACCTGGTACCAGTGGGAAGAAGTTTAAGAAGGAAAAGACAAGAACAACCAAGGAGCTGGATAATACAGTGACTATTAACTATTTGGAGCTCGAGACAATGCATCTGCCACCATATTGTCTGAACCCTTTATATGCCGAATAAGAAACCAGTAAGATTATCAAAACAATGACCACCGAATCAATCGTTGATTTTTATGTAGAGTTGAAAAAAGTGAATAGATTGTGGTCTGTGTAGACCTCATTAGGGACCACAGCGGACCCAAGTACACGTCAAAATGTTTTAGGGCCCAAATTAACGGCAGTATCTCCTTCTCAGTAGTAGAATAGTTCAACTACTGACTGTTAAATTTGTTTGGGAAAAAAACTCACTGGTTTTTCAAAACATAAATCATCTGTTTGCAGGAGTACAGCTCCTGTTGCCACTTGCAGAGAAAAAGTCCTATCAAACCGTGTAGCTGTGAGAACTGGGGCATTGGATAACATTGACTTAACTCCCTCAAAAGTGTGTTTGTAAACTGCTGACCAGACAAATGCTTTTTTAAATTTTCAACAGGTCAGTTCGGTAGTATCCCAGCAGACCTAGAAACCTCATAAGTTATTTTTTTGTTGTAGGAACAGAATACTCTTTCACAGCTTTAATTTATTGCCCAACTACATGACCCATGTATGTCAAAGTAGTCTGAGCAAACTAAAGTTTTGCCAGATTTACAGTTAAATGTACACGAGCCAAACAAATAAAAAGGGCACCAATGTGTTTCAAATTAGTGTGCCATGTGTTGCAACAAATCACAACATTATCCAAATAAACCATACAGCCTTCCAGGTCTCCTGGGGTTTTAGTAGTCATTAGCCTCTGAAATTTAGCCTGAGCATTTTGTAAACCAAAGGGCATGACCTTGTAGGAATACAAAGCTGAAATTTCACTTGCACAGTCAGAATAAAGGGACCTGTCAATAGCCCTTTAACAGGTCAAAGTTACTGACTTACTTAGCACGGCATACCTTGTCCACACGGTCCTCCATCCTTACAAGAGGAAACATATCTGGTTTGGTTCATCTGACTTCACATTCACCTTGCAAAAGTGTGCACAAAATCTATAAGTATCATCAGATTTTGGTACCAAAATACAAGGTGATGACCAACTTCAAGATGAGGGTTCTGCAGTGCTGTTATCCAACATATATTTTACCTCAGCCTCCAAGCACCTCCCTTTCTCAGGATTAACGCGGTAGAATCTTTGTTTATTTGGCTGGGCTTCACCAACATCTATATCATGTTCAATGAGGTGGATCTGAGAGGGAACATCACCAAACACGGGAAAACTTAATCAGATCACTTAACAGCACCTGCAGATTACCAAGGGTTTCTTAATCTTTCAAGTGGATCTTGCAACACGGCAGAATCAGCAGAGGGCATACCATCTTCTGTCTCAGCTTCTACCAGTTGTGGAGTAGAAATTAGATTTTCTTCCAACCAAGCAGGCAGGAATGGCATTTTCTGTAATAGACATGTCAGAGGAAGAAGTTAAACGATTATAGTAGGGCTTTAACAAGTTCACATGACAGAGTTGAGTGGATTTTCTTGTCAGGAGTTACGACAATATAGTTGTGCTCCGACACTCTTTTTAGAACCTTGTAAAGCCCAATAAACGTTGCCTCGAATGGTGAGCCAACAATAGGTGACCAAAACCTGATCTCCAACCTCAAACTCACAGTACTCTGCATGCTTGTCATACAATATTTTCATTTTGCTTTGTACAGAAGGGAGATTCTGTTTTGCAAACACCCCTGCTGTTTATAATCTATTATTATTTGTTTTAGGAGGCTCTGCTTCTCTACTTTGATCAGCCAACAAAGCAAGTGGACTACGCACTTAATGCCCAAAGACCAGATCATTTGAACTGAAACCAGTGCTCTCAATTCTCGAGCTGCCATCAACAACCAGGGCAAACCCTCTTCCCAGTTTTTCTCCAACTGTGTGCAATAATGACTTCAAAGTCTGATGGAAGCGTCCTAAAGCACCCCGACTTTCTGCATGATAGCCAGATGATTTGTTGTGCTTAACATCAAGTTGTTTCAACGCCGGTGAAAACAAATGTGAAGAAAAGTGTGATCCTTGATCCATCTGTATAATTTTTGGAATGCTAAAACCCGAAATGAACTGTGTCATCTACGCACGGCTGCTCTAGCAGTTATTGTCCTCAACGGATAAGCAGCTGGATAACTGACAGCTGGTATACGAACCAGTGGAGCAGGAAGAATGCTCCCATTTGGTTTCCCCACAAGCTGGCACGTATGACATGTCTTATCATAAGCAGCGATGTCCCTCTTTAATCGTGGTCAGAAAAAAATGTCACAAAATGTATTCATAAGTTTTCCTCACAGCCCCAAGGCCAGTATCATCATGAGCCAACTTCATGGCAAAGTCACAAAACTTAGCTGGTAATCGCTTGACTAACAGGATCTCCCACAAGATGTTCACTGTGAGGCACGGATTTTCTCAGTAGCAACCCATTATGCCAGTAAAATTTTTTGATTTCTTCTGGGGAAAGCACCTGTTCAAACAAGCTACTCAATGAATGATCTGCTTGCTGTTCAGCTTTTAGGTCTGCTTGTGACACTGCAAGAGCCAAGTCCGACAGATGGCACTTTTGCATCTCTGCAAACAAGGGATACCATACCATCTGACATAAAAGGTAAAAAAGAATCCACTTTACTCATAGTTGTGTCCCCACATGTTACCAAAGCTGATGACACATTTGGGACAGATGTCACCAAACAAGCTCCTTTTGCATCCATTGTAGGGCCACTATGCTTAGCCTGAGCTTTCAACGAAAAACAGTTAACTTATCAACATTCTCTTTTGTGACACAAGATTGCTGACTTTTTCGGGATTTCGCATCCCTCAACCTCTGATTTCTGATCTACCTGAAGATCAGGTAATCGGCATTTATTCAGTCTTTGCACAATGTCACTACTCACTTTATTCTTGCACAATGTCACTATTCACTTTTATATATATTATATTATATATATATATAATATTATCTATATATATATATATATTATATATATGTATAATTATATATATATGTATAGATATCTATATATGTTATATGTATATGTATATATATGTATATGTATACTACTGTATATGTATATCTAATCTACATCTCTCTTCTGTCTCATATGACTCGTCCATCTCTGTCTATCTCATCTCTGTCTCTTACTAGTCCGCATGTCTCTCTCTCTCATCGCATCTCTCAGTCTGCTATCTTCTCTCTCTCTCTATCTCTGTCTCGGTCTCTTCTCCTGTCTCTGTCTCTCTCTCTACTCTACTCTCGCTCTCTGGTCTCTCTGTCCGCTTCTGTCTCTCTCTCTCTCTATCCCGTCGCTCGTCTCTCTTCTCATCTCATCTCTCTCTCTCTCATCTCTCTCTTCTCTCGGGCTGGGCAAGTTAACGCGTTAATTTCGCGTTAATTCATTAGACTATTAACGCCGATATTTATTTTATCGCGCATTAACGCATGTTGCTCACATGCTTTCAGTCAGTGTCAGTCAGCACGCGCACTGACTGCAGCACTCTGGTGCTCCCCCTCCCCTCTCGTACATGGCTCAGCGGCGCCAGCCAATCAGCACGCAGGCTAAGCCTGGCCCGCCCACTCAGCTCTCACACAAACTCAACACACAAACAGCTGAGAGAGACCGCAGCAGCGGAAAAACACGAACTGGGGAAGTAGCACCGTTTGGCTTTATTTTAATACCGTAAATGAAATCATGCTGTATGTTTTGTAAAAAGCCGGTTCATTTCAGTGGAAACACAACAAATTTATCTAAGCACGTGAAAAAACATTAAAACGTCGAGCCACAGAAACGGAGAGAGGAGACAAAACTTCTGTCATTGCCCCGACAGACCCACAGACTGACGTCCCTGACTGAGGCGTTTCAGTCCTCCAGAACATCCAGGTAGATCAGTGGTCATCTTCAGCAGCAGTTCATGTTAACTTTCAAAGTAGATATTATCTATCATATGTTACTGGAGCCCACACAGAAAATGTAATTAAGACCTTGAAAGAACCCAGTACATATATTAAAAAGTGTCATTTAAGATAAGATAACATTAGCTAATCCTTTTTTTATCCCACGACGGGGAAATTTATAGGATTAAAGCAACAGGCAGGTGCGCACAACACAGACAAAATTATATAAGGATTGAAATATATAAGAGGTGGATTAGCGAAAAAACACTGAACATAACATTATTGTTATTATTATTATTATTATTATTTAATTGTAATAATAAAATAAAAACCACAAAACCCAAAAGGTCAACAGTTTCATGATACATCAAGCTTAGGGACTGGCTAATATACAGCAGGTCAAAAAAGGCCATATTTTGGCTGCAGTGCTTGCTGTTCTCTTATGAAGAAAAGATCAACTAGTGCACTAAATTCAATAGATGGGTTGAAAATATCCAGTATAAAATAAGTGCTACAAATGTTACAACACTTTTGTTCATATGGCAGCAGAACATTAAAATAAAAGTGCTCTTTACACTACTTTTGAATTCATTCTTGGAGTTTGCGCATACAATGCGATTAATCATGGTTAATTGGGCAAATTATGCGATTAATCACGATTAAAAATTTTAATCGTTGCCCAGCCCTAATATATATATACATACATACATACATACATACATACATACATACATACATACACACATACATACATACATACATACATACATACATACATACATACATACATACATGTACTTACTTGTTTATATATATAAAAATGTTTGTTTATCTGGAGCATGTAGCACAAGTAATTTCCCTCTGGGATTTTTAAAGTATGTCTGATTCTGATTCTGAGACAAAAGATACAGATCCTATGTTACATCCAAGAGTAGCAGTATAAGCATTCGAGTCTCCAAAACTGTCAGCAAAATGTTTACTAAGCTCTGCATTACATTCTAAAACAGAGCACCTTACTTATGCATCTACTGCTTATCTAGCTCTATATAAATGGTAGTATTAGTTTTACTTTACAAATATTTTTTGGATGCAATTGATTTGAATTAAATAACATTATATAAGGTATATGCTGTGTTTTGAAGTCTCTACTTTATGTCTGTATGGTTTCTCGTTAATAAATTACATGTTTGCCCCAGCAGCTGATCTCACTTCCAGTTAGCCAAAGCCTTCTCTGCCAACAGGCCAGGGTCAGTCAACCTACACATCTGTACTTTGACTGTAACTCTCATTTTTGTACACTTATGTATACTCATGTACAGAGACAGGATGACCCCAGTAAAGTAAATGTAAAAAAATGTGTTTGTGAGATCTTCTGCCCAGGAAATAGCTTGTAAATTACTGTACTGAAAATGAATTTTAAAAAACAGAGGAATGCAGGGATCTTAATTTTAAATATTAAAGTAAAGCCGGAAATTATACTGACTGAAGACACTGATCAAGTCAAATGGTTTTACTTTTCATACAGTCAACAAAATCTGTCATACAGCTGGATAAAAGTTTCTATCAGTATTTTATTTAGTATGCTCCGAATACAATATTATGTAGACTGACAGAGAGGCTGTTTGTGCCATTGCTTCATTTATGAATATTTTGCAACATGTTTTATCTCAACACACATGTTGAAGAACAAATGCAATTCACTTGTGAAGAATGACATATTTTTTTTCTTCTTGTTTGGAAGGATTTTAGATTCATCTGTTTCTTATGTTTTCCTAAAAAATGCAGAGGAAGAGGACTAAATGCAGCATTTCTATTAACATGACCACAGCAGCAGTGAAGTACATAGGTCTTTACAATAGTAAGTCAATTACATATTTTTGTGATTACATGTCTGTGACCCTGCAAGTGGGCAGGGTCACCTCCCCATCATTACACTGCACACGCATCGGTACTCTGCCATCATGTGTTGTTCCTGGCATACATATAAATAGAAGGTGATCCTTATGTGGCACTAATAGCTCTTTGCGATTACCACGGATAAACAAAATATCATGTGTGAGAAATAACTCCTGGTTCAGAGTGCAGGGTTCTGAAAAAGAAAAAAAGGAAGAAAAATAATATTTACTTTGTCCATAAAACAGAAAAAAATAACACAGGCCAAATTCAATACATTTGTTTTTCAATACTAAATTTCAGGATTCTATGCTGTTTCATAACTAAACATACAGTTAAATGAACCTTTGCATTTTATTTTTTACATTTTGTGGTTACATACCACCATAAAAACTACAAAACTACTTTTTTTTTTTACAACACCATGTAATCAGAATACTTCAACCATGTTTTACTTTTCCTTTGGTCTCCACATTTGTCTTTTGGCATTGAAATTGATGTGAATTGTTTGTACAATCAGATAAACAGTTTTTCTTTAAAAGGAAGTATTATGTAAAATAATGTGATGCACATATTAGAAAACATATGCATGAACAGTGTAACTGTCTTATTATAAACAAATTTCTTTGACATTTGCAGACCACTTGATGCTGAAATCTATATATATATATGCATTTTTATTACTCGTGTTAATATACAGATTTCCAGTAAGTTGGAGTCTCCCTGTCAGTACTAATAGTTTACATTAAGACAAAGTGTGGAAACATTAATTTAACTGAACATTTGGCACCATCTTCTTTATGGAGCCATGCTGTTAAAAACTAAGCTTGTTTACACGCTACATGTTAGCCCAAAACCTGTATGTTGTCTGAGCTACTAGGGAAGATGCTCAGTAGATATAGTTTTATAAAATCACTTCTTTAGCTTTCCAGTTGTTTTTTGAGCAAAGCTGTTGAAAATCAAGGATGAGTTTTTGCAATCTGGAAGTTTTTAAATTATTTAACCACAATATTACTTATTTATCTTTTCTTATTAATTTTAAACATTGTATACTTTCAGGATTTCCTGTTTTAAATATAAAAGACTTGTAACAATGTTACATTTTTTACATTATTTTAAACCATGTAAAAAATTCTCTCTATAAAGTGATGTGTCTGCTTTTAAACCATGCCATTACACATTTTATTATTCGTGATCTCATCTAGAAAAATCAGGGATTTCATACGAAAGAACAGCTTTTAAATCACAATCTGGAAATATTACAACATGCAAAATAAAAAGTGTAAAGTTGACTTACTGAGGCATCTCATGTCTCCTATCCATACTCCATTGTCGCAGGTTTTAAATGGTTCCCCGCTCATAGTATACATTTGCCGACAGATGTATTCAACTTTGTCACCATGTTGAAACACAGAATCTGAGCTAATATATGATTTGGTGTCTCCATATTTAAGAGGTGGTGGTGCTGAACAAACTATAGGAGCTAAAAGAATTTGGGCAATGAGAAAAAAAAGTAGTTTAAGATGGTGCTTCATCACATTAACATGTAGATTTAGTATTTAAAATATACTTCAACACAAAATATATAAAGCAATGGCTTTTTCTTAACTTAGTGGTTCATGGACTTGGTCCGTACCTAAAACCCAGACTGCAAATCTCATGCGGGAATGTTTCCTGGTCCAGGTTGGTAATTAATGTTCAAAAAGCACCAATTATGTGCTCTAATCAGCAATACGCTATGAAAATCCTAAAACTGTAGCTTCCATCTGCCAAAGAGTACTAAGGTGCCTAATCAGATTCTAGAAGAGGGCTGATGACCTTCAATAAATACTATGTGCTCCAGCCTAGTAGTTTAGGAATAAAGATTTGTTAAGATTTGTCTAAATTTAAAATTCAATCTGATGTTTGAAGTAGACTCAGCGCTGTACAAGAATAAGAATAAGAGAAGAACTGATTTACCTTTACACTGTGGCGGGAGGTCGCTCCACTGTCCGTTTCCCAAACATTCAATTGATGCACTTCCTTGCATGAAGTCCGTACGACGATTACAAGCAAATGATAGTATATCTCCTTTACTTAGACCATTGCCTTGTACAGATGAAGTGATGTGCACATCTTCTGGTACTTCTGGTCGTTTGCATTTCTCTATTAAAGAACAGATGTTTACAACATAAACAACAAAGGTTATAACTCAGTGAAACAAAGCACAATCTAAAGCTTTTTAAAGCCCCCGTTTTAACAGTGAAACTGTTTTGAAAGATAAGAAAATCCTTCATTGTCCCACAATGCGGAAATTCGGCCATTAAAGTTATAATTATAAATGTTTACTTAATCCTTGAATGTACATGCCTGTGCAAACTCTCAGTTATCCGGGTCATTGTAACAGCAAACAGGCTTAAGTCGGAGGCAACCGGACTTTTGTTCAGTTCTGTCTGAAAACGTTTCAACACTTTACCAGGAGTCTTTGTCAGTTCTGGTGGCTCATACTTGAGCAACCTGCTGCTGGAGCTCTGCTGTTTTTAAGGACATGGAGGCCATCCTCTTAGGCGCCTTCTAGGTCAGATGCAAATCAATGACCCACCCGTTACTGTCCTGGGTCTTTAGAAGCTATTGCTTGGTGTGAGTGAAGTACTTGGTCACCTGAATGATGATGAGATGCTGATGTAATCTCTCTGAAATGTGTTGGAGGACCGAGCTGTAAACACTGGATAGTTGGAAACACAATCCTCCTCCTCTGTTTAGTGATGGCTTTTTTTCAGCTGAGGTTATCAGAACTCTGAGTTACCGGGCTGACAACATCCCCTTTGCCACAGAGGGGAAACAAAAAGAACACCAGCACATCAGGAAATTGCTGCAAGCTTGTGGTTACCTGAAATGGGCCTTTGTCAAATCAGCCAATAAAGTTGACAAAAGACACAACACACAGGAGAGAACAGAGAGAGGCAAGAACATTGCCCTCCCATATGTTTCAGGAGTTCCTGAGAAACTCAGGAAGATTTTTGCCAAACACAATATACTAGTAAATTTCAAACCCAAGAACACCCTCAGACAAAAACTGGTTCATCCCAAAGACAGAACCCCTAAACCACAGCTTGAGCGGTGTTGTGTTTGTGGTCCAATGCAGCGAGGAGTGCGAGGACTCCTATATTGGAGAAACTAAACAGCAGCTGCATAACAGCACACGAGGGCCAGATTCAACAGTCCACTTGCACTTCAACAACAAATGGAACAGTTCTGATGACAATGATGTCCAGATTGTGGACAGGGAGAACAGATGGTTTGAAAGAGGGGTGAAAGAAGACATCTTGGTATTATGTGCTTTGGGCACACAATTTTGTTTATTAGTTTTTTTTAGATTGTTTTGTATTGGACTTTAGTCGAGTGGTTTTGTTGAGAGATTTTAGCATTGGATAATTTTTATTTTGTTTGGTAATTTGATTACATTAGTAGTGGTGCTAACCCCGCCTCTCGCCCAGTGAACGCTGGAGATAGGCACCAGCACCCCCCCGCGACCCCATGAGGGATTAAGCGGTTTGGAAAATGGATGGATGGATGGATAGTTGTGGTGCTATTGGTCCGCCTATAAATAGGCTGGGTCTCAACATATTAGAGAGCCCGCCCTTCCGCTTGTCTCCACCACCAAGGATGTGTCCTGAGTGCGGTGCGCGCACGTCTTCTGGAGCTGTATGACACAGCTGACCACTCCAGCCGGCCATGCGGTATTTTTGTTACCTTTTTGTTGTTTGCTGTTTTGATGATTTTGGCCTGGTGGGTCCGGTTGTCCTGTTTTCGGTTTTTACTTTGCAATAGTTTTTTTGTTTTGCTTTAGTCTGCTTATAGTAGAGGCTTCGACGGGCCTGTATAGGGTTGGCCCTCTGCTATAGCATTCTGTTCTTTTGATCGGCTCACCAGGTCCAACATTCTGTTAATACTTTGGAGATTATGTTTTTTTCCCCATTTTCACTCTCCCTTTTTTTTGGACACAGAGAAACCGAGGGTATTTAAACTCACTCTCTTTTTTCCCCTCTCCCTCCACAGAGAAGCAAAGCAGCTGAAAAAGAAGTTCAAGAGAGGTTTTGAAAATAAAGAATTTTTGTTAAACCTCAGTCCTGTCTACGTGTCCTTAAGTATGTTGGCCCCTTTCTGGAACGTAACACTTGGTCTAAAGAGAAAAGCTATCACTAAACAGAGGAGGAGGAGGAGCAAGCTTTCAACTCCTCAGTGTTTACAGCTCAATCCTCCAACACATTTCAGAAAGATTACATCAGCATCTCATCATGATTCAGGCGACCAAGTACTACACTCACACCAAGCAATAGGTTCTAACAACACAGGACAGTGATGGGTAGGTCATCGATTTGTATCTGACAGAGTGTGCCTAGGAGGATGGGCCTCCATGTCAGCAGCGCACCAACTACTGGTTGGTCAGGTGCGAGCCACCAGAACTGACAAAGACTCCTGGATAGGTGTCAAAGTTTTCAGAAAGAACTGAACAAAAGTCCAGTTGCCTCCGTTTTAAGCCTGATTGCTGTTTGAATTTACACTTTAAAATCATTATGAAAATTGCTTTGTTTTATCTGAATAAAGCTGACAATAAAAACTTGTTAGCATGCCATAGTTCTACCATGTTAGAAGAGCTCAAAATGAGGGTCAACCAGGAAAAAAAGTCTACTAAATATAAATGTTGCTTTATGACAACTCATTTTTTTCATTGCTAATAATTATATATATAGTTTTTATTTTTATTGTACTTATTTTCATGTATGGAACTGTATGAACGTTTGTCTTGTTTGTTTGTATGGCACCATGGTTGGAAATTAGCATTTTGCTAAATGCTGTATATTTATGGCAACATTGTGCGTTCGTTAATATAAACTGTCCCATTCAAATAAATAACATTTTGAAGTAAATGTTTGCGTAACTGTCTGTGTGTTTGCCACTGTCACATCTGAATCCCCCCATTTCTTATCTTATGCAGACAAAACTTTCTCCACTGTGTCCTTGGGCACTTATCATCATGCTGGAGAGCACTTGGCATTCTTACATGTTGTGTTGGCTTCTGCATTTGCACCAGGAGCAGTGCGCACATACCGAATCACTTCTCCCACCATATATCTTGCTTTATCCATGGCTTACTGTAACTGTCAGTCGGGAATCACTGAGCTTCATACAGTGGGCTGAAACTGATGAAGACTTATTGGCAATACTCAAAAAAGCTTAATAGACCAACCAGCTAATAGATTTAGGAGGGAATTGTTTTTTTGTTTGTTTTTACACTGGATCAGGTTCCTTTAATAAATAGGATCATTTGAAAGCTACCTTTTGTACTCAGTAATGTTCAATTTATCTGATTTATCTGCAGCATTTAGGTGAGACTAAAAGGGAAAACATGTACTGGGGAGAATACTTTAGGGCAACATACCAGAGCAGGTTGGAAAGGGGGCGCTCCATTGCCCAGTTTTTAAACATTCACTTTCTGTTGAGCCATCCAGTTCATGATCAGCCCCACAGAAAAATTGCAACACTCGTCCGGCTGTGATTGCTTCGCCAGTTGAAGGTATTCCAGATATATACAGATGAGGATGCAGCACACCAATTTCACAGGTGTTCACTTGAAATAAAACATGCAGTATAATAATTTAATAATCTACCAATGATTTAGAATAAAAAACAATCTCAAGTATCATGGCTGAATGGCTCCTTTGCCTCGTTACTCATTAGAGTTGCCATTTCATAGCCTGGGCAGCCAGATTAATTTACACAGGGCGTAAATGTTTTAAATGTTTCTGTCTATTCACATGTGCAGGGCTTTGTCGAAGCTGTGGATGTATCAAAGTGCTTTACAAATAAATAAAGTTAGTTAAATTAAGCACTTAAGAGGAACTTACCAGAGCAGGTTGGAAAGGAGGCGCTCCATTGGCCAGTTCCTGAACATTCGATTTCTTCTGGGCCATCCAGTTTATGATCAGCTGCGCAGAAAAAACGCAACTTGTGTCCGGCTACGATCGCTTCACCAGTCGATGGTATTCCAGCTATGTACAGACGAGGATGCAGCCCGCCAATTTCACAGTTGTTCGCTGAAAAGAAAACAGGGAGTGTAATGCAAACACGACAATCTGCCAGTGAGACCAAAGAAAACTCAGGTATCATGGTCAAATTGCTCCTTTGCTCATTAGAGCTGCCATTTCATACACATCTGTTACCATTTTGTCCAAGACTGCTTTAATTTTTTACATGCTAACAAACTATTTCATAAACAACGTCTTTAACCATTGCTAAATGAAATTTTGAAAGAAGCTGCGCTTTATTACTTTGTATGACCTGACAAAATGTATTCACGCCCTTGTTGCAGCTGCTGAGCTTAGCTCATTTCTGAGCCTTTACATCTTGTTGTAACCTGCGGAGAGTCTCAGGAGGTGCTAGGAGGCGTCTGGTACAGACAAGGGTCCTGGTCTGAGCGTAGGACTTTCCAACTAGACTGGGGCTTTGGTCAATGGGCGGGGTTGTGTGCAACAAGGCAAATTTATTTATATAGCACAATTCAGTACAGGGACAATGCAAAGTGCTTTACATGATTAAAATATAGCAAATTAAAACAGAATAAAAGCAAGTAGGAATAATGTAGATAGAAATTAGAACAAAGAAGTGGTGATTCAGTTAACTAGAACAGTTGAAGGCAATCCTAAACAAATGTGTTTTTAATCTTGATTTAAAGGAACTCAGGCTTTCCGCACCTTTACAATTTTCTGGAAGTTTGTTCCAGATAAGTGGAGCATAGGAACTAAATGCTGCTTCTCCTTGTTTAGTTCTGGTTATATAGGTATGCAGAGTAGGCTGGAGCCAGAAGACCTTAGTGGTCTGGATGGTTGATACACCGATAACAAGTCTGTGATGTATTTAGGTGCTAAGCCATTCAGGGATTTATAGACTGACAGAAGTATTTTAAAGTCTATTATCTGAGATACAGGGAGCCAGTGGAAGGACTTTAGAACTGGGGTTATGTGCTTCAACAAGGCAAAACTGTCTGCTGCTTGGAGGAGTGAGTTACAGCAAAGAGATAATTTTACAATTGTATTGATTTTATACCTTTAATTAATCACAAAAAGCAGTTTTAAGATGTTTTTAGATAGATACACCTCCAAATGTTCAGTCAGTTTATTAAGTTTATGAGCAGATTTTTAATTTGTCTTCTGACTTGTTGGGTGTGCCAGAGACCCGCTGACAGGTTTGTCTTACCGGGGAGCTGTAGTGGGACAACCCCTGTTGCTGCAGCGTTTAGTTGGCCACGCAGCTCTCTCTCATTTTAGATACACTGAAAGTTTTTTCTCTAAGGAGTTCACCAGCTGGCGATCAAACCACTGTTTGTGTGTATGGGCAGAAAAAACGGACATCCTGTTACCTATAAAAATAATTTTGCTGCAGTCAAAAGTCCACGGTATCAGGCTTGAAAGTCATCCTCATCAGTTTCACCATGGCTGATGGTCATAAAGCTCTACATTTTAACCCTGTGAGGCAAACTTTGGAGCAGACAGATCAGAGCGTTAGTAGTTTTGTCTAATTAGGACAGAATGAAGGAGGATAGATCAGACCCGCTACTGGACATATGTCTCATTGTCTTTAAAAAGTCATTAAAACATTTACCTATTAACAACTTCTTACTGGCAAGTAATAATTATGGCTTATAAATATATTGTGCTTATTGAAGCATACTTGATATGGAAAGTGGGGCAGAGAGTCCAAAAAAGCAGAAAGACCAAAATGGCAAAAGACAGTGTTTACAGTATTGAGTGTAATAACTAACACACAACATGCATTATACCAATGCAGTTAACATAGATTAGATATGTTCAGAGCTAACACAAAATAAATAGAATGATGGTAAAAAAGATCAGATTTTAAAATAAATAACCAGGTACAACTTTAAAGATCAGTCATAAGAGAGGCATAATTAATTTTTCGTCAGCTTTTTTTTTTTATTCCAGAAATATAATAATGAGAAAATATTAACTTAATATAAAATGCCATGTTTTTATTCAATGAATTTATTTATTCCAAAAATTACTTTAAAATGCAATTTAACAAAAAAAGTTTATCTTACCAGTCGGTGACCAGGAAAAGTTGACAAAAATCTGGAAAAACCACAGAGGTTTCATTGCTGTGATGTAGTAATGTTTTCTGAGGAGAAGTTTACGTTGTTTGCCTCACTTTTGCTTCGGTTGCAACACAAAAAGGGTCAGAGATGGACGTCCCACAGTGACATCACGTTTTAGCTTTACCAATAAGCACCTTCAATATATGCAATTAATGTAACCATACATTTAAATTTGATCTATGTTATTATATACATACACATTTAATAACACTAGTCTCTTTCTTGTCTTTTTAATACAAACAGTTTGGTTTGCTAGTCTTGTTTTAATGTAACCTTTACCTTTCAGTTAATGATTGTTTCTGAGAATCCCCTGATTTTGTGTTGCTTACCAACTGGTGAAGGTCAGGCTGGATTGATTCATATTGAAGCAACACTTCGGTCTGAATTGGGGTTCATAACTTTTGTTCAGCACTTGCTTCAGTTACTTGGTATAGATGTTAAAAAGTGTTTGTTTATGTAACTTTATCTTTGTGACTACCAAAGCAATTCATGTTTATAAATATAAACATGAATTGTTTTAATATATATTAAAATATATTATACTTTAGATTTTTTTTGCATTAATAAAGACACGTGAAGTATATTAGAAAGCATTTTTATTTATTTCCAAGGTACAGATGAGTAACCTTTTAAAATGTTGTTACTGCTGTAAAAAGATTCAAATATCTGTCTAACCTAAAGGCATCATTGAAGGTGCAGCTGACAATAAAATATTTCAAATTTCTAGAAGCTTTAAATAAGAGGAGCTTTAATGAATATGGAGATTTTTTAAACGTTTAACTTAAACATACATTTGATCTCCAAATTAAGGATGAAGCTCAGTTTCTATTACAGAAACATCATATTTCTCCCTCAGAGCTCTGCATGTGTTTTGTTATGGTGATGTTGTGTATATGTGTGCTTCAACCAGCTGCCTACAGTTCTTGTGACCACTGCACTGAGAGTTATCACTGGTAGTAGTAGCAGCTTCACCTGCACCCTAACAACTGTATGCTCATGATGACATGCCTTCCTTGAATATTAATAATTATAATGATAATAATCTTTTTTATTGTCATTGCAGCAAACATTCCAATGAAATTCGTCCTCTGCATTAAACCCATCCCTAAGAAAGCAGTGAGCTCTCACTGTGTGGCACCTGGGGAGCATTCTGA
Source organism: Fundulus heteroclitus (assembly GCF_011125445.2). Classification (NCBI taxonomy): domain Eukaryota; kingdom Metazoa; phylum Chordata; class Actinopteri; order Cyprinodontiformes; family Fundulidae; genus Fundulus; species Fundulus heteroclitus. The sequence continues at coordinate 10,564,516 of NC_046369.1, forward strand.
GGCTAAGGGTCTTGCTCAGGGACCCAGAGTGCAGGCACTTGCGTCCTTCTCTGAGTGCAAGCGCTCTGCTCTAACCACTAGGCCAACACTCCCTCCAAAGCTCTTGAAAATCCAAGAGCTTTTCAAAATTATCCACTTTTAACGCAGAACACCAACTTGTAAAGAGTGCCTTTAAATCCCTGACAAACTTAAGATGTATAATTTTTTTTCAGCCTTCTTCCATGTACAAAAACGTTGGTGGTAAGCTTCAGGAACCAAGTCACATGGGTACAGCTGATTTAACGGTTTTGTAACTTTGGCACTCTGAAGCAGTCAATGCTGAATAAGCCCCTTGTGCTCTACCAGTTAACACACTGGAGCATCAAAGTACGACCAGATTCTGGCCAATATCGTGTCTCTGCAACATGCTCAAATAAAGAAAAGAAAGTCTCTGGATCCCTTTCGCTGAATTTTGGCAACAATTGCAAGTTACCCAATTTATCAAAAGAGTCTGCAGAAACCTGTGGATCTGCCCAACGAGGCAACTGACTTTGAACATTTAATCTCCCACTCTTAATCAGATCCAATTTTGACTGCTCCATGGACAACTTTGTCTATTCAGTCTGGGAGCGCATTCTTTCGAACACTAACTCTTTCGCAATACCTGCAGAATACTTCCTTCTGACATGCTCTAACTGCAACATTAGCAACTCTTTCTGCTGTTCAAAAGTCAAAGTGCTTGCTCCAACTGGCAAAGCCACACCTGAAACCAAATCAAGTGGTTTATCAAACGCCAAGACACCCATGTGACTCAATTTGGCCTTCATTATGTTCTTTACATTGTCCTTCAAACGCTTATCAGAAATCGCAACTTTTTTCAGTTAACCAACCTTTTTCAGTTACTGCTGTTTGGTACATTTGTCAGGGAGTAAAAGGTTTGATACTTTTACTTCTACAGTCGTATTTTTAAACACTAGTATCTATATTTCTACTTGAGTAATAAACGTGAATACCTTTGACACCTCTGTTCGATTGTGACGTCTAACTCCCCTTATTCTCGATTATTTTTGCTGCTGTTCTGTGGGTCCGCTGACGACATTCTGCACATAAAGCAGGCCCCCACCAGAGTGCTCCTTCATCTGTAGTCTGTAAAAGTCATTCATATTTTTTGAGTATTAATGTTTTGCTTATCTTTATTAAAGTCACCAAAATGTTTACTAAGCTCTGCATTACACTCTTAAACAGAGCTCCTGACTTATGCATCCACTGCTTATCTAGCTCTATATAAATGGTAGTATTAGTTTTACTTTATAAATATTTTCTAGATGCAATTGAATCGAATTAAATAACATTATATAAGGTATATGCGGCGTTTTGAAGTCTCAACTTTGTGTCTGTATGGTTTCTCGTTAATAAATTACATGTTTGCCCCAGCAGCTGATCTCACTTCCAGTTAGCCAAAGCCTTCTCTGCCAACAGGCCAGGGTCAGTCAACCTACACATCTGTACTTTGACTGTAACTCTCATTTTTGTACACCTAACCCCAATTTCATTAAACTTATCACAATACGGGATTTAACTCAATTTGTTTCTGTACTGTTTCACAAGACTGCGTAGATCAATTTACTGAACTGAAATCCACAAGCGTTAAAAGATGATATTCCCTCAATTCCACCTGCTCTGCTTCTGACACTAAATGATATTTGAAATAGGACTCGACCTTTATTGTATAGTTTTATTGTTATTTTGAAAAATTCCTTGTAGTGGTAAGAATTTAGATTTATCTTGATAAATATACAATCAAACTAGTGGTGAATGAGTTTTTATTTTTTCTATTTTCTCTACTGTTGGTGTATTGAGAGCATCAATAAATTCTAAAATATAATTAAATGCAGTTACTGTGTGCAGTTTGGATATAAAAAAAAATCACACTTCTTTATGTAACCTGAGCTCTGATGAAACATAGTTTTTATTTTTTTCATTTTTTAGTGTCCTGTCTGGCAATGTGGCAATAAGAATTGTTATCTTAGTGCCATAAAGAGCCCAACAGATTTTACTTTTACAAGCGGAGCCTTACTGCTTTCGCTGTAGTGCTCCACTTATACTTATACATGCAAGTACCTTTATTAGAATTTATAACACTAAAACAAGAAGGTAAAAGAGAAAAAAAGGTGAAACAAGGAGGACAAGAGAGGGAGAGAGCCATACAACATCCTCAGTCTGTTTCTTCACCTGCAAAGAGAGATGACAAAAGAACAGAACAACCAGCTCTCATCACAGCTTTCCCTGCCTCCCACAGGATAGACGCTGATGTCCCTGGTAGATCATTGTACTCCAAGTATGAAGCCCACTCTTCTTTAAAATACTTGATAAATTCTTCATCTTTAAGCAATGATGTATTTAGTCTCCAGCTTTTGATTTGTGGGGTTATTTGTTTTTATTTATTATGGTTAAATAAAACAGAAGCATGATCACTGACAGCAGTAGGGTGTATTATAGTATCTGAAATGTCCGACAGCAGCGAGCTGCTGATTAAGAAGCAGTCCAAACGAGAATAAGAGTGGTGGACCTTTGAAAAGAAAGTATTTTCCTTACTATTTTTATGAAGAGATCGCCATGCATCGCAAAGACCAAAATCTCTCATGTATTGTTTGACTAGATTTAATGATTTCTAACTACGCTGAGTCAATCTGTCTATTTCCTCATATAGACCAAAGTTGAGGTCACCCCAAATACATAGAGAACATTCCCAATGTTTTAAAGTGCATGGGAAAGTTTGTGGAAGAATGAGGGGTCATCAACATTTGGGCCATATATACTGACAATACATAACTTTTGTTTATGAATAGATATTTTTGTTATTATGAATCTACTTTCAGGATCTGTAATTTGGTCTAATATTGTAAAACTAATGTTTTTGTGAGTTAACATTGCTACTCTTTGTCTAGTTATAGCAGGCAGCTAACACATTAGGGAACTGAGGTGAGCTAAGATCGTTCACAGTAGTAGCTGATTTAAGGGTTTCTTGCAGTAAGACATCTGCGTTAATCTTTTAAGCTGGTTAAATATTTTTATTTTTTATTAGACTCAATGTAAAAACAACAACCACTAAGGTGAAACTTTTCCCAGTGTTTCAATTTTATTCAAATAGATGATAAAATAAGAAACAAAATGTTGAAGTTGGAGCAAATACCCGAGCCACCTCAGCTGACGTCTCTCAATGTGGAGGAACGGTGGCTCTACTCAGAGCCCCTCCCAGACTGCTGAGCTCCCCTCTTGAAGGGAATGCCCAGGCACCTTGAAGAGGGAGCTCATTTCAACCGCTTGCATCCGGGATCTCTTTCTTTCGGTCATGACCCAAATTCGCCGACCAACAGTGAGTGCAGGGATGTAGACTTTCTTTACTGTAACAGATGGGTGCTGCACATGCATTACTGTAGGGGCCGCACTGATTCTTCTGTTGATCTCCTGCTCCATTTTCCCCTCATCCAAGATTCTCCTCTAACTGAGAGGAAATGGAGAAGCTGAACTTCACACTTAGTTGCGAACCACCCAAATGCACGCTGCAAGTTTTGGCTGAGGAGGCCGGCAGAACCATGTTATCTGCAAAAAGTAGAGACAAAATCCTCTGGTCCCCAAGTGACAGCCTTGTCAGAGTCCAACATGCACTGGGAACAGGTCCTACTGAACCCCTGCAATGGGAACAAGACTACTGCTCCTCATGTACAGAGACAGGATGACCCCAGTAAAGTAAATGTAAAAAAAATGTGTTTGTGAGATCTTCTGCCCAGGAAATAGTTTGTAAATTACTGTACTGAAAATGAATTTTGAAAGAAACAGAGGAATGCAGGGATCTTAATTTTAAATATTAAAGTAAAGCCGGAAATTATACTGACTGAAGACACTGATCAAGTCAAATGGTTTCACTTTTCATACAGTCAACAAAATCTGTCATACAGCTGGATAAAAGTTTCTATCAGTATTTTATTTAGTATGCTCCGAAAACAATATTATGTAAACTGACAGAGAGGCTGTTTGTGCCGTTGCTTCATTTATGAATATTTTGCAACATGTTTTATCTCAACACACATGTTGAAGAACAAATGCAATTCACTTGTGAAGAATGACATATTTTTTTTCTTCTTGTTTGGAAGGATTTTAGATTCATCTGTTTCTTATGTTTTCCTAAAAAATGCAGAGGAAGAGGACTAAATGCAGCATTTCTATTAACATGACCACAGCAGCAGTGAAGTACATAGGTCTTTACAATAGTAAGTCAATTACATATTTTTGTGATTACATGTCTGTGACCCTGCAAGTGGGCAGGGTCATCTCCCCATCATTACACTGCACACGCATCGGTACTCTGCCATCATGTGTTGTTCCTCGCATACATGTAAATAGAAGGTGATCCTTATGTGGCACTAATAGATCTCTGCGAGTACCACGGACAAACCAAATATTATGTGTGAGAAATAACTGCAGGGTCAGAGTGCAGGGTTCTGAAAAAGAAAAAAAGGAAGAAAAATAATATTTACTTTGTCCATAAAACAGAAAAAAATAACACAGGCCAACTTCAATACATTTGTTTTTCAATACTAAATTTCAGGATTCTATGCTGTTTCATAACTAAACATACAGTTAAATGAAAATTTTGTTTTTTACATTTTGTGGTTACATACCACCATAAAAACTACAAAACTACTTTTTTTTTACAACACCATGTAATCAGAATACTTCAACCATGTTTTACTTTTCCTTTGGTCTCCACATTTGTCTTTTGGCATTGAAATTGATGTGAATTGTTTGTACAATCAGATAAACAGTTTTTCTTTAAAAGGAAGTATTATATAAAATAATGTGATGCACATATTAGAAAACATATGCATTAACAGTGTAACTGTCTTATTATAAACACATTTCTTTGACATTTGCAGACCACTTGATGCTGAAATCTATATATATATGCATTTTTATTACTCGTGTTAATATACAGATTTCCAGTAAGTTGGAGTCTCCCTGTCAGTACTAATAGTTTACATTAAGACAAAGTGTGGAAACATTAATTTAACTGAACATTTGGCACCATCTTCTTTATGGAGCCATGCTGTTAAAAACTAAGCTTGTTTGCACGCTACATGTTAGCCCAAAACCTGTATGTCGTGTGAGCTACTAGGGAAGATGCTCAGTAGATATAGTTTTATAAAATCACTTCTTTAGCTTTCCAGTTGTTTTTTGAGCTTTGAACAAAGCTGTTGAAAATCAAAAACAAATTTTTGCAATATGGAAGTTTTTAAATTATTTAACCACAATATTACTTATTTATCTTTTCTTATTCATTTTAAACATTGTATACTTTCAGGATTTCCTGTTTTAAATATAAAAGACTTGTAACAATGTTAAATTTTTTACATTATTTTAAACCATGTAAAAATTCTCTCTATAAAGTGATGTGTCTGCTTTTAAACCGTGCCATTACACATTTTATTATTCGTGATCTCATCTAGAAAAATCAGGGATTTCATACGAAAGAACAGCTTTTAAATCACAATCTGGAAATATTACAACATGCAAAATAAAAAGTGAAAAGTTGACTTACTGAGGCATCTCATGTTTCCTATCCATACTCCATTGTCGCAGGTTTTAAATGGTTCCCCGCTCATAGTATACATTTGCTGACAGATGTATTCAACTTTGTCACCATGTTGAAACACAGAATCTGAGCTAATATATGATTTGGTGTCTCCATCTTCAAGAGGTGGTGGTGCTGAACAAACTATAGGAGCTAAAAGAATTTGGGCAATGAGAAAAAAAAGTAGTTTAAGATGGTGCTTCATCACATTAACATGTAGATCTAGTATTTAAAATATACTTCAACACAAAATATATATAAAGCAATGGCTTTTTCTTAACTTAGTGGTTCATGGACTTGGTCCGTACCTAAAACCCAGACTGCAAATCTCATGCGGGAATGTTTGCTGGTCCAGGTTGGTAATTAATGTTCAAAAAGCACCAATTATGTGCTCTAATCAGCAATACGCTGTCAAAATCCTAAAACTGTAGCTTCCATCTGCCAAAGAGTACTAAGGTGCCTAATCAGATTCTAGAAGAGGGCTGATGACCTTCAATAAATACTATGTGCTCCAGCCTAGTAGTTTAGGAATAAAAATTTGTTAAAATTTGTCTAAATTTAAAATTCAATCTGATGTTTGAAGTAGACTCAGCACTGTACAAGAATAAGAATAAGACAATAACTGATTTATCTCCACACTGTGGCGGGGGGTCGCTCCACTGTCCGTTTCCCAAACATTCAATTGATGCACTTCCTTGCATGAAGTCCGTACGACGATTACAAGCAAATGATAATATATCTCCTTTACTTAGAGCATTGCCTTGTACAGATGAATTGATGCGCACATTTTCTGGTACTTTTGGTCGTTTGCATTTCTCTATTAAAAAACAGATGTTTACAACATAAACAACAAAGGTTATAACTCAGTGAAAAAAAGCACAATCTAAAGCTTTTTAAAGCCCCCGTTTTAACAGTGAAACTGTTTTGAAAGATAAGAAAATCCTTCATTGTCCCACAATGCGGAAATTCGGCCATTAAAGTTATAATTATTAATGTTTACTTAATCCTTGAATGTACATGCCTGTGCAAACTCTCAGTTATCCGGGTCATTGTAACAGCAAACAGGCTTAAGTCGGAGGCAACCGGACTTTTGTTCAGTTCTGTCTGAAAACGTTTCAACACTTTACCAGGAGTCTTTGTCAGTTCTGGTGGCTCATACTTGAGCAACCTGCTGCTGGAGCTCTGCTGTTTTTAAGGACATGGAGGCCCATCCTCTTAGGCGCCTTCTAGGTCAGATGCAAATCAATGACCCACCCGTTACTGTCCTGGGTCTTTAGAAGCTATTGCTTGGTGTGAGTGAAGTACTTGGTCACCTGAATGATGATGAGATGCTGATGTAATCTCTCTGAAATGTGTTGGAGGACCGAGCTGTAAACACTGGATAGTTGGAAACACAATCCTCCCCCTCTGTTTAGTGATGGCTTTTTTTCAGCTGAGGTTATCAGAACTCTGAGTTACCGGGCTGACAACATCCCCTTTGCCACAGAGGGGAAACAAAAAGAACACCAGCACATCAGGAAATTGCTGCAAGCTTGTGGTTACCTGAAATGGGCCTTTGTCAAATCAGCCAATAAAGTTGTCAAAAGACTCAACACACAGGAGAGAACAGAGAGAGGCAAGAACATTGCCCTCCCATATGTTTCAGGAGTTCCTGAGAAACTCAGGAAGATTTTTGCCAAACACAATATACTAGTAAATTTCAAACCCAAGAACACCCTCAGACAAAAACTGGTTCATCCCAAAGACAGAACCCCTAAACCACAGCTTGAGCGGTGTTGTGTTTGTGGTCCAATGCTGCGAGGAGTGCGAGGACTCCTATATTGGAGAAACTAAACAGCAGCTGCATAACAGCACAGGACGGCCAGATTCAACAGTCCACTTGCACTTCAACAACAAATGGAACAGTTCTGATGACAATGATGTCCAGATTGTGGACAGGGAGAACAGATGGTTTGAAAGAGGGGTGAAAGAAGACATCTTGGTATTATGTGCTTTGGGCACACAATTTTGTTTGTTTGTTTTTTTTAGATTGTTTTGTATTGGACTTTAGTTGAGTGGTTTTGTTGAGAGATTTTAGCATTGGATAATTTTTATTTTGTTTGGTAATTTGATTACATTAGTAGTGGTGCTAACCCCGCCTCTCGCCCAGTGAACGCTGGAGATAGGCACCAGCACCCCCCCGCGACCCCATGAGGGATTAAGCGGTTTGGAAAATGGATGGATGGATGGATAGTTGTGGTGCTATTGGTCCGCCTATAAATAGGCTGGGTCTCAACATATTAGAGAGCCCGCCCTTCCGCTTGTCTCCACCACCAAGGATGTGTCCTGAGTGCGGTGCGCGCACGTCTTCTGGAGCTGTATGACACAGCTGACCACTCCAGCCGGCCATGCGGTATTTTTGTTACCTTTTTGTTTGTTTGCTGTTTTGATGATTTTGGCCTGGTGGGTCCGGTTGTCCTGTTTTCGTTTTTTACTTTGCAATAGTTTTTTTGTTTTGCTTTAGTCTGCTTATAGTAGAGGCTTCGACGGCCCTGTATAGGGTTGGCCCTCTGCTAAAGCATTCTGTTCTTTTGATCAGCTCACCAGGTCCAACATTCTGTTACAGTTTTTATTGGTTGCTTTGACCTGTTTGAAGAAACTGGCAACCTCTCAGTTTTCAGCATCACCATCTCAGCAGAGCAAAAGACACCTCTTGCAAATGAGTTAACCCATTTTCATTGGTTTGACTCATTTTCCCCACCCTTTTGCAAAACAGTTAACGCAGATGTCATTCATGCAGTCCAAACTCCATTGCTTTAGCTGTGGTAGCAAAACAGAAACCATATGTTCCAAGCTCTTAGAAACTTCTTGATCAGAATGAAATCACTGAGGCACCTGATTGACACCTCTTTTCACAATTTTTCAATTTGCAGTCAGTTTACAGGCTTTATGTAAAAGGTGCCATGTTGTGTGTTGTTCTTTGCCAGCATGGATGGTCTAAGGCAGATGAGAGTCAGAGTAAGAGGTAGAGGGGTCAGGGGAAGAAGATTATGAGGAAGAGGAGTCCGTGTACGAGGTGGCAGTGTAGCTGGAAGGGCTCAAGTTACAGATGAAATTCGTGCAACTGTGATTGATCATGTGGTAAATCATGGCCTTTCACTTAGAGGGGGGGGGGGGGGGGGCAAAGAGTCCAAACTTCTTTCAATAGAAACAAGGTTGCATCCATGGTAAGAGTTTTTCAACGGGACAGCAGGTATTGCTGCTATACAGTATATACATCTGTATCTATTCCTATAGAGGAATTCTTCAGTGCATGGAGATGGAAAGTATATGATCACTGCCCCTATGAGAAGATGCCCTTGCTCAATGCAATGTCTGCTGCTGCACAAGATATAGATACAGAGGCATGTCAATGATGGATCAGGCATGCAAGAAGATTTTTCCCTAGGTGCATCGCAAGCAAAAATATTGAATTTGACGTAGATGAGGCCATGTGGTCTATTCGTCAGGACAGAATGGACTAGAAGGAACAAACAGCCCTAGTATTTTCTGTTGGAATCTGTCATTTTTTGGAATATTTCATTTTTTGTCTGAAACAAAAGAATGAAGAATCAATAAAATTTGCATCACAACATATTTGCTTCTGGATTAATTTTTTGCAAAAAGGCAAATTTGATTACAAATGACACTGACATGTAAGCTGCATACAGTCTTTGGCTACCATGAACCAGCAATGCTCCACTGATTCACATTGAGTGTGGTATTTTGTATTTTGTTGCCCCTTGTGTAACGAATGATTGGAAGGGCTCAAACATTTGTGTGCAAGTTGTGTTGTTTGAGGGCAAATTTTGCTTTTGGTCCACATTTTAAATGTTTTGGCAGAGTTGGAGCCTTTTGCAAACAAAATTAGCAATTTTGACCATTGTTGCCACTGTTTAGGTCTCTGCGTTAACTGTTTTGAAAAATGTGGGTTTTGAGTTGACTGCTGTGTCAAAGCAACCTATAAAAACTGTAATACTTTGGAGATTATGTTTTTTTCCACATTTTCACTCTCCCTTTTTTTTGGACACAGAGAAACCGAGGGTATTTAAACTCACTCTCTTTTTTCCCCTCTCCCTCCACAGAGAAGCAAAGCAGCTGAAAAAGAAGTTCAAGAGAGGTTTTGAAAATAAATAATTTTTGTTAAACCTCAGTCCTGTCTACGTGTCCTTAAATATGTTGGCCCCTTTCTGGAACGTAACACTTGGTCTAAAGAGAAAAGCTATCACTAAACAGAGGAGGAGGAGGAGCAAGCTTTCAACTCCTCAGTGTTTACAGCTCAATCCTCCAACACATTTCAGAAAGATTACATCAGCATCTCATCATGATTCAGGCGACCAAGTACTACACTCACACCAAGCAATAGGTTCTAACAACACAGGACAGTGATGGGTAGGTCATCGATTTGTATCTGACAGAGTGTGCCTAGGAGGATGGGCCTCCATGTCTTTAAAAACAGCAGCGCACCAACTACTGGTTGGTCAGGTGCGAGCCACCAGAACTGACAAAGACTCCTGGATAGGTGTCAAAGTTTTCAGAAAGAACTGAACAAAAGTCCAGTTGCCTCCGATTTAAGCCTGATTGCTGTTTGAATTTACACTTTAAAATCATTATGAAAATTGCTTTGTTTTATCTGAATAAAGCTGACAATAAAAACTTGTTAGCATGCCATAGTTCTACCATGTTAGAAGAGCTCAAAATGAGGGTCAACCAGGAAAAAAAGTCTACTAAATATAAATGTTGCTTTATGACAACTCATTTTTTTCATTGCTAATAATTATATATATAGTTTTTATTTTTATTGTACTTATTTTCATGTATGGAACTGTATGAACGTTTGTCTTGTTTGTTTGTATGGCACCATGGTTGGAAATTAGCATTTTGCTAAATGCTGTATATTTATGGCAACATTGTGCGTTCGTTAATATAAACTGTCCCATTCAAATAAATACAATTTTGAAGTAAATGTTTGCGTAACTGTCTGTGTGTTTGCCACTGTCACATCTGAATCCCCCCATTTCTTATCTTATGCAGACAAAACTTTCTCCACGGTGTCCTTGGGCACTTATCATCATGCTGGAGAGCACTTGGCATTCTTACATGTTGTGTTGGCTTCTGCATTTGCACCAGGAGCAGTGCGCACATACCAAATCACTTCTCCCTCCATATATCTTGCTTTATCCATGGCTTACTGTAACTGTCAGTCGGGAATCACTGAGCTTCATACAGTAGGCTGAAACTGATGAAGACTTATTGGCAATACTCAAAAAAGCTTAATAGACCAACCAGCTAATAGATTTAGGAGGGAATTGTTTTTTTGTTTGTTTTTACACTGGATCAGGTTCCTTTAATAAATAGGATAATTTGAAAGCTACCTTTTGTACTCAGTAATGTTCAATTTATCTGATTTATCTGCAGCATTTAGGTGAGACTAAAAGGGAAAACATGTACTGGGGAGAATACTTTAGGGCAACATACCAGAGCAGGTTGGAAAGGGGGCGCTCCATTGCCCATTTTTTAAACATTCACTTTCTGTTGAGCCATCCAGTTCATGATCAGCCCCACAGAAAAATTGCAACACTCGTCCGGCTGTGATTGCTTCGCCAGTTGAAGGTATTCCAGATATATACAGATGAGGATGCAGCCCACCAATTTCACAGGTGTTCACTTGAAATAAAACATGCAGTATAATAATTTAATAATCTACCAATGATTTAGAATAAAAAACAATCTCAAGTATCATGGCTGAATGGCTCCTTTGCCCCGTTACCCATTAGAGCTGCCATTTCATAGCCTGGGCAGCCAGATTAATTTACACAGGGCGTAAATGTTTTAAATGTTTCTGTCTATTCACATGTGCAGGGCTTTGTCGAAGCTGTGGATGTATCAAAGTGCTTTACAAATAAATAAAGTTAGTTAAATTAAGCACTTAAGAGGAACTTACCAGAGCAGGTTGGAAAGGAGGCGCTCCATTGGCCAGTTCCTAAACATTCGATTTCTTCCGGGCCATCCAGTTTATGATCAGCTCCGCAGAAAAAACGCAACTTGTGTCCGGCTACGATCGCTTCACCAGTCGATGGTATTCCAGCTATGTACAGACGAGGATGCAGCCCGCCAATTTCACAGTTGTTCGCTGAAAAGAAAACAGGGAGTGTAATGCAAACACGACAATCTGCCAGTGAGACCAAAGAAAACTCAGGTATCATGGTCAAATTGCTCCTTTGCCCATTAGAGCTGCCATTTCATACACACCTGTTACCATTTTGTCCAAGACTGCTTTAATTTTTTTTACACGCTAACAAACTATTTCATAAACAACGTCTTTAACCATTGCTAAATGAAATTTTGAAAGAAGCTGCTCTTTATTACTTTGTATGACCTGCCAAAATGTATTCACACCCTTGTTGCAGCTGCTGAGCTTAGCTCATTTCTGAGCCTTTACATCTTGTTGCAACCTGCGGAGAGTCTCAGGAGGTGCTAGGAGGCGTCTGGTACAGACAAGGGTCCTGGTCTGAGCGTAGGACTTTCCAACTAGACTGGGGCTTTGGTCAATGGGCGGGGTTGTGTGCAACAAGGCAAGGCAAATTTATTTATATAGCACAATTCAGTACAGGGACAATGCAAAGTGCTTTACATGATTAAAATATAGCAAATTAAAACAGAATAAAAGCAAGTAGGAATAATGTAGATAGAAGTTAGAACAAAAAAGTGGTGATTCAGTTAACTAGAACAGTTGAAGGCAATCCTAAACAGATGTGTTTTTAATCTTGATTTAAAGGAACTCAGGCTTTCCGCACCTTTACAATTTTCTGTAAGTTTGTTCCAGATAAGTGGAGCGTAGGAACTAAATGCTGCTTCTCCGTGTTTAGTTCTGGTTATATAGGTATGCAGAGTAGGCTGGAGCCAGAAGACCTGAGTGGTCTGGATGGTTGATACACCGATAACAAGTCTGTGATGTATTTAGGTGCTAAGCCATTCAGGGATTTATAGACTGACAGAAGTATTTTAAAGTCTATTCTCTGAGATACAGGGAGCCAGTGTAAGGACTTTAGAACTGGGGTGATGTGCTTCAACAAGGCAAAACTGTCTGCTGCTTGGAGGAGTGAGTTACAGCAAAGAGATAATTTTACAATTGTATTGATTTTATACCTTTAATTAATCACAAAAAGCAGTTTTAAGATGTTTTTAGATAGATACACCTCCAAATGTTCAGTCAGTTTATTAAGTTTATGAGCAGATTTTTAATTTGTCTTCTGACTTGTTGGGTGTGCCAGAGACCCGCTGACAGGTTTGTCTTACTGTAGTGGGACAACCCCTGTTGCTGCAGCGTTTAGTTGGCCACGCAGCTCTCTCTCATTTTAGATACACTGAAAGTTTTTTCTCTAAGGAGTTCACCAGCTCGCGATCAAACCACTGTTTGTGTGGGCAGAAAAAACGTACATCCTGTTACCTATAAAAATAATTTTGCTGCAGTCAAAAGTCCACGGTATCAGGCTTGAAAGTCATCCTCATCAGTTTCACCATGGCTGATGGTCATAAAGCTCTACATTTTAACTCTGTGAGGCAAACTTTGGAGAAGACAGATCAGAGCGTTAGTAGTTTTGTCTAATTAGAACAGAATGAAGGAGGATAGATCAGACCCGCTACTGGACATATGTCTCATTGTCTTTAAAAAGTCATTAAAACATTTACCTATTAACAACTTCTTACTGGCAAGTAATAATTATGGCTTATAAATATATTGTGCTTATTGAAGCATACTTGATATGGAAAGTGTGGCAGAGAGTCCAAAAAAGCAGAAAGACCAAAATGGCAAAAGACATTGTTTACAGTATTGAGTGTAATAACTAACACACAACATGCATTTTATCAATGCAGATAACATAGATTAGATATGTTCAGAGCTAACACAAAATAAATAGAATGATGGTAAAAAAGATCAGATTTTAAAATAAATAACCAGGTACAACTTTAAAGATCAGTCATAAGAGAGGCATAATTAATTTTTCGTCAGCTTTTTTTTTTTAATTCCAGAAATATAATAATGAGAAAATATTAACTTAATATAAAATGCCATGTTTTTATTCAATGAATTTATTTATTCCAAAAATTACTTTAAAATGCAGTTTAACAAAAAAAGTTTATCTTACCAGTCTGTGACCAGGAAAAGTTTACAAAAATCTGGAAAAACCACAGAGGTTTCATTGCTGTGATGTAGTGATGTTTTCTGAGGAGAAGTTTACGTTGTTTGCCTCACTTTGGCTTCAGTTGCAACACAAAAAGGGTCAGAGATGGACGTCCCACAGTGACATCACGTTTTAGCTTTACCAATAAGCACCTTCAATATATGCAATTAATGTAACCATACATTTAAATTTGATCTATGTTATTATATACATACACATTTAATAACACTAGTCTCTTTCTTGTCTTTTTTATACAAACAGTTTGGTTTGCTAGTCTTGTTTTAATGTAACCTTTGCCTTTCAGTTAATGATTGTTTCTGAGAATCCCCTGATTTTGTGTTGCTTACCAACTGGTGAAGGTCAGGCTGGATTGATTCATATTGAAGCAACACTTCGGTCTGAATTGGGGTTCATAACTTTTGTTCAGCACTTGCTTCAGTTATTTGGTAAAGATGTTAAAAAGTGTTTGTTTATGTAACTTTATCTTTGTGACTACCAAAGCAATTCATGTTTATAAAAATAAACATGAATTGTTTTAATATATATTAAAATATATTATACTTTAGATTTTTTTTGCATTAATAAAGACACGTGAAGTATATTAGAAAGCATTTTTATTTATTTCCAAGGTACAGATGAGTAACCTTTTAAAATGTTGTAACTGCTGTAAAAATATTCAAATATCTGTCTAACCTAAAGGCATCATTGAAGGTGCAGCTGACAATAAAATATTTCAAATTTCTAGAAGCTTTAAATAAGAGGAGCTTTAATGAATATGGAGATTTTTTAAACGTTTAACTTAAACATACATTTGATGTTTAAGTTAAAGCTCAGTTTCTATTACAGAAACATCATATTTCTCCCTCAGAGCTCTGCATGTGTTTTGTTATGGTGATGTTGTGTATATGTGTGCTTCAACCAGCTGCCTACAGTTCTTGTGACCACTACTCTGAGAGTTATCACTGGTAGTAGTAGCAGCTTCACCTGCACCCTAACAACTGTATGCTCATGATGACATGCCTTCCTTGAATATTAATAATTATAATGATAATAATCTTTTTTATTGTCATTGCAGCAAACATTCCAATGAAATTCGTCCTCTGCATTAAACCCATCCCTAAGAAAGCAGTGAGCTCTCACTGTGTGGCACCCGGGGAGCATTCTGAGGCTAAGGGTCTTGCTCAGGGACCCAGAGTGCAGGCACTTGCGTCCTTCTCTGAGTGCAAGCGCTCTGCTCTAACCACTAGGCCAACACTCCCCCCAAAGCTCTTAAAAATCCAAGAGCTTTTCAAAATTATCCACTTTTAACGCAGAACACCAACTTGTAAAGAGTGCCTTTAAATCCCTGACAAACTTAAGATGTATAATTTTTTTTCAGCCTTCTTCCATGTACAAAAACATTGGTGGTAAGCTTCAGGAACCAAGTCACATGGGTACAGCTGATTTAACGGTTTTGTAACTTTGGCACTCTGAAGCAGTCAATGCTGAATAAGCCCCTTGTGCTCTACCAGTTAACACACTGGAGCATCAAAGTACGACCAGATTCTGGCCAATATCGTGTCTCTGCAACATGCTCAAATAAAGAAAAGAAAGTCTCTGGATCCCTTTCGCTGAATTTTGGCAACAATTGCAAGTTACCCAATTTATCAAAAGAGTCTGCAGAAACCTGTGGATCTGCCCAACGAGGCAACTCACTTTGAACATTTAATCTCCCACTCTTAATCAGATCCAATTTTGGCTGCTCCATGGACAACTTTGTCTATTCAGTCTGGGAGCGCATTCTTTCGAACACTAACTCTTTCGCAATACCTGCAGAATACTTCCTTCTGACATGCTCTAACTGCAACATTAGCAACTCTTTCTGCTGTTCAAAAGTCAAAGTGCTTGCTCCAACTGGCAAAGCCACACCTGAAACCAAATCAAGTGGTTTATCAAACGCCAAGACACCCATGTGACTCAATTTGGCCTTCATTATGTTCTTTACATTGTCCTTCAAACGCTTATCAGAAATCGCAACTTTTTTCAGTTAACCAACCTTTTTCAGTTACTGCTGTTTGGTACATTTGTCAGGGAGTAAAAGGTTTGATACTTCTACTTCTACAGTCGTATTTTTAAACACTAGTATCTATATTTCTACTTAAGTAATAGACGTGAATACCTTTGACACCTCTGTTCGATTGTGACGTCTAACTTCCCTTATTCTCGATTATTTTGGCTGCTGTTCTGTGGGTCCGCTGACGACATTCTGCACATAAAGCAGGCCCCCACCAGAGTGCTCCTTCATCTGTAGTCTGTAAAAGTCATTCATATTTTTTAAGTATTAGTATTTTGCTTATCTTTATTAAAGTCACCAAATTGTTTACTAAGCTCTGCATTACATTCTAAAACAGAGCTCCTTACTTATGCATCCACTGCTTATCTAGCTCTATATGAATGGTAGTATTAGTCTTACTTTACAAATATTTTTTTAGATGCAATTGAATTGAATTATATAACATTAAATAAGGTATATGCGGCGTTTTGAAGTCTCAACTTTGTGTCTGTATGGTTTCTCGTTAATAAATTACATGTTTGCCCCAGCAGCTGATCTCACTTCCAGTTAGCCAAAGCCTTCTCTGCCAACAGATCAGGGTCAGTCAACCTACACATCTGTACTTTGACTGTAACTCTCATTTTGGTACACCTAACCCCAATTTCATTAAACTTATCACAATATGGGATTTAACTCAATTTGTTTCTGTACTGTTTCACAAGACTGCGTAGATCAATTTACTGAACTGAAATCCACAAGCGTTGAAAGATGATATTCCCTCAACTCCACCTGCTCTGCTTCTGACACTAAATCATATTTGAAATAGGACTTGACCTTTATTGTATAGTTTTATTGTTATCTTGAAAAATTCCTTGTCGTGGTAAGAATTTAGATTTATCTTGATAAAGATAAAATCACACTAGTGGTGCCTGAGTTTCTATTTTTAACTATTTTCTCTACTGTTGGTGTATTGAAAGCATCAATAAATTGAAAAATATAATCAAATGCAGTTACTGTGTGCAGTTTGGTAATTAAAAAAAAAAAAAATCACACTTCTTTATGTAACCTGAGTCCTGATGAAACATTTTTATTTTTTCATTTTTTAGTGTCCTGTCTGGCAATGTGGCAATAAGAATTGTTATCTTAATGCCATAAAGAGCCCAACAGATTTTACTTTCACAAGCGGAGCCTTACTGCTTTTGCCGTAGTGCTCCACTTATACTTATACATGCAAGTAGCTTTATTAGAATTTATAACACTAAAACAAGAAGGTAGAACAGAAAAAATGTGAAAATAAGAGGACAAGAGAGGGAGAGAGCCATACAACATCCTCAGTCTGTTTCTTCACCTGCAAAGAGACAACCCAGGGTCCAGACCAGGAAGCAGAGCCGTAGTTTAACACACCTCTCTGCAGCTTCTGTACTGTTACCCACCCATTATCCTATTGAGACGGTGTCTTTCCCACGGCCAAAACTTAACAGATCAAAAACTGATCTAAAAGGAACAAATCATAAAAACCTAATAAAAATCAATATGGTTCACCTTGAACCTAAAAATAAAATAATAAAATGTGGTCTATTAAATATAAGGTCTCTTCCTCCAAAGACTTTGTTAGTTAATGAATTGATTTCTGATAATCAGATTGATTTGTTTTGTCTCACAGAAACCTGGCTACAAGAGGACTACGTTAGTATAAATGAGTCAACCCCCTCCAGTTATTCAAATTTCCACATTCCCAGATCTGTGGGAAGAGCAGGAGGAGTGGCAACCATCTTTCAGTCTGATTTATTAATTAGTCCCAGGCCAACTAATAATTACAGTTCTTTTGAACATTTAACCCTCAGTTTCCCTCATCCAAACTGCAAAGCAATAAAACCTCTTCTGTTTGTTGTTTTGTATCGTCCACCAGGCCCTTACACTCAGTTTTTGGATGAGTTGTCAGATTTCTTATCTGATTTGGTGTTAAATACTGATAAGGTTATTATAGTGGGTGATTTTAACATCCATGTTGACACTGAATGTGATAACCTTAGTGTAGCCTTTAAAACTATCCTAGATTCAATTGGTTTTGTTCAAAATGTGCATAAACCGACGCACTCTCGGCTCCATACTTTAGACCTTGTTCTGACATATGGCATTGATTGTGAAGAATTAACAGTATTCTCTCACAACCCTGTCCTGTCTGATCATTTTTTAATAACATTTGAGTTTAATCTAACTGAATTCTCCACCCCCAAAAGAGGGTTCCATTATAGTAGATTTTTATCGGATAATGCTGTATCAAAACTTAAAGAGTCTGTCCCCTTCTTAATATCCTCAGTATTGCAGAAATGCCCTGTAGATGGCAGCATTGCTGTTTCTTCCCATTCACAAATCGATACCTTTGCTAACAATGTGACTTCGTCATTGCGTTCTGCATTAGACAATGTAGCTCCCTTGAAAAAGAAGGTGATTATTCACAGGAAGCTGGCTCCTTGGTTTAATTCAGAGCTGCGTTCCTTGAAGCACAATGTTAGGAAATTGGAGAGAAAATGGCGCTCTACACACCAAGAGGAATCCTACTTAATCTGGAGGGACAGACTATTGTTGTATAACAAGACCCTCCGCAGAGTTAGAGTAGCATATTTTTCATCATTAATTGAAGAGAATAAAAATAATCCTAGATTTCTCTTTAGTACAGTTGCCAAACTTACCCAGAGCCACAGCTCTGTTGATCCATCCATTCCCTTAGCTCTTAGTAGTAATGATTTTATGGGATTCTTCATAAATAAAATTGATGCCATTAAAAATAAAATAATTGGCATCCTCCCAAACATGATTACCTCGTCCTCAGTAAGTGAGGCAGCATTGGAGGAATCCTTAGAACCTGCGCAGTGTCTGAACTGTTTAGAAGCAGTAGAGCTTTCTGAGCTATCTAAAATTTTAGCTTCATCTAAACCTTCTACCTGTATGTTAGACCCAATCCCAACCAAGTTGTTTAAGGACATATTCCCTTTGATCAGTGGCACTATTTTAGACATGATTAATCTATCCTTAGTAAATGGATATGTACCACAGGTTTTGAAAGTAGCTGTTATTAAACCTTTACTTAAGAAACCTTCTCTTGATCAAGATGAGTTAGTAAATTACAGACCTATATCTAATCTTCTTTTCTTATCTAAAATTCTTGAGAAAGTAGTTGCTAATCAACTTTGTGAACATTTACAAAGTAATGACCTACTTGAGGAGTTTCAGTCAGGCTTCAGAGCTCATCATAGCACTGAAACAGCTCTGGTGAAGGTCACTAATGATATTCTCATGGCCTCAGATAATGGACTTGTGTCTATACTTGTCCTGTTAGATCTCAGTGCTGCGTTTGATACAGTTGATCACAATATTCTCCTACAAAGACTTGAACATACTGTAGGGATTAAGGGGAAAGCATTAGGCTGGTTTAAATCTTATCTGTCAGACAGATTCCAATTTGTTCATGTTAATAATAAATCTTCCTCAAACTCTAGGGTCACCTGTGGAGTACCACAGGGTTCAGTCCTTGGACCAATTCTCTTTACTATATATATGCTTCCGATAGGCAAAATTATCAGACAGCATGGGATTAATTTCCACTGTTATGCTGATGATACTCAGCTATATTTATCCATAAATCCTGATGAATCCAATCAATTACTTCGACTGCAGTCATGTCTTGATGACATCAAAAGCTGGATGACTTTAAATTTCCTGCATCTAAATTCTGACAAGACCGAAGTTTTAATCTTTGGGCCAGAGTCCTCAAAAAATAAACTTCTTAACCAATCACTTAATCTGGATGACATTAACCTGGCCTCTGGTAATAAAGTAAAAAATCTTGGTGTTATTTTTGACCAAGACATGTCATTTAAATCCCATATTAAACAGGTTTCCAGAGTTTCCTTTTTTCACCTCCGGAATATCGCCAAAATTAGAAACATTCTGTCCAGGAGTGATGCTGAAAAACTGGTCCATGCATTTGTTACTTCAAGGCTGGACTATTGTAATTCTTTACTATCAGGAAGTCCACAAAATGCAGTTCAAAGCCTTCAGCTGATCCAAAATGCTGCGGCAAGAGTTCTGATGAAAATCAACAAGAGGGATCATATTTCTCCAATTTTAGCTTCCCTTCATTGGCTTCCTGTTAAATCAAGAATAGAATTTAAAATTCTTCTTCTAACGTATAAAGCCCTTAATAATCAAGCTCCATCATATATCAGAGCTCTGATTACCCCGTATGTTCCTAACAGAGCACTTCGCTCTCAGACTGCAGGTCTGCTGGTGGTTCCTAGAGTCTCTAAAAGTAGAATGGGAGGCAGATCCTTTAGCTATCAGGCTCCTCTCCTGTGGAACCAACTCCCAGTTTTGGTCCGTGAGGCAGACACCCTGTCTACTTTTAAGACTAGGCTTAAAACTTTTCTTTTTGACAAAAATTATAACTAGTGACTCATGTTACTCTCAGCTACCTTTATAGTTTTACTGCTATAGGCTTAGGTTACTGGAGTATATCAGGATCTAATTTTCTCACTATATTGAGTTCTACTGTTCTTCAATTATGCATTATGTGTTGTCATTTCTGCTTTAACTTTCTGTTCTCTCTCTTTTCTCTTCATAGTAGGTACACCTGGTCTGGCGTTCTGTTAACTGTGACATCATCCAGAGAAGACGGCTCACCCGCTACTACCATCTAATGTAGAACAGATTACTAGATCAATGTGTGCTTCTGTGCTTTTTTGTTTCTCTTGTTGTGTCTCTGTTCTGTCTTCTGTAACCCCAGTCGGTCGAGGCAGATGACCGTTCATACTGAGCCCGGTTCTGCCGGAGGTTTTTTTTTCCCGTTAATGGGTGGTTTTTCTTCCCACTGTCGCTTCATGCTTGCTCAGTATGAGGGATTGCAGCAAAGCCATGTACAATGCAGATGACTCTTCCTGTGGCTCTACGGTTCCCCAGGAGTGAATGCTGCTTGTCGGGACTTTGATGCAATCAACTGGTTTCCTTATATAGGAAATTTTTGACCAATCTGTATAATCTGACCCAATCTGTATAATATGATTGAACTTGACTTTGTAAAGTGCCTTGAGATGACATGTTTCATGATTTGGCGCTATATAAATAAAATTGAATTGAATTGAATTGAATAGATGACAAAAGAACAGAACAACCAGCTCTCATCACAGCTTTCCCTGCCTCCCACAGGATAGACGCTGATGTCCCTGGTAGATCATTGTACTCCAAGTATGAAGCCCACTCTTCTTTAAAATGCTCAATAAATTCTTCATCTTTAAGCAATGATGCATTTAGTCTCCAGCTTTTGTTTTATGGGGATTATATTTTGTATTTATTAGGGTTAAATAAGACAGAAGCATGATCACTGACAGCAATAGGGTGTATTATAGTATCTGAAATGTCCGACAGCAGCGAGCTGCTGATTAAAGGTATACTATGCAACCGGGGTTGATTTTCCAGCGAGGCTCCCCCCAGAGGGCGAAAGTAAAAGTGCACTGTCGTAAAGATACTCAGCTGTTCTGGTTTCTCCGTCAAGCCAGGCGCGGTTGTTTTGAGCTTAGCAGACAGGAGAACGCAACGAAAAGTCGAAAAAACGGCAGTACAAACTATGACTAACACAGTGAAAGTATGAACATGCACACAGAGAGAGAGAAACCATTCCAATGTTACTTACCATCACATCAGCAGAAACGCGAGGTCCGCGTCAGCCTTGCAGTCTTCTTTTCCTTTTAGCTCTTGCCATTCGGAAAAAGCGTCACGATGACGTCACATCACGTGGTACGCAGTAGGGCAAACTTGCATAGTCCGCCGCTGTTTCGCTGTAAAAGAGACGTGCGTTAGCCTTGGTTTTACTCGTAAAACGACTGCTTTTTCCAAATCTAAGACCATGGTTTTTAAACATTGTTGCTATGGAACGTGCAACAGCAACTCGAGGTACGCTGATCGGCCGCATATGAAGGATGTTTTCTTTAAGACTGCCAAGGAGAAATGTGTGCGCTGGGTACACCGGTGCGGTCGGCCTACATATGTAGAAACCATTTTATCGGAGGAAAGGGCACAACCGAAGAACATCCTGACCCAATTCCAGCGACATCAAGTAGTGAACAGGTAAGAGTTTTTTGGTGGCCGACATGTTAATAATGAAGCGCCTGCTACCATGATAGCATATAGGCTATCATGGTAGCAGGCGCTAACATGATACCCTGCTACCAGGATAGCTTACTCAAAAACATTTCAAATATGACAAATATTAAACATATACCGATCCCTGGACGGTGATTAAAAAAAAAAAAAACAGCAGACGACGCCATGAACGGCGCGCAGAAAAAAACAAAACAAAGCTTACCGTTCGATCAACTTGGCCCGTTTTCCGGTCTTTTTAAGCCCTCGACACTCAAGCCATTGTTTGAGCTGATCGTTGGTGTGTTCTTCGACAGTTCGACCAGTAATCCGTGTGCCTGGGACATCGTCTTGCGAAAGTTTAACGGCTGTAAAGTCGGTCATATTGCTGTTTCTGCTGGTTGCTACGGGCGTTCTCTACCTGTATGCCCTACCAAAGCGGCAAAAGGGGCGTTGCTCTTGAGACGGTGATGTCACGTGCGCAGTATGCTATTGCAAGTGCGGTATTTCCCCTACAGACCTCCATGGCGGCCGAGAAAACCTTTGTTCAACCTGAAATGACTCATTTAATCATCCAAGACGGTATGGAACACATTAATTAACTGAAAAATGTTGCATAGTATGCCTTTAAGAAGTAGTCCATACGACAGTAGGAATGATGGACATTTGAAAAGAAAGTATATTCCTTACTATTTGGATGAAGAGATCGCCATGCATCGCAAAGACCAAAATCACTCATGTATTGTTTGACTAAATTTAATGATTTCCAACTGCGCTGAGTCAATCTGTCTATTTCCTCATTTAGACCAAAGTTGAGGTCACCCCAAATACATAGAGAACAATCCCAATGTTTTGAAAGTGCATGGGAATGTTTGTGGAAGAATGAGGGGTCATCAACATTTGGGCCATATAAACTGACAATACATAACTTTTGTTTATGAATAGATATTTTTGTTATTATGAATCTACTTTCAGGATCTGTAATTTTGTCTAATATTGTAAAACTGACGTTTTTATGGGTTAAAATTGCTACTCTTTATCTAGAGTTATAGCCGGTAGCAAACACATTAGGGAACTAAGGTGAGTTAGGATCGTTCACAGTAGTAGCTGATTTAAGGGTTTCTTGCAGTAAGACATCTGCGTTTAATCTTTTAAGCTGGTTAAATATTTTTATTTTTTATTAGACTCACTGCAAAAACAACAACCACTCAGGTGAAACTTTTCTCAGTGTTTCAATTTTATTTAAATAGATTATAAAATAAGAAACAAAATGTTGAAGTTGGAGCAAATACCCGAGCCACCTCAGCTGACATCTCTCAATGTGGAAGAACGGTGGCTCTACTCAGAGCCCCTCCCAGACTGCTGAGCTGCACTCTTGGAGGGAATGCCCAGGCACCTTGAAGAGGGAGCTCATTCGGACCCTGGGCGTGAGGCTTCACACACACACACACACACACACACACACACACACACACACACACACACACACACACACACACACACACACACACACACACACACACCGAAGAAGCATTTCCGTCTTTACTGAGCAACAAAACAGTAAACGAAGCGGTATGACGCGAGTTAATGCACCAGCTCCTAATTATGATGGAAACATTACTGGGTAAGCAACAATTATGAGCTCTTTTATTTTTTTGAATAGAAAGGTTGTATCGGGAGCCCCGACAGGTTTGCTTCCCTACATATGTCCACCACTCACCAACTCGGAAATACGTCACGTTTACGTCGGCCGAGGTTTGCCTGAACTGTCCATGATGAGCAAGCATGAAGTGACTGTGGAGAGGAAAACCTCCCCTTTGGGAAGAAACCTCTGGCAGAACATGGCGGTCTTCTGCCGGACCGTTTTAAGGAGTGACTGGGAATTCCGTAACAGTTTGGGAGGAATTACACTCTGATAGGGACGAGTTGAAGGAGGACCATAGGAAAGCCAGGTGGAGCTTGCTACGATGGTGGAGAAGGGGATGGAGGTGGGTTGAAACCGGTCATCAGAGTCCAAACCAGACACGGCGCAGCCACCGCTTGCTCGGTGAGCAGAAGGCCGAGACAAGGATGTGGAGTTCTTTTAAGATGAACCCAGATGCTGATTGGCTTCGAGGAGGAGCAGTTCAAAACTGATTGGCTTGCGTCGGAGGCGAATGGGTCTCTGATTGATGGAGGTAGGCAATAGTTTCTTCAGTCTGAATTTTCGCTTAAGCTCCATGACGCTTTTTTATTACGATCGGACCTTTATTACTATTATCTCCCATTGTGCTGCTTTATATTTTTGTTAGTTTATTACTCTGCCCAGCTCTCTGATTGTGCTCCATGTTCTGTTTGCACCTGGGTTTAAGTTTTAAACTATATGAAATAAGCCAGATAGATGATGTGTAGCAGTCTACGTTCTACACATTATCAATCAGGACCTGCTCTCTTTGAATTAATTTGGGGAAAGGAAGGATATTCAGCAGAACTTCCTGAGCTGATTGGATGAAGCAACACCTAGTGCCCGCCTTGGTTGTTGGTTTTAGCCAATCACAGAATCAAATTGAAATATAAGCAGCAGGTACTATGAAAAACCCCAAGAAGTTACGCTGGTCAATGCACTTGTTGCTGTTCTTCTTTCAAAGAAGAAATTGTGGATTCTGAATTCAGCTTGCAGGCAGTGCTAACTCTTAAATCCTTCTTTTCATTATGCTGCTCCAGAGTTTCTGTCTGCAATGCAGTCCTGTCTCAATATTTAATGCTCCTGAAAAAACTAAGGTTACTTTTTACACACAAAAATCAGCTTTTATGACATCAGAAATAGGTGACTCCACAGTTTGCCTCCGGGGCATAGCTGGCAATTCTTATCACTTGTATTGTGGAGGTTCAAAGTGGATGAGAGCTGATGGACCAACAGTGGCTCACTTGAAGCTCATTCCTCATTTATTCTCTCTCTAAACATTTCCTTTAGAGGTAGTTCAATTTGTCTATGCCCGGGTTGGGAAGATCTCCAGTGGTCACCATGGACAGGTTGTCAGTCAATCACTGGGCAACACAGAGGCATACAGGACAAAAGACCACATATTCACACACTTACACCAAAGGGCAGTTTAGAATCCAACAAACCTAAGAGTTACCTAACAGTATATGGGAGGAAGCTGGAGTGCCTGGAGAGGGACTTTGCATTGACAAGTTAGAACCCAAGATGTTCTTGCTGAGGTCGACGACTCGACCTCGACTCGGGACGTCGTGCGTCGGTGGGCGGAATACTTCGAAGACCTCCTTAATCCCACCAACACGTCTTCCATTGAGGAAGCAGAGCCTGAGGACTCTGGGTCGAGTTCTCCCATCTCTGGTGCTGAGGTTGCCGAGGTTGTTAAAAAGCTCCTCGGTGGCAAGGCTCCGGGGGTGGATGAGATTCGCCCTGAGTACCTTAAGGCTCTGGATGTTGTGGGGCTGTGTTGGTTAACGCGGCTCTGCAACATTGCGTGGACATCGGGGGCAGTTCCCCTGGATTGGCAGACTGGGGTGGTGGTCCCCCTATTTAAAAAGGGGGATCGGAGGGTGTGTTCCAACTACAGAGGAATCACACTCTTAAGCCTCCCTGGTAAAGTCTATTCAGGGGTTCTGGAAAGGAGGGTCCGTCGGATAGTCGAATCTCGGATTCAGGAAGAGCAGTGTGGTTTTCGTCCTGGCCGTGGAACACTGGACCAGCTCTATACCCTCAGCAGGATTCTTGAGGGGGCATGGGAGTTTGCCCAACCAGTCTACATGTGTTTTGTGGATCTGGAGAAGGCATTCGACCGTGTCCCCCGGGGGATCCTGTGGGGGGTACTCCGGGAGTATGGAGTACCGGACCCTTTAATAAGGGCTGTCAGGTCTCTGTACGACCGGTGTCAGAGTCTGGTCCGCATTGCCGGCAGTAAGTCGGACTCGTTTCCGGTGAAAGTTGGACTCCGCCAAGGCTGCCCTTTGTCACCGATTCTGTTCATAACTTTTATGGACAGAATTTCTAGGCGCAGCCAAGGTGTTGAGGGGATCCGCTTTGGTGGCCTTAGGATTGCGTCTCTGCTATTCGCGGATGACGTGGTCCTATTGGCTTCATCACGGCGTGATCTACAGCTCTCACTGGAGCGGTTCGCAGCCGAGTGCGAAGCGGCCAGGATGAAAATCAGTGCCTCCAAATCCGAGACCATGGTCTTGAACCGGAAAAGGGTAGAGTGCCTTCTCCGGGTTGGGGAGGATGTCCTGCCCCTAGTGGAGGAGTTCAAGTATCTTGGGGTCTTGTTCACGAATGAGGGGAAGATGGAGCGGGAGATCGACAGGCGGATTGGTGCAGCGTCTGCTGTGAAGCGGGCGCTGTACCGATCCGTTGTGGTGAAGAGAGAGCTGAGCCAAAAGGCGAAGCTCTCGATTTACCGGTCGATCTACGTTCCTACCCTCATCTATGGTCACAAGCTTTGGGTCGTGACCGAAAGAACGAGATCCCGGATACAAGCGGCTGAAATGAGTTTTCTCCGTAGTGTGTCTGGGCTCTCCCTTAGAGATAGGGTGAGGAGCTCAGTCATCCGGGGAGGACTCAGAGTAGAGCCGCTGCTCCTCCACGTCGAGAGGAGCCAGTTGAGGTGGCTCGGGCATCTGGTCAGGATGCCTCCTGGACGCCTCCCTGGAGAGGTGTTCCAGGCACGTCCCACCGGGAGGAGGCCCAGGGGAAGACCCAGGACACGCTGGAGGGACTATGTCTCCCGGCTGGCCTGGGAACGCCTTGGGGTTCCTCCTGAGGAGCTGGCCCAATTGGCTGGGGAGAGGGACGTCTGGGCCTCCCTACTGAAGCTGCTACCCCCGCGACCCGACCCCGGATAAGCGGAAGACAACGGACGGACGGACGGACCGGGTTGGGAAGATCTCCAGTGGTCACCATGGACAGGTTGTCAGTCAATCACTGGGCAACACAGAAGCATACAGGACAAAAGACCACATATTCACACACTCACACCTAAGGGCAATTTAGAACGTCCAACAAACCTAAGAGTTACGGTGTGTTTATGAGAGGAAGCTGGAGTGCCTGGAGAGGGACTTCACATGCACAAGTCGGAACCCAAGACCTTCTTGCTGCATGACGAACAGTTCTACCAACTGTGCCACTGACCAGCACTGGCTCATTTGAAGTGTATTCCTGTTTTTTTTCTCCAGCAAACACTTTATTGTTCTTCATTATTTAAAGCTAGTTAATTCTCCAAATCATGCACCAATCCTTTGTTTTCATTCTTAAGGGATACGACTCAACTGAAAACTAAAAAGAGAACTTCTCCAACTTTTAAGAAGCTCTGAAATGATGGATTTGTTCATTAGAACGTATATTTTAATTTATGTGCATCGTTCACAAGTAGGTGGAAAGCAACCTACAGAATAAACAAGTTAATATAGTGAATCAGCCCCACTTAGCAGCATACAGTCTCATGGATCGTTAGTAAACAGTCTCACCCTATGATCTTCCAGAAACTACTGGGAGGCTAAAAAAAAAAAGTTATTCCGTTATGAAAGACAGATTTATATATCTTTTCTTGTGACAAGCATAAAAAGACCCCTCAACACCTTTTTTTTGTCCAAACATGAGGATACTCCAAGAAAAGGCCGTAGGTGGAAACAAGTGTTTTTCTTCTGAACAAATTTCTGACTCGATTCTTTGAATAAACACAAGCTGTTTATCCATCCATCCATCCATCCATCCATCCATCCATCCATCCATCCATCCATCCATCATCTTCAGCTTATCTGGGGTCCGGCTGCAGGGGTAGCAGCTTCAGTAGGGAGGTCCAGATGTCCCTCTCCCCAGCCACTTGGGCCAGCTCCTCCGGGGGAATCCCAAAGCGCTTCCAGGCCAGCTGAGAGACAAAGTCCCTCCAGCGTGTTCTGCGTCCCCCTGGGTGTTGTGAACATTTTATTGATGTATGTAACTCTGATCATATCTTCTCTGGATGCACCTGCATAACATTCTCGTGTGAAAGAAGCTCTCATGCTACAGATCCACTATTGTGTTTCCACATCCAAGGACACAGACAGGAGTTGAGTTAGATAAGAACTGGATTGTACCAGTGGGTGCACCCCACCTTTCTTCGTTAATCCAGAATGTATAAAAGTTAGTGTGTTCTTTTTCTCATTGCTCTGTTTCCTGACTGCGTTAGGGGACAGAGACATTCAAACGCTCATGCCTTTTAATTAAATAACTTAAAGACAAACGATGCATCATTTGTTTTCATGAGTGGTGTGCTCACTTAATTGATAATTATTAATATTCATTACAGTGTCCTCCCAGCAGGACGTGCCCGCAACAACTCACCAGGGAGGCGTCCAGGAGGCATCCTAACCAGATGCCCGAGCCACATCAACTGATTCCTCTCCAGGAAGCCGCTGCTTCCTGGAGAAGCAGCGGCTCTACTCTGAGTCCTCCCCGGATGACTGAGCTCCTTACCCTATCTCTAAGGGAGAGCCCAGACATTCTATGGAGAAAACACATTTCGGCTGCTTGTATCCGGGATCTCGTTATTTTGGTCATGACCCAAAGCTCATGCTGTTTATTTCTTCCAAAAATATAGACGAAATATTAACTGGTGATTACTTACAATTAAGAAGTTAGTGAAAGCTAACTCTGATCCCACGTTCCATTAAGTGATCAGAAATAATTTCTTTTGCCCTTTCTGTTGTTCTATCCGACATTTCACAAACAAAACATTTTTCCTTACCCACCTGGAGGGCTCTCCTGTTAGAGATTATGAGACTACAGAGACTGGACTACAAAGTCGGTTACCATGGAAGTTACAGATAGAGAACGGACTCTGGAGGCACAGAGTCTGACGTACTTATATTGAACATGACTGATTAGGGAAGAGGTGTTAGGTAGGACATGTCTACATTATAATATAATCCTTTCCTTATGATATACTGGGCACGCCCCTAAATGGGTGGACACAATGATTCCTACTTAATGTCTGTGTGAGGAATGAACAGGGCGTCCGGAAATCTGCCCGTTGCATTGTTGTGTATGAGAGTCCAGTAATGAAGCTGTAAACCTGGCTTTTAGATTAATTACGGTAAAACATAGTTTTGGTTTCAAGAGTTTTTTTATTACTACCGAAGTCTACAATAGAAACACCACATTATTCAGGAAAAGAACCTGGGGTGACCGCAGCAGGTCAATTGATTAGCACTCCCTTAATTAATTAGAGTGTTTAAAAGTTACCAAACTAATCACAACTTTTGCAAATATAAAAATTGTAGATTTTGATATCAAACTAGCTTTTTGTGATTACAACTTTATTTCAAGCTCTCCAAAGACTTTTATTGGCAAGTGGGCAGGGTCATCTCCCCATCATTACACTGCACACGCATCGGTACTCTGCCAACACGTGTTGTTCCTCGTTTACAAACAAATGTAAGGTGATCCTTATGTGGCGCATATAGCTTATTGCTATAACCATGGGCAAACCAAATATTATGTGTGTTCATTAACTGCTCGTTCACAGTGCAGGGTTCTGAAAAAGAAAAAAAGGAAGAAAAATAAGATTTACTTTGTCCATAAAACAGAAAAAAAATAACACAGGCCAAATTTAATACATTTGTTTTTCAATGCAAAATTTCTGGATCCTATGCTGTTTCCTAACTAAACATACATATTTTACATTTTGTGGTTATTCACATACCACCATAAAAACTACAAAAAGGAGATTGTCCTCCATCTTTTTTTTTGACGACACCATGTAATCAGAATACTTCAACCATGTTTTACTTTTCCTTCGGTCCCCACATTTGTCTTTTGGCATTGAAATGGATGTGAATTGTTTGTACAATCAAATAAACTGTTTTTCTTTAAATGGAAGTATTATGTAAAATAATGTGATGCACATATCAGAAAACATATGCATGAACAGTGTAACTGTCTTATTATAAACAAATTTCTTTGAAATTTGCACACCTCTTGATGCTGAAATCTATATATATACATTTTTATTACTCATGTTAACATACAGATTTCCAGTAGGTTAGAGTCTCCCTGTCAGTACTAATAGTTTACATTAAGACAAAGTGTGGAAACATTACTTTATCTGAATATTTGGCACCATTTTCATTATGGAGCCATGCTGTTAAAAAAACAAGCTTGTTTGCACGTTACATGTTAGCCCAAAACCTGTATGTCGTGTGAGCTACTAGGGACGATGTTTAGTAGATATAGTTTTATTAAATCACTTCTTTAACTTTCAAGTTGTTTCTTGAGCTTTTAACAAAACTGTTGAAAATCAAGGATGAGTTTTTGCAATCTGGCAGTTTTTAAATGATTTAACCACACTATTACTTATTTATCTTTTCTTGTTAATTTTAAACATTGTATCCTTTCAGGACTTTTTGTTTTAAATATAAAAGTCTTTTAAAATTGTCACAGTTTTTACATTATTTTAAACCATGTAAGAAAATGCTCTCTATAAGGTGATAAGTGTCTGCGTTGATATCGTGCCATTACACATTTTATTATTCCTGATCTAAACTAGAAAAATCAGGGATTTCATATGAGAGAACAGCTTTTAAATCACAATCTTGAAATATTTCAGCACGCAAAATGAAAAGTGTGAAGTTGACTTACTGAGGCATCTCATCTCTCCTATCCATACTCCGTTGTTGCAGGTTTTAAATGGTTCCCCGTTCATAGTATACGTTTGCCGACAGATGTATTCAACTTTGTCACCATGTTGAAACACAGAATCTGAGCTAATATATGATTTGGTGTCTCCATCTTCAAGAGGTGGTGGTGCTGAACAAACTATAGGAGCTAAAAGAATTTGGGCAATGAGAAAAAAAGTAGTTTAAGATGGTGCTTCATCACATTAACATGTAGATCTAGTATTTAAAATATACTTCAACACAAAATATATAAAGCAATGGGTTTTTCTTAACTTAGTGGTTCATGGACTTGGTCCGTACCTAAAACCCAGACTGCAAATCTCATGTGGGAATGTTTGCTGGTCCAGGTTGGTAATTGATATTCAAAAAGCACCAATTATGTGCTCTAATCAGCAATACGCTGTCAAAATCCTAAAACTGTATCTTCCATCTGCCAAAGAGTACTAAGGTGCCTAATCAGATTCTAGAAGAAGGCTGATAACCTTCAATAAATACTATGTGCTCCAGCCTAGTAGTTTAGGAATAAAGATTTGTTAAGATTTGTCTAAATTTAAAATTCAATCTGATGTTTGAAAAGTAGACTCAGCGCTGTACAAGAATAAGAATAAGAGAAGAACTAATTTACCTTCACACTGTGGCGGGGGGTCGCTCCACTGTCCGTTTCCCAAACATTCAATTGATGCACTTCCTTGCATGAAGTCCGTACGACGATTACAAGCAAATGATAATATATCTCCTTTACTTAGAGCATTGCCTTGTACAGATGAAGTGATGCGCACATTTTCTGGTACTTCTGGTCGTTTGCATTTTTCTATTAAAGAACAGATGTTTACAACATAAACAACAAAGGTTATAACTCAGTGAAAAAAAGCACAATCTAAAGCTTTTTAAAGCCCCCGTTTTAACAGTGAAACTGTTTTGAAAGATAAGAAAATCCTTCATTGTCCCACAATGCGGAAATTCGGCCATTAAAGTTATAATTATAAATGTTATCAGAACTCTGAGTTACCGGGCTGACAACATCCCCTTTGCCACAGAGGGGAAACAAAAAGAACACCAGCACATCAGTAAATTGCTGCAAGCTTGTGATTACCTGAAATGGGCCTTTGTCAAATCAGCCAATAAAGTTGTCAAAAGACTCAACACACAGGAGAGAACAGAGAGAGGCAAGAACATTGCCCTCCCATATGTTTCAGGAGTTCCTGAGAAACTCAGGAAGATTTTTGCCAAACACAATATACTAGTAAATTTCAAACCCAAGAACACCCTCAGACAAAAACTGGTTCATCCCAAAGACAGAACCCCTAAACCACAGCTTGAGCGGTGTTGTGTTTGTGGTCCAATGCTGCGAGGAGTGCGAGGACTCCTATATTGGAGAAACTAAACAGCAGCTGCATAACAGCACATGAGGGCCAGATTCAACAGTCCACTTGCACTTCAACAACAAATGGAACAGTTCTGATGACAATGATGTCCAGATTGTGGACAGGGAGAACAGATGGTTTGAAAGAGGGGTGAAAGAAGACATCTTGGTATTATGTGCTTTGGGCACACAATTTTGTTTATTTGTTTTTTTTAGATTGTTTTGTATTGGACTTTAGTTGAGTGGTTTTGTTGAGAGATTTTAGCATTGGATAATTTTTATTTTGTTTGGTAATTTGATTACATTAGTAGTGGTGCTAACCCCGCCTCTCGCCCAGTGAACGCTGGAGATAGGCACCAGCACCCCCCCGCGACCCCATGAGGGATTAAGCGGTTTGGAAAATGGATGGATGGATGGATAGTTGTGGTGCTATTGGTCCGCCTATAAATAGGCTGGGTCTCAACATATTAGAGAGCCCGCCCTTCCGCTTGTCTCCACCACCAAGGATGTGTCCTGAGTGCGGTGCGCGCACGTCTTCTGGAGCTGTATGACACAGCTGACGACTCCAGCCGGCCATGCGGTATTTTTGTTACCTTTTTGTTTGTTTGCTGTTTTGATGATTTTGGCCTGGTGGGTCCGGTTGTCCTGTTTTCGTTTTTTACTTTGCAATAGTTTTTTTGTTTTGCTTTAGTCTGCTTATAGTAGAGGCTTCAACGGGCCTGTATAGGGTTGGCCCTCTGCTATAGCATTCTGTTCTTTTGATCGGCTCACCAGGTCCAACATTCTGTTAATACTTTAGAGATTATGTTTTTTTCCCCATTTTCACTCTCCCTTTTTTTTGGACACAGAGAAACCGAGGGTATTTAAACTCACTCTCTTTTTTCCCCTCTCCCTCCACAGAGAAGCAAAGCAGCTGAAAAAGAAGTTCAAGAGAGGTTTTGAAAATAAAGAATTTTTGTTAAACCTCAGTCCTGTCTACGTGTCCTTAAGTATGTTGGCCCCTTTCTGGAACGTAACACTTGGTCTAAAGAGAAAAGCTATCACTAAACAGAGGAGGAGGAGGAGCAAGCTTTCAACTCCTCAGTGTTTACAGCTCAATCCTCCAACACATTTCAGAAAGATTACATCAGCATCTCATCATGATTCAGGCGACCAAGTACTACACTCACACCAAGCAATAGGTTCTAACAACACAGGACAGTGATGGGTAGGTCATCGATTTGTATCTGACAGAGTGTGCCTAGGAGGATGGGCCTCCATGTCTTTAAAAACAGCAGCGCACCAACTACTGGTTGGTCAGGTGCGAGCCACCAGAACTGACAAAGACTCCTGGATAGGTGTCAAAGTTTTCAGAAAGAACTGAACAAAAGTCCAGTTGCCTCCGATTTAAGCCTGATTGCTGTTTGAATTTACACTTTAAAATCATTATGAAAATTGCTTTGTTTTATCTGAATAAAGCTGACAATAAAAACTTGTTAGCATGCCATAGTTCTACCATGTTAGAAGAGCTCAAAATGAGGGTCAACCAGGAAAAAAAGTCTACTAAATATAAATGTTGCTTTATGACAACTCATTTTTTTCATTGCTAATAATTATATATATAGTTTTTATTTTTATTGTACTTATTTTCATGTATGGAACTGTATGAACGTTTGTCTTGTTTGTTTGTATGGCACCATGGTTGGAAATTAGCATTTTGCTAAATGCTGTATATTTATGGCAACATTGTGCGTTCGTTAATATAAACTGTCCCATTCAAATAAATACAATTTTGAAGTAAATGTTTGCATAACTGTCTGTGTGTTTGCCACTGTCACATCTGAATCCCCCCCATTTCTTATCTTATGCAGACAAAACTTTCTCCACTGTGTCCTTGGGCACTTATCATCATGCTGGAGAGCACTTGGCATTCTTACATGTTGTGTTGGCTTCTGCATTTGCACCAGGAGCAGTGCGCACATACCAAATCACTTCTCCCTCCATATATCTTGCTTTATCCATGGCTTACTGTAACTGTCAGTCGGGAATCACTGAGCTTCATACAGGTAGGCTGAAACTGATGAAGACTTATTGGCAATACTCAAAAAAGCTTAATAGACCAACCAGCTAATAGATTTAGGAGGGAATTGTTTTTTTGTTTGTTTTTACACTGGATCAGGTTCCTTTAATAAATAGGATAATTTGAAAGCTACCTTTTGTACTCAGTAATGTTCAATTTATCTGATTTATCTGCAGCATTTAGGTGAGACTAAAAGGGAAAACATGTACAGGGGAGAATACTTTAGGGGAACATACCAGAGCAGGTTGGAAAGGGGGCGCTCCATTGCCCAGTTTTTAAACATTCACTTTCTGTTGAGCCATCCAGTTCATGATCAGCCCCACAGAAAAATTGCAACACTCGTCCGGCTGTGATCGCTTCGCCAGTTGAAGGTATTCCAGATATGTACAGATGAGGATGCAGCACACCAATTTCACAGGTGTTCACTGGAAATAAAACATGCAGAATAATAATTTAATAATGTACCAATAATTTAGAATAAAAAACAAATCTCAAGTATCATGGCTGAATGGCTCCTTTGCCCCGTTACCCATTAGAGCTGCCATTTCATAGCCTGGGCAACCAGACTGACTTACACAGGGCGTAAGTCAGTCTGGTAAGGGTTCAATCCCTCCAGCCTAAAACACACTGGACCAATCACAGCGTGTAAGGCGGGACTTTACGATGCGTCACTCTTAGTGGCAGAATTACCCATAATGCAACAACGCTATTCTGCTACCATAACAATCAAGATACATACAGAGATTTTTGTTGCTCGGTGCCTTGAAAGTTTTAAGAAAGTGCATGTGAGTACGCCATGAATCCTCTGGACAGCAATCAGAGGCACCGGACTTTCCCTCAGTTCTTTCTGAAAACGTTTCGACACCTATCCAGGAGTCTTTGTCAATTCTGGTGGCTGATACTTGTTATGCCAGAAGCTGATTGAATATGGTTATTATTATTGTCAGGGTGCGGTATGTGTGTTCCTGCTCTGAGTTTTTTCCACAGGTGGTGGTGGTGTCTGAGGGGGCGTGGTTCCCCCTCCCGGATCCCACTGGCATCCACAAGCCTTCCGTACTCTGGTTAATCCGTCTGTTCGCTCCTGCCTGCTGTGGTTGTCTCGGATCTCTCGCCAGCTCCATCTGCCGCCCTCCAGCCACCACCCACCTACTAGAGTAGGCACACTCGTTCCCTCGGCACTTACTCTTCCCCGGTTAGGTCTGTTCGACTAATGGTAAGCAGCGCGCGTTCTGGCAAATTCCTGGTTCTAGCTTATGACTTATCATTCCCCGTCTTTTTCAGTCATCCCCGCCCCGACGTTCAGGCCTCGTTCCAGGCTACTTATAGCTTTGCTCTCCGTTCTGCATATTCCTTTAAAATAAACATCTTAAAACTGGGTACTGGACTTCGTGTCTGCATGTGGGCTAAGCATTTGAAAAACATGACAATTATTAATTATAATTTGGTATTATAATTTAAATAATAAGTCATTCAAACTCAAAAATTAGCTATAACAAATATAGTTCAAATGGTGGTGATGCCAGAGTTGGAAGCTTGTGATGGTTTATGCTACTAATGCATTTATTAATTAGCTGTTATGAACTCAGTTGTGCTGGAACAAATGATCTGATCGGCCTCTGACCGATAATTTACTCAGCAACGTTAATAACTCAACTTATAACTGCAATTAGAGTTTAAACCGTTACCCTTTTATCACCAATCCAATGAAAATGTCTCTGTGTTAATATCAGATGTTAACTCCATAGGAGGTTAGCTCTGAATTCTGAATAACCGTGCAACTCTGAATTGGAATGAACACAAACAATTACTATTCCACAGTTGTTGTTTATTAAACCAAAAGCAATTCCCTGTTACAGTAATTCTCTGATTCAACAACCTTGGAATTCTACTCACTACTAAACTAAACATGCAAAATATATGTGGAAATAAAAGTAAAAAAAAAAAAGTAGAAGAAAATGGATTAAAATGAGAGGTAGCAAATCTTAGTTCAGCTCACGGTTGTTTAAACATCACATTTAAGACGTCGGCATTTGACGTCGCAGCATTGAGAGACAACAGCTCTTGGAACTGAATGGACGCTTCACTGTTCTAACAAGCTTTCAGCTAGCTAACAGCTCAGCTACGCTGCCACCCTTCCAAGATGGCGACTATGATGATGTCTGACCCTTACGCATCACCTTGCGTAAGGGTGGTCTTAATGACGTAACCACGCTTACGCTAATGTGGGGTGGTACCTAGCTCAGAGAGGGAGCGGCTTGGCTGAGGAGTTTAAACAAACCGCGAACTGAGTTTCAACACAAAGATATTGAACTGATAAGAACAGGGGGTGAAG